>NC_025693.1:13370659-13412313 GCF_000633955.1 Camelina sativa
TCGACACCCACACCAAAATTACAAAAAATTGGTTCGCGGATGTTACACGTATTCTAGTGAACCGAATCAAAATTCTAAAATATTGGAATGAACTCTAAACTTCAAAATGAAACGATCGTAAGTTCGTAACTAAATCGGTATCAGATAGAAATATAGTTATACTATATTCAACATTTATTTTGGTAGGATATACTTATATCCAACATATTAGTTATATTTAGTTTACATAAATTAAAATATCTGAAATATCAAAACAGTACTCGGTAAAAATCTAAAAATACCTGGAATTACTCGAAATAAATACTTGAAAATATCTATAATATTCTTGATTACCCAAAATATATATTCAGGTGTTTATATATATATATATATATAATTTTCTTACGTACATTGATTGGGCCCAAATATCCGTTTAGGTCTTTAAAGGTAGTGGTGTTTTGGGTCTAGATTGGGTTTTATCGATCTGAGGATGTATTTATCCTTTTGGAAAATAACCCGTGTCTTGTAGTTGTGTTTTTTCTTCTTTACCGTATATTGGTTGTTGGACGGAATGGTGTATTTCGATCTAAAGGATAGTAGTAGGCTTGTAGATCTTATTTTGATGTACGTTCTTCGTTTTGAAGCATTCATTGTGTCGATACAGAAAACTTTAATTTTTTTTGGCGCCTTTGGGAAGGTTTTGTCTTGCCTTCGAATCGGTGGTGGATAATTGGTGCTCTCCTGGTTAGTTTGTTGACCGTCTGTGTTAATTAGCTCTCCCATGTGTACATTTCATTCTCTAATTAAGTAATCGACTCTTTTAAGAAGGTTGTTATAATTTTAGTTTCAATAGGACCATCTCAGTATTTGGCTGGATTTACTCTGATTTGCTCTTTTTGAAATTTCTCTTTTTTTTGTGGATTTCTGTTTGCGTATATATTGATTCTGAAATACTACTGGTTCTACTATTTTTTGCTACTTATCGGGAGCCTTGGCTTTGGCTTGATTTCATTTACTAATCTTTTTTTAGCGTCTCTTTTGTGGTTTGTTAGTGTCTGCATCTCTTACCTTTTTTTTTAGTTTGGTGATAGATGTGTCAACAGGTGCCAAAATAGGTTTACTTTGTTTTAGTTTCGTTACCTTCATCCTGTTTTATTTTTCTTAATTCCCCTGTTTTGATCGGTCTTCCCTTTTGTACTTTTGCGACCTTGCTTTTGTTTACTGTTTTTTTCTTTGAACTTGTTCTTCGTGCATAACAATTTTATATCTTATAGGTAAACACCATTTTGCTAATATCTTTATCCTCGTGTTCATAGTTGTTCGTAATATCTGTTGACTTATATTGGCATGCTGCACTATTGTTTTTAATAGTTGTTTCCAATTTTGTTGTATTTTCAATTGTTTGAGATTAGACACATCGACATAATAGTTGAATAAAAAAACTTGTAAAGAACTCTTACACTGGAAATATAATTCATTATTAAACGATGATAACAGTCATAAACCATATTGTCGATCGTTTAGCTAAAAGAAAAAGACAAATTTAACCATTTGTTTGTAGTAGTAGCAATGAGGGCATCTATTTTTCATGTCAGTGAGGCTACAGATGATGGTTGGTTGAACTTCTCTCAATGTAGTGAAGTAGCATTGTAGTTTTTGCACATTGATTTTGTGTAAGGACTTCTTGTTATTTTTCCAGCATTGATCACCCTTTGCTTTCTTTTCTTTCCAGTCTAGTTTATCCAACCACAATTGGCCTTCCTCAGTGTCACCTCTGCACAACTTCACAATACCGTAAAGGTAAATACTGTTTGCATAATTACCTTATGCTGCCTTTTTCAAGTGTTCCAACCCTTCTTCTGTGTTGTTGTTGTGAAACTACTCCTGGATTCCTTTGATGTAGTGTGTCTCCACATTTCCACTTGCAATGCATTTTTCCATTAGATCTTGGTACTTGCTTATTGCTGCTAGTGGATGCATTGCTAGTGGTCTTAGGTTGATATTCTTGTAAACTCGATGATCTTGGGCTGCCTTTGCAAGGTCTGGTGATGCTAGCATAATATGCCTGACCGTTTTTTTGAAATCTGAGCAGCTCTTGAGATGATATTTTCGAACACGTCATTTGGTAGTGCGTTAAGTGAGTAGGGTGTGTTTGTTGCATTTTTCGGAAGCTGGAGAGTATATTTTGCTACTATTTTTTCTTCTATCCTTTATAGAGTGGACGTTTGTTGCAGTTACGTTTGTGTGTGTTTAAAATATTAATGTCGACCTGCCACTATTTTGTTTCATTGGGACCTTTGACATTTATGTCATTATGAGTTCTGCTTGTTACCTTCTTAATCATTAATTTAGGACTTCATTGTATGAGTTATTTGGTTTAGTGGGGTCTGATTTAATTTTTGATCCTTTTATATTTTTTAACGTTTTAAAATTATGGACATTTATTACTTTTTAAAGGAAATTACAATGGGAATACATATGTCCTACAGGGAATACAATTTGTTATTTATATTTTTGATAAATAAGAAGTGTGGTTGAATTATTTTTCTAGATTGGTATAAACATTTTTTAACCTCATTTAAATTTTTAGTCTATTCTTTGTTTCCCTCTGTTTGTTTCCCTCAGTGCTAGAGTTTGTACCCGCACAAGCACGGGATTTTAATTTAAAATATTTTTTTATCAATATAAATTATTGAGCTCAGATATAATTATATATTGAGTATTAATCTATATAAATACTAAACTTACTTTACTAAGTGATATACAACATATATATTGCTGAAAATAATATTTTTTTGTTATATCTATTTGCGTGGGATTTTAATCTAAATTTTTTATCAATAAAAATTATTGAATATATATATATATATAATCATTTGAAGTTTAAAAGATATATAAACGTTATACTTGTTTTACTAATCTATATATAAAATATATTTTATAGTGTCGCAATAATGTTTTCTTGGAAAATCAAAAATATATCACATGGTAATAAAAAAATGACTTAAGAACCTCACTCGAAGAGTCGTCAATCTTCTAACTTTTTATCCCTATAAAATTTCACTCCATAATCATATCCCACGAAAACTTATTTTAAAAAGTTCTAAAGTCGAATGTCGATTGTTTGCCTAATTATAGAGATCATTTAAACATATCGATATCACAAACTAAATACAAATATAACAAAGTTTCATGAACATTTTTAGTGTTATGTCGCTACAAATGCATTATCAGCCATAATAGAATTTCCAACCAAATCAAGAATGCTTAGATGGTAAAATGATTAACCCCGACAATGAATATCCATTCACTAATCCAAGTTACATATTTTTCTAAAACCTCATATGTTATTTTCAGATGTTAATTTTGTGATGCAATCTCAGCTTGTCTTCTAAAAAAACATACTTCTGCCAATGTTTTGGGTTTAAAATATTTGATAAAATTGATGAAATTTCCCAAGCTGTTTTTATATTTTACTTTTTTTATCATGTTATAGAATTGTAACTTTAGTAATATGTCTTCTGAGATATGTTACACAAATCACATGTCACTTTTTCTAAGTGATTAAATATCATTTTTTCTATATTTTGTAATTTGACCAAACTTAATCTCTGCGTATACTTTATCAAACTATATTTTGGCACACACTACTGAAACAATAGCTTTTGTTTCTGATCGGTTCCTATGCAAAATGGTCTAGCTATATCTACTGCCTCCTGATTACTAACATTGTCCCATAGACCGTCTGATGCTAAGATCAAGAACTCGTGTTCATCTTCTCTCAAAGGACGATGATCAGAAGTCATAGCCTCAGCGTGCCCTCCAACACTCAAAACAGCACGGCAGTCCACGAGATTCCCATCGTTGATCAGAGCCGTGACACAGCAAGAGCCGCCCTTAGCATCTTTCTCCCTAAGAAACTCAGAATCAGTCGCTAGGTAATCGCGTCTTACAGCTTCTTTAATCTTTGAATCGTTCATCCCACCAAGGCACCAACAATCTCATCTAGAATTAATGTTACTACACAAGTTGTTAGCCGCAAACTCCGCCGCTTTTGATCCTCCGTGGCCATCATAGATTCCGAATATTGCCTGAATTTAGAATATTTTTAGTGATTTTGTAAGTAAATATATATGATCTACCTATTCAAGAACTACTCATACAATTCTAGAACCAAACTTCACAAAGCTCATCACTGGCTCACACACCATAATGAAACCTTAAGTTATATAACTCTTCAAATCACATAATGAGTAAAGAAACTCGAAACTACAGAAGCAAATTGAAGTATTACCTGTTTGGGATCACCTCGAAGATTGGTGATGGCAGAGAAACGATCCTCAAAAGCTTCTCTTCTTCCTCTCTTGCAATAAACAGAGTACTCATCACCTTCCCTCTCCACATCTCTGCTCTCCTCCCTCAGCGTCTCTGTAGTCACCGACGCCTCAGCAGATATAGGAGCTGCAGTACCAACCGGTATATCAAGCCTCATCGGACGTTTCCTCTTCAGAACGCCTCAGGGAACAGAGTCTGTTCCAAACCCTGATTTAGGCGGCAGTTTCAGGAGACGGAGGCAGAATGGAGATGTGGGAGGCGCAGAGGAAAGAGAAGGAGAAAAAGCTGGAGGATTGAGATGGGATAGAGATAGAGTTAGGGTTTCGTGTGCCGGAGGTTTGTTGCAGAAAAGTGATGATGACGGAGAGAACACCGGCGAGTTGCAAACGGCAACTGCAAATGACATCGTTTGTAAAAGAAAACTTGTTAGGTAAGTTTGATTGTGTCTATGAGTCGTGTTTTGCGTTTTCTGTTAAGTGTCGACGAGAGAGAAAGATACTATATATATACAAAGACGAGTCTCAAGTCTCCGTGGCCGTTGTTGTTTGCTTCTTCCAGCCTTCCAGGTCAAACGTTACCACTCTCATCTCCTTGTTTTTGACTTTTCAAATCATGGATCCAAACAGAGATCGATGATTTTTGTGCCAAAAGAATAAAACAAAAAAATAATAAAGCAAAGTGGAACACCTAAACCCTTGCGCTACTTCTCCTTCACTTATGATCGATTGATTGATTTAGCTGGAACTTACTGGAACTTGATAACAGAGTTATTTGCCTCTAACCACGTCTCGGGTGAGAATTGGGAACTGTCTCCCAAAGACAAAGAAGCTAGAAAGAGAGTACAATCTCACACAAAGAACACAAAGGTAAAACTCTAACTCTCTTTGCTCCTTTTAACTCTAGGCGGTTCTTTTCTAACTTCTCTCTCAATATTTCTCTGTTTCTCCTTCAAAGTGATATCTCTCTTAATAAATTTAGGGCTATTAATTTAGCCGTTACAAAGGCTGTGTGAAGTTAAACGCCATGGATCGAGAGTTACGGAGGAGAGGAATGTGTGAAGGTGGAGCGTTCTTGACAGCATGTGGAGAAGCGTTATTAGGTTTAATCCATAAGCTAAAGAAATAGTTTGGGTCCAGAGACGTTGGCCAGATTGTGATATAAAATTATGTGGAAAAGTTTGTTTTTGAATGAATGTTTAGTGGGCTAATAATTATCTCTTAGACCCAAAAAAATTAAAGAAGAAATGCTGACGTGGCAGCACCAGGAATAAATAAAAGGTAACTTTATATATATAGATAGTGAAAGTACTCTATATAAATATGGATGTTAGATACTATTATAGAATAAATAAAGAGATATACTCTAAAATAGCACTAAAATAAGTTTTATGGACAACTATAGCACACATTCCATAAATTTCCAAAAATAACACTATTTAACAAATTAAAATATTTAAAATTAATTTTTAGAATTTTTTTTTTTTAGGTTTGGGTTCTCAATTTCACATTTAAGGTATAGTTTTGAAGGGTAGGATTTAGTATTTTGAATTTACGATTTAATTTTAAAAGATTAGTTAATGCTATTTTTGAAATTTTAGAGATGTTGTGCTAAGTTTGGGAAAAAAACTTATATATGTGCTGTTTTTTAGAATCTCCCGTAAATAAATAGCATCTTATCGAAACCACATGTAAACATGAAGAAATTAAATGTCGTTGGCTTCTCAACTAATATAGAGAAAAGACATTTTTTTAAGCATTTATTTAGTGTTCAGAAGCAAAGGATTTCTCTCACCACAGATATTTGGGTTTCTTCAACAACTTCTGTGAACTACATGGTTGTCACTGGTCATTGGATAGATGAGAATTGGGAAATGCAGAAAAGGATACTTAGTTTCAAGGTGGTCACAGACAGAGCCGTCGCACAAAATATAAAGGCCACAAGCCCAACAAAGATTAGGAAGAAAAAAACAATAACTTACGCTGATAAGTGTTGAACTCGCGACCTTAAACCTGCTTGTGATGTACTTTACCGCTAGACTAAGAAGACTTTTGCAAATTTTAGGGCCGAAAAACTATATATTATTTCAGGGCCACAATCACATGCTTCAACAGCCTGTGCATTGGGCCGGCTCTGGTCACAGATCATAAATGAGTCACAATTGCTGAACAGCTTCTAGATTGTTTAGAGGAGTGGGGGATTCAGAAAGTGTTTACTGTTACAGTTGACAATGCTAAAGGAAATGATAAGGCTTTGAAAGAGTTCAAGGATGAGATGAGGCTCAGAGGAGGAGAAGCACTAGTGAGAGATGGTGATTTCATTCATATGAGATGTTGTGCCCATATCCTCAATCTGATTGTTGGAGATAGTCTTAAAGTAGCAAAGCCTAGTATAGTTGCTATTAGGAATGCTATCAAGTATGTCAGATCATCTTTCAATCGAGTGAAGTCATTTGCTCTAAGGTGTGACTCGGGAAAAGTTTGTAGAGGCAGTTTGCCTATGGATGTCCCCACGAGGTGGAATTCAACGTATTTGATGTTAACTTCTGCTCTGAAGCTAAGAGTACCATTTGAGAGGATGTTGAGTGAAGACAAACTGTATGATGATTATTTCCTTGAAATAGATGAGCAGACAAAGAAAAAACGGGTTGGACCACCCCTTTTTCTGATTGGGAAGATGTTTCAAGGTTATTTAAGTTTCTCAAGATCTTTTACAAGTGTACTCTACTGTTCTCTGCTTCAACAACAGTGACTTCCAGTCTTTGTTACAATGAGATTGTAAACATTGAAAGAAATCTCATTACCAAGTGTGACAACAGTAATGAGAAAGTCAGAAAAGACGCACACACAATGAGGGATAAGTTTGAAAAATATTGGGATGGATTGATAAATATGAATCCGTTTGTGATCGTTGCTTCTGTTTTTGATCCCCGCAACAAGATGCAATTTGCTAATCTATGCATTGAGCAACTCTATGGAAAGGATACCGTTGAATGTAAGCAGCTTACTAGTTCAGTCTCAAGTGTAATGAAAAAACTGTATGAAGAATACAGTTACAGACTTAGCAAACCTATTGAGGTTGAGGAACCAGCAGACTCAGAGCCAGCACCTACTACTACTTGTGAATTATCTGATGATGATGATGAGGATGGTTGTGAAAGGATGGAGGTTATCTACAATAAGTTGGTTAACTCTAAGAGAAAAGTAGATGGTTGCAGTGAGTTGGATATCTACTTGAATGAGAAAACGGAATTGAGAGTGGAGACTACTTTGGGTTTCCCTTATGATGTTCTGTCTTGGTGGAAGTGTAATAGCCAAAAGTTCCCTATATTATCAGAAGTTGCTAAAAATGTTCTAGCTATCCAAGTCTCATCAGTAGCTTCAGAATCAATTTTCAGTACTAGTGGCCGAATATTGGATCCATATAGGAGTTCTCTGACTCCTTATATGGTTGAAATGTTGTTATGCACTCAACAATGGTTGAGGGTTTCTTTTAAAACACAAGCTGAAGTTGCTAACTTGGTGCAAATGTTGGAAGAAGCTGCGTTCTTTGAGTCTCTTGGTAAGTAATCAAATTTAGTTGTATATACAAGTTTTACTCTTTGTAGTTTTTAACAATATGTTTGTTTCTGTAGATTCTCGGAATGCAATGCTCACTCAATAACTTTTAGTAAGTTAAGTATTCTTAACTTTCTATTTCACTTTCTCTGATTGAATGTAATAATGTAACAATTTGTGTTGTGTTTCAATGATTACAGGTTTGAAACAGAAGCTGCTCTTTTGTCCTTTTTGATGTCGATTAGCAGCCTGCAGCCTAGGATTATGGAAGCTGCTCTTTTGTCCTTTTTGTTTTTGATGTGGATAAGCAAGCAGCAAGCAGCCTGCAGCCTTAAACGATGGATGGTATTGAGTCAGTACCTTCTTCTTTTGAACAATGGATGTTACTAAGCCAATTTTGTGAACTATGAACCTGTTATATATGATGCTGCCTTTTTGGTGTAACTACTAACTTAGAAAGTACATTGGTTAGAGTTACGTAGTACATATTTGAAGCTTTTCTTGTGGTCTTACTAAGGTTTGTAATGTATTTGTAAGGCCTCACTTCTGTGTTGGTTTGTTTTTAGCAGTATTTACTTAAGTATGCAGGTATTTATTTATTTTCTGCTCTATTTCGGTTTAAATTAACCGAAATAGAATTTTTTTTCGGTTTACTTCGGAATGTTAGATAATCAAGATAACTGAACCGAATAAACCGAGAACCGAATAAACTGAACCGAACTTTTATTCGGTTTAATTCGGCTAGATTTTAAGAAAACTGAAAAAATAAAAAACCGATTAAACCGAATCGAATAACCCGAATAAACCGAATGCCCATGCCTAGAATTACTACTTACTACTCGTCAATTTTAAATTGATCTTGTACCATTGACATTAAACTCTGTTTTATATAAACAAAGGCTAGAGATTAAATAAATAAAAACTATCACATGCACGTCGATAACATGTGTGTTATATATATATACTTTACTGTGAAGCGTGGTGGGTAATAACTAATAACTAAGTAAAACTGTATGACTTTATTAGTTAATGCAATGTAATGTCAAGTTGTTGAGATTAACATCATACATATCTATAATCCACAACTTCAACAGTTCTATCTATCTATATATACAACAATTCACGTTAGCCTAAACACACACAACTCAATGGATTTAGAAACAGAAAACACTTTGACTTTGAGTGTGGCAACCTTTCTTCTTCTTCCCATACTATGGATAAAAGTTCAGAGATCGAAACGGATCCAGCCGCAATATAAAAGAGGTATGATCTTTAATGGTAGATATATGAACGCACTATATATAAAACCATTCGAAAAACACTACTCAGTTTCTTTCTAAGTCTCTCTATTGATTTGCTTAGAATTCTTGTTCCTTTTGAATTTATTACTCTACGTTGTGGCCATGGAAACGAGGCGATGTCGCCAATTATCTCTACAAGTTACTTTTGTTTTATATTTATTTTTTCAATTTTCAATCTCAGACGTCAATGTATGATTGAAGTAAGAAAAAGAAAAAATAGGACATGTAACATTTATCTCTCTACATATTTTCAAGAGAAATACCTAAAAAACAAAATTTATTTGGTTAGTTCGTTTTGTTTTGACAGGAATCACGATGGGGTTAATTCTTGTTTCTGCTCTTGTGGTAGTATGCACAAGAGCATTTACGGAGTATGAATACTACACCGATATATTTCAACTAGGTACGTTCCCAGTATTCCAAAAATTATTCATAATCTTATTTGATCTCAATCACACACACTCGTTTTTTTTGTGATGAATATAGCCACCCTTGTCGTTTGTGTCCTACTCTACATGTTGGTAACAAGAGCGTGTTGGGGAGAAAGAATCTACATGCCAAAGCTTGTTTATCTCTTTTTTCATTTTCTATCGTTATGATTAGCCGTATATGATATTCACATATGAATAAGAAGAAGGAGGGAGGTCTCAAGAAAATATTCACTGAATATTTTTGGAGTACTGTCCAAGTTGCTTGGAGTTCACACAAAATCTTTCTAAAAAATAAATGGGTCTAAAGCTGTCCAAAAAGCCCAAAAAACCCATGGCCTATGGCCCGCATCCACGCCCAGCCCGGCCCGGCCCGCCCCACGTCCATGTCCTGTTCGGTTCACGTGTGGGAACCTTTCCTCTTCCTTCTACAAACTTTTGAAACTAGAAGAGTGTGAAACTATATATATATGAGTGAAAAATCAGTCATATTTCCGATGTGGGATATTTCCCAAACCATCCCAAGTAGCTCACTTCACACTCTTATTTCTTATTCAAATCAACTCCTTCTTGGACGTATGAGTATATCATCTTGTAGTACACGTTATCAGCTTTCCATTGCACTATCGACCCGACAATTCCGAGCAGCCATTTGGCCGGAATTTGGCCGGAAAGTCATTGTCTCAAAACCTGCAATTTTCTTGAAAATTGCAGTTCCAAAAATCCCCCACATGAATAGAAATAAGTCTAAACATATGACGAAAAAACTAACACTATAGACTGACACTACTAGCTAGACTAGACAGACTTTCGAGAGTATATGCGAAAACTAACTGTATCTGAGTTGGTGGCATTTTTCAATCTTGAACCGACTCATTGTTATACATGTCGAGTTTACTCAGCCAGATGGTGAACATGATGTCTTGAACCATCCGGATTTTTATGTAAACTTAGACAGTAGGCATAACATAGCTTTGTTTTCTCGTAGAACGATGTTCTCTATTGTGTTCATTGTGGCCTTGAACATGCCTGGTTAATCATGAATGAACTTAGAGAGTATAGCCTCATATATTCTCCTAGAAACGGCCCTATTTTTGACACTCACAAGGTGATTTTTAATAGCTACTTATATTTAAAGAAATATCCTGTAATTATTTCAAATATTTTACAAAGCTACATTTCAAATTATTAAAAGCATATGCTTAACGTCTAACATACAGGAAGCACTTTACATCATTTTAGGAACTGGGAAAAGACAAAAGTCTCTTAGTGCTTGTAGCAGATTCAGCTTGATTTAGTTGTCCCTTTGAACCTAGGTCATGGGATCTCCAATCTGAGTAGGTGGGGTTACCATCAAACCTCCTCTTAAGTCGTAGGCTTTAAAACCATTCCTCTTGATGATTTTATAACTTGATCTCACGCCAAACCTTTTGTAAAAATATCCGCTAGGTTTTCTTTGTATGGATGTAATCAATTGTAACTACACCAGTTGAGATAAGTTGTCTAACAGTTTTATGTCTCTGTCTGATGTGACGAGATTTGCCATTGTAATGGGTATTCCTTGCCCTACCCAAAGCCGATTCGCTATCACAGTGTACACGTATTGCAAGCATAGGATTCCCCCACATTGGGATGTCTTCCAAGAAATTATGAAGTGATTCAGCTTCCGACATAGCTATCTCCAAAGCTATGAATTCAGATTCCATAGTTGATTTAGCTGCCAGAGTTTGTTTGGAAGACTTCCAGGACACTGCTGCACCTCCAAGTGTAAAAATGTATCCACTCGTGGATTTTGAGTTTCTCGAGTTTGCGATCCAGTTGGCATCACTGTAACCTTCCAAAACTTTGGGTTCTCTACCATAGTGCAAGCCATGATCTTTGGTATAGCGTAGATAGTCTAAAACTCTAGTTATAGCCATCCAATGCTTATGTCCTGGATTACTTGTGTAGCGACTAAGTACATATACAGAGTGTGCTAAGTCTGGTCTTGTACAGTTTGTCAAGTACATTAGACTGCCAATTACTCTTGCATACTCCACATGTTGCACAGGTTCACCAGAATTTTGGGTCAAGTGAATTTGAGGATCCTCTGGAGTTTTTGCAGTCCTATTTGAGTAATGCTTGAATCGATCAAGCATCTTTTCAGCATAGTGGGTTTGAGACAAGATAAGCCCCTCATCAGTTCTGATGATTTTTATCCCCAAAATTACATCTGCTAAACCCAAATCCTTCATGTCAATTTTTTTTTTGAGCATGTTTTTCGTTTGAGTGNATCCTTTTAGGACCTTGGGTTGTCACATGCGTCTGAATTTCATATTTCCTTACGTGGAAAGAAGTATAAATATCACCATATACTAGACACTCACTAATGNCCAATGATGAGCATATCATCTACATATAAGCATAACAAAATATACCCTGAGGGANACCGCTCAATATCGCCATTGGGTTTTCGTTTTATCGTAAAAATCCATTTACACCCCAAAGACTTAAATCCTTGTGGTAGATCTGCCATCTCGTAAGTGTGATGTTGCATGATAGAGTCTATTTCAGTTTTGACTGCTTCCTTCCAATAATGTGCATCAGGTGTAGACATAGCTTCTGCGTATGTTCTTGGTAGATTTTCAACTATAAATGCCATCATCAAAAAATCATCACCAAACGATTTACTTTTGCGAGCTCGTTTGCTTCGTCTAGGTTCCAGTTCTGTTTCTACAGAAGTAGTACTCAATTGCCAGCTTCCAAAGTCGCTGCATCTCGTTGTTCACGAGTCCGTTTTTGAGTTTTCCTACAGGGGAAAATGTCTTCAAAAAATGAAGCATTTCTTGATTCCATAACTGTATTCACATGGATATGTGGAATATCTGATTTATGAACCAGAAATCGATATGCACTACTGTTATGTGCATATCCGATAAAGATACAGTCTACGGTCTTAGACCCAATTGTGACCTTTTTAGGAGGTGGTACAACCACTTTTGCAAGGCACCCCCACACTTTGAGGTATTTGTACGAAGGTACTGTACCTTTCCAAAGCTCATATGGTGACTTGCCTGTCACTTTATGCGTTATCCTGTTGAGGATGTAATTAGTGGTAAGTNACCGGTGAATAGGTATCAAAGAAATCTAAGCCTTCTTTTTGCCGAAATCGTTGAAGTCGATNCCTGTTGAGGATGTAATTAGTGGTAAGTAAAGCTTCCCCCCCACATGTTCTGGGCTAACCCAGATTCCTGCAACAACGCATTCATCATCTCTTTCATAGTTCAATTCTTTCGTTCCGCTACTCCATTAGATTCTGGCGAGTATGGAGCGGTTGTCTGATGTATAATACTTTTTTCTCTGCAAAATGCATTGAACGGCTCATTATATTCTCCTCCTCTATTACTTCGAACTACTTTTATAGTTTTTTGAAGCTGATTTTCTACTTCGAGGGTGAACTCTTTGAATTTTTCCAGTGCTTCATCTTTGCTATTCAAGAGATATACATAGCAATATCTTGTGCAATCATCAATGAAGGTAACAAAGTATTTCTTACCGCCTCTAGTTTGCACATACTTTAAATCACATAAGTCTGTGTGAATTAAACCTAGAGGTTCGGTTGTTCTTTCAACGGCGTGGTGAGGGAGTTTTAGTGAGTTTGGCATGTACGCACACTTCACATTTTTCTTGGTTAGTTTTGAATTTTGGAATCAAATTCAAGTTTTGCATTTTTCGCATTGTTTTGTAATTGACATGTCCTAAACGTTCATGCCAAGTAGTAAACAACTCAACCAAGTAAGCAATAGGGTTTCCTTTCATTTCAGTAATAGAAGCAGAAGCTACAATTTTCGGAAGGACTGTCGTTACAGACATTTTGATGAGTCCACCCTTAACAAAACCCTTTCCCAAATACATCCCATTTTTCTTAAGAACCAACTTATCAGCCTCAAAGTTAATGGAAAAACCATGCTTGCTTAGCACTGTTCTAGAGATGAGACTTCTGCATATCAGGTACGTGCGTTCTGCAGGGTGAGCTCCCGATCAGAAGTTAGCTTCAGAACCACTTTGCCCTTACCTTCAATCTTGGACATCGCCTTGTTGCCCATGAAAAGCTGCTCATTTGACTTGTTCTGCACATAGGTGGTACCACTCCACTGGGTTGTCTTCCACCATGTTACATTCAGTAACCACTGCAACCATGTCATCTTTAGTTAGGTTTCCTTGCAACTTGAGATCTTTTGCTTTGCTTTTGCAAACATCAGCCTTGTGTCCAATTTTTCCACAATGATGACACTTTCCTTTGAACTTCCTCTCAAGGTTGCTCTTCTTGAAGTTTGGTCCAGATGATACCTTCAACGGTTTATGAGAAATAGATATCCTTTTACCCTTGGCTTTATACTTGGCCTTATGCTCAGCTACATGAACATCATACCCATGGTTTTGAGCATCCGAGTGAGCTCCACGATTGTTGTCCTCAACTCTCAACCGACTGATGAGATCATTAAGAGACATTGTCTTACGCTTGAAGTTAAGGTAATGCTTGAAATTCGACCAGCCTGGTGGTAGCTTCTCGATCAAGCAATTTTTTTTGAAGACATTGCAGATCGACATCCCTTCCAAATCGATCTCCCGAAAGGTGCGTTGAAGAGCCTCCACTTGTTCCATAATTGGTTTGGAATCCACCATCTTGAAGGTTAGGAACTTCGTAGTTGAGAATTTCTGCATCCCAGACTCATCAGTCTTGTACTTGGTCTCCAAAGCTAGCCACAATGCTTTTGAAGTCTTGTACATACTGTAGAGGTCATACAGATCATTAACCAAACGGTTCAGAATCTGACATTTGCAACAATAGTCTCCTTGAGCCCAGCTATCCATACTTCCAACCACATACACATCAGTGTCACCTTGTGGAAGAGTTGGTGGATCCTTTGTGAGGTATCGTTCCAAGTTCATGCTGGCCAAGTAGTAGCGCTTCTTGTTTTGCCACGTTTTGAACCCAGCTTTGCCATCGAACTTATCTAGCATCATCCCTTGGGAAGCCGAAGGTGGTATCCCCATGTGGGTTGATCCATTACCGAACAGATTTCGGCGCACGTTTCCCATACCCGAATTGGTAAGTTTCGTGTTTTCAAGTTCTTTAGCAAGACGTAAAGCCAACTCTGCAGGAGTTTCAACAGGGTTGGCAGGAACCCTAGCACCGTCAATGTTGTTGGTGTTGTCTCCAGACATTTTTCTGTTTCACAATAAACAGATCTGATTAATATATTAATCAAACAATTCAAGTAATTAAATTGCACTGAATTAGTTTTGCAAACTCGCTTAACAAGCGTTCGCAGAAACTTGTTTCACAAACTCACTCAATTAAGAGCGTTCGTGGAAACCTGAAACAACCCGACCTTTTTTTTTAACAATTAAATACAATGTAAACAATTATGCAGCCTATACTATTAAATTAAACCAACCCAAACCACAACTCCTCATTAAACCAATAACAACCAGTACACACAGCGGAAACATACCAACCATACAAAACCATTACAACATCAATACAATAACAATCCTAAGCATTCTATCCATCAACCTAGCATATCTCTATCCAAGGTTCCAACAACATATCCAACAATCCAATAACACACAAACGAGACCCTAGATCATCCTCCTCCTCATCGCCATGATTCCACAACACAAACCTGCACACCACAAACAACAATTGAGATGCGTAAGTATTATCACAAATACTTAGTGAGGCAATCCTCCCATCTACTGGGCTATACACACAAGCAACTGAGAAACCAATGCTTAACAAATGACAACCAAACACAAACAAACCAGGAAAAATCACGAAACAAGCAACTTGGTGTCGACCGACACCAGAGAGGTGTCGATCGACACTGGCCAAACATGGTGTCGACCGACACCTAACTGGTGTCGATCGACACTCCCTTCGCAGACGCGAACTGCACGAATCCGAACGACGAACCTCCATTTCAATCTGCCTACAATCTGTCCCAAACTCTCCCAAAAGCCTCAGGAACTTATAATAACCATAACACAAGCACCACAAGCAAGAACAACACCACAAAACACAACAAATCAAGCAAACAAAGGATTCTCAGGCTTAGATAAGCCATGGTCATAAACTCACCTTATCAATTGATTATAACAACCAATACAACCAGTTGAGACCCTCCTAACGTCTGAAACAGTCCAGAAACGCCCTACAACAAGCCACACAAACGACTTATAGCAAAACTGGACAGAAACATCAGAAAAGAACAGTCTCAAAGACGAAACCCTAAAATGAAAACCAACCGTTAACTACCAAATCGCTCCGGTGAAAAGCTATCCCTAGACGTCACGAAGCTTCCCACAAAATTTCAGCACGATCAGGAACCAGACGAGACCACGATCTCAATTACAATCCCCGATAGTTCCAACTCGCGTCTGAGAAAACGTGACTCACGAAACTGCCAATAACTCATCGAGTTTAAATCCAAAACTACTTCTGTAAAAAGGAAAATGACGATGAAAGACTTGGGAATAAACCTACCAAATTTCATTACATTTGAGAACGATTTGATACGCCGAAACTATTTCCTTCCAAACCCTAACGATTCTGCTCTTTCTCCTTTAATCTCCTTCACACCACAATAGGCTCTCTCCTCTTTCTCTATCTCTACAAACGGCGACCAGACACCCTAAAACCCTTAATTTTTTGCTTCTCCACTTATATACTCGGTTTAGTTAACTAAACCAAACCAACCAAACCAAAATCGTGAATTAAAACAAACCCAACGAACCCAGAAATAGTGGTGTCGATCGATGCCACAAGGGTGTCGATCGATACTCCTACCAAAACCGCATAATCCGGTTCGCGGATGTTACAAAACCAGAGAGAGAGAGAGAGTATAGAAGAAAGAATTAAAGTAAAAGCGTTCTTCAAAAAACTTTCCGCGTAAGCACCAAAAGATGAAAGCAGAAACAGTTTTTCAGAAAATTTTGAAATCGTTTTTAAAATAATAAAAATTCGAAAAATTCTCAATCCGTTTAAAGCGATAAGCAGAAAGCGGATTTATTAAATTAAGACTGTTAGGAGCGCAAAAATTGAATTGAGAAAATATGCAAATTATATTTAAATAACGAAATCAAGAACGAATTACAACAGCATAATATAAAGCAGTAAATAAATCACGGAGGCGAGATATGATATCTCTTTCCTTAATTCAATAAATCGGTCGTAAGTGCTTTCGGACAATCACGATTTATGAATCCCAGGATACAACCGATCACGAACTATTACAGTAGCACACCAGTAATAGAACTCAAGCGAACAGATCTACGTTATACTCTCGAGACTACTAACTATAAGAACTTACTCTGGACTAAGTAAGGGAGAGGGAGAGAGAGAGATCTTCAGTGGAAGGATGCTTTATGTTTTTGAGTATGAGAAATAATGAGAGGCTATGTCTCTATATATAGTGGAAGGAGGGAGGTCTCAAGAAAATATTTACTGAATATTCTTGGAGTACTGCCCAAGTTGCTTGGAGTTCACACCAAGTCTTTCCAAAAAATAAATGGGTCTAAAGCTGTCCAAAAAGCCCAAAAAAACCCACGGTCTATGGCCCGCGTCCACGCCCAGCCCGGCCCTGTCCGCCCGCGTCCGTGCCCGGCCCACCCCGCGTCCGTGCCCGGCCCACCTCACGTCCGTGCCTGGTTCGGTTTGGTTCGCGTGTGGGAACCATCCCTCTTCCTTCTACACGCTTTTGAAACTAGAAGAGTGTGAAGCTATATCACTAGTAAAAAAAATATGTATAGCCAGTAATATATTCGTGGCTGAGCCTAAATATTCGTGGCTATAAGCAAAAACTGTCACGAATAGTCACGAAAAAAAATCGTAGATATAGCTTCGTAACAAAAATTTTGGCGTTGCTTGTCGTGGCTGAGCAGTCACGAATTTGTCACTCTCATTCGTGACTATATATAGCTACGAAAATATCACCAAAATTTCGTGGCTATATGTAGCTACGAAGACATCACGTTTGTCCGTGGCTAACCACAGCTACGAATTAGTCACCACTCTCAGTGGCTATATTAGCGACGGATTGGTCACATTGTTTGAGTGGCTAATTAGCCACGTTTTTGTCACCTCATTGGTTCGTGATAATATAGCCACGAATTACCAAATAGCAATTTAGTAGCTATGCTATGCAATGCAATTTAATCACTATGCTACGATTGTAACTTGTTTCGNAAGCAGTAAATAAATCACGGAGGCGAGATATGATATCTCTTTCCTTAATTCAATAAATCGGTCGTAAGTGCTTTCGGACAATCACGATTTATGAATCCCAGGATACAACCGATCACGAACTATTACAGTAGCACACCAGTAATAGAACTCAAGCGAACAGATCTACGTTATACTCTCGAGACTACTAACTATAAGAACTTACTCTGGACTAAGTAAGGGAGAGGGAGAGAGAGAGATCTTCAGTGGAAGGATGCTTTATGTTTTTGAGTATGAGAAATAATGAGAGGCTATGTCTCTATATATAGTGGAAGGAGGGAGGTCTCAAGAAAATATTTACTGAATATTCTTGGAGTACTGCCCAAGTTGCTTGGAGTTCACACCAAGTCTTTCCAAAAAATAAATGGGTCTAAAGCTGTCCAAAAAGCCCAAAAAAACCCACGGTCTATGGCCCGCGTCCACGCCCAGCCCGGCCCTGTCCGCCCGCGTCCGTGCCCGGCCCACCCCGCGTCCGTGCCCGGCCCACCTCACGTCCGTGCCTGGTTCGGTTTGGTTCGCGTGTGGGAACCATCCCTCTTCCTTCTACACGCTTTTGAAACTAGAAGAGTGTGAAGCTATATCACTAGTAAAAAAAATATGTATAGCCAGTAATATATTCGTGGCTGAGCCTAAATATTCGTGGCTATAAGCAAAAACTGTCACGAATAGTCACGAAAAAAAATCGTAGATATAGCTTCGTAACAAAAATTTTGGCGTTGCTTGTCGTGGCTGAGCAGTCACGAATTTGTCACTCTCATTCGTGACTATATATAGCTACGAAAATATCACCAAAATTTCGTGGCTATATGTAGCTACGAAGACATCACGTTTGTCCGTGGCTAACCACAGCTACGAATTAGTCACCACTCTCAGTGGCTATATTAGCGACGGATTGGTCACATTGTTTGAGTGGCTAATTAGCCACGTTTTTGTCACCTCATTGGTTCGTGATAATATAGCCACGAATTACCAAATAGCAATTTAGTAGCTATGCTATGCAATGCAATTTAATCACTATGCTACGATTGTAACTTGTTTCGTAGCTGATTCTTTGCAAAAAAAACAATAATATTAATTACTAAAAATAAAAACCTGTAATATGAACTAATTACCGATATTTTTCATTACCAGAAGTAGTTTGATGTTTACACATTACCAAAAAGACTTGCTAAACAACAATTAGTCTTATCTTACATACCAAAAAGAGTTACTAAATAACAATAAGTAGTAAACATCAAACTACTTACATTGTACCAAAAGACTTGCTAAATAACAGTCTATCTGTTAGAAAGTTTTAACAAAAAACGCTTAACCATCATTGAAAGTTAAAGACCAAATGATGCACACCAAGAATCTAAGTTGCCTTGGTGTGAAGCTGGAGCAGGAGTTGTAGAAGCTGGAGCAGGAGAAACAATAGCTGGAGAAGGAGCAGGAGAAANATGCACATATTGGGTGGCAAATTATAGGGAGTTACGATAACAGGCCATACTGAATGTGCCTCCCCATTCATACCAACAGGATTAAATCCATCCGTTGATAAANGAAGCTGGAGCATGAGCAGCAGCAGAAGTTGTAGCAGGAGCAGCAGCAGAAGTTGTGGCAGGAGCAGCAGCAAAAGTTGTAGCAGGAGCAGCAGCAGCAGAGGGTTGTCTAATTCCAAGAGACTGCATGATCAGATTAAGTGCTTGTCGTGATGCAGCCAGCTCTTCCATCACCGTTCCAACATTGGTGTTGAGTGTGTTGAAGCTTGTCTCCAAACTAGAGATGCGCACTTCCATGTCCAAGTTGCGAGAAATAGAAGCAGCTACTTTCTCAGATGGATTGATTTCCCGGTATTGAACACTGCCGATCCCATAGACATACCCATTTTTAGACTGTCCACGCTGTGAGAGAAACAAAACAAACATCAAACAAAATTCAAAAACAGACATATATATAATGCAAACAGACAAACATAACCAATCAAACATAACCAATCAAACATAACCAATCAAACATAACAAACAGAGAGCATGAGGAATTAAGTAAGCTAAAAGATTTTTGAGAGAGTACCTTGAGATATTCTTTGTTCAAAAGAATACGAGAAGGAATACCAGATGTGGCAGTTTGGCTGTGGGGAGAACCATCTTCAGAAGTAATCTGTGAAACAGCTTCCTCTACTTCGTTTACAAGACACTCAGCACGAGCATCGATGAATGTTCCATCTTTGCGTGTGTGTGTCTTCCGCACAAGATCAGTGTAGGATGGTGGTTCATCCATACCAGACTCAATCATCTACAAAAACAAAGATGAAATATTAGTACAAATATGAAAGTAAATAATAACATAAGAGAAGTATAACACTTACCATCTCATGCTCAATCTGCAAAAAACACTTAGGACCTGCACAACGCTTGTGAATCCCTTTGCCATCAGGATTAGATAAGCGGCTTGAAGCAGCATTCTTGCTCCTCTTCTTTGCTGGTTCTGTTCCCCAATACTCCATTAGAGTGTCCCAATCAGCCTCGCCAATGTACTTGGGTTTCTTATTTGCCCTCTTCTTTTTGCTGATGCGATCACAAATTGATTTCATAGTGTGCTGCCTCCAATGGTAGTGGACAGTGTCATGAAAGCGAGGTTGCCAGTAGTAGTGTTGCTACAAAAAAAAGGGAGAAGAGAGATTAGTAGTTTGTAAGTTAGTTGGATAATATTGTTGACTTATAGAAACATTAATTACCACAAAAGTTTGCCACCAAAGATCCGTCCTATCATTGGGAACCTCTGACCAGTTCCTCCATGGTCCCATGAAATTTGCTTTCCATGTTGTTCGAACAAACTTGTAGACAGAGGGGTCAACACCAAACCTGAGAGAAGAGAGAGTAAAATTAGATTCATCCCATGAACAAACAAACACAATTGTAGTTCTTACAAACTAACCATAAAGCTCCGTTGAGTTTCCTTGGGTGGAGATGTGGCTGGGATTCTCTTTCAGGAGCACTCAGCAATGCATCGAGAGTTCGCTGGCTGTAGTTGTTTGCCTGTGAAGATGTTGTGCTTGTAGAACGTGTGGCTCCTGGCGGTATGGAGCCTGTTCGTATGGCACTTGGTGGCATCCATCTTCGTTGCAGCTCTGCAGTTAGAAGCAAAAAAGAAACAAAAATAACTGATGTTAATAACAAGTCAAGTTTGAACATAGAACAAAGTCAAGTTTGAACATATAACAAAGCCAAGTTTGAACATAGAACAAAGCCACATCTACAAATCCTAATTATGAAAAACATGTTCTTAAGAGAGTGAAATGAGTAAAAGCTCAGATTATAGACTCAAATTCAACAATCACCGAAGACTTTTCTCAGAAACATTTCCAGGGAAGTAAAATAATTTTAAAAAAACGATGAGTTGAATCTACCAGCTCAGTTCATTAACCGAAGAAACACTCATCAATAATAACTTAGTTTCGTTGATATGTTGTAGAGTTACACACGATTAAAGCAAATACACAAGCTAACAAGAAAAAAAAACCACAATTGAAGACTTACGATTAAAGCAAATACACAAGCTAACAAGAAACAAAACCACAATTGAACACACTTACGATTACAGCAAATACACAAGCTAACAAGAATAAAAAAACCACAATTGAACACTTACTCAAAATCAAAATCAAAATCAAAACATTGAGAACAATATGAAAAAAACTAATCCTAGAGAACCCTAAACAGAAACAAAAATAAACGATCTAAACAACCTTATAGAAAAATAGAAATAGAGCATGGAGACAAAGAGAGAAAGAGACAGAACAAGTAAATAGGGGATGAAAGAAGAAGAAAAAGCAGAAGAAACAGATACCTGCTGGAGCACTGTGTAGTCATGATCATTAAGCCATCCACTTGTAGTTTTTCCACTAACACGACCCTCATGGTAGAACAAGGTAGGCACATCAGGATAAAAATATGTAAATCGAATTTCTCCAGGAGCAGCATCATCCCTAACTTCTGGATGTCCAAAATAATTTGCAGATGCATTTGCTATCTCCTCATTCACACATTGTGCAACAATCGAACCTGCAATATGTGCTTTGTTCTTAACTTTCTTCTTCAAATGGTACATGTATCTCTCGAATGGATACATCCACCGATATTGTACTGGACCTCCTAAAGCAGCTTCATCTGGTAGGTGCACGGGGAGATGTTCCATAACATCAAAGAACGACGGTGGAAATATCTTGTCCAAATTGCAAAGTTTTACAGCGATATTTTCTTTCAGCAGAGCAACATCATCAATGCGTAAAGTCTTCGCTGAGATATCCCGAAAAAAAAGTGCAATTTCTACACACATATAAATACACATCATTAAGGTATCAATGTTAGTATAAAAATATATTAAAAGTAAAAAATCAATAAATTACCGGAAATTGCCGTGTGAACGGGTTGTGGGAGAAGTTCTTCAAAAGCAAAAGGTAGAAGTCGCTGCATAATGACGTGGCAATCATGGNCGGCAGCAAAATTAGGATATACCTCATTAAAATGTTTCCATGCTACTCCGTCAGATGGGTGATGCATTTCTCCTTCGGTAGACATATGTTCAGNTAGGAGAAATTGCCTTTTCTTTTCATTTGACAACCTATATATTGGTACCGGCATTGTCCCATCGCGGCGAAGATTCAATGTATGTCTTCTACATAACGCAGCAAGATCCATTNCCCATTGTTCGGGTGGTATCTATCTTTATTACAGAACCGACACTGCATTAGATCACGATCGTCCCCTTTCCAAAAGAGCATGCAATTATCTTCGCAAACATCAATCTTATATACTGGTAGCCCAAGCTCTCTTGCCAGCTTCTTTGTCTCATAGTATGATGCAGGAGCTTTATTTGGTGTGGGTAAAACAGCTTTGAAAGTCTGTGATATCTCATCAACGCATGCTTCCACCATATTGTAATCAGATTTTGCTTTCAACATACGGGAAGCCAGGTACAGCTGAGAAATTCCTTCCGGACATCCATCGTAAAGAGGTTCTTTAGCGGCTTCAAAAGCTTCAAAAACACTATCAACATATCNTCGATGGTTCGAGCAGGCTGCTGGTGTCCGTTCCCTCCACAATCGACCTAAACAACCCCAAAATATTGTTTATTCTTTCGTGAAGAATCTCCTCTCCATTCAACCATGGTGGATGATCATCTAGTTCTTCTTTCCCCCGTCGAAAGGCCTGAACATTACGCCTGTATGGATGATCTTGAGGTAAAAACATTCTGTGGCAATCAAACCAACTATGTTTCCTTCCATTTGTTAACCAAAATGATTTTGTCTCATCTAGACAATATGGACACGATAAACGACCATGTGTCGTCCAACCACACAACATGCCATATGCTGGGAAGTCGCTGATTGTCCACATCAACGCAGCTCGCATCGTGAATTTGGCCTTTCTTGATACATCATACGCTTCCACACCGTCACTCCATAGACTTTGCAATTCTTCAATCAACGGTTGAAGATAAATATCTAGAATTTTTTTTGGATGCTTTGGCCCAGGAACGAGTACCGATAGAAAAAAAAATTCCTTTTTCATGCACATATTGGGTGGCAAATTATAGGGAGTTACGATAACAGGCCATACTGAATGTGCCTCCCCATTCATACCAACAGGATTAAATCCATCCGTTGATAAACCAAGATAAATATTGCGACTTTCGGCAGCAAAATTAGGATATACCTCATTAAAATGTTTCCATGCTACTCCGTCAGATGGGTGATGCATTTCTCCTTCGGTAGACATATGTTCAGCGTGCCATCGCATAGCCGTTGCAGTCGCCTCTAACTGGTATAACCTCTTCAACCGATCTGTAATCGGCATATAAAACATTCTCTGCTTAGGTCTATTTTTCCCTTTCCCATTGTTCGGGTGGTATCTATCTTTATTACAGAACCGACACTGCATTAGATCACGATCGTCCCCTTTCCAAAAGAGCATGCAATTATCTTCGCAAACATCAATCTTATATACTGGTAGCCCAAGCTCTCTTGCCAGCTTCTTTGTCTCATAGTATGATGCAGGAGCTTTATTTGGTGTGGGTAAAACAGCTTTGAAAGTCTGTGATATCTCATCAACGCATGCTTCCACCATATTGTAATCAGATTTTGCTTTCAACATACGGGAAGCCAGGTACAGCTGAGAAATTCCTTCCGGACATCCATCGTAAAGAGGTTCTTTAGCGGCTTCAAAAGCTTCAAAAACACTATCAACATATCCCTCTTCATGTGTTGCTTCCATTGTATTCTCCAACACATGTGGAGACGCCGCCTCTGGTACAATGTTAACATCTGCGTATGGAAAATACTCATAAGTATTTCCTGGAGCTTGAAAATTTGTAGCATTTGGCGGCAACATTGCTTCTTCACCGGTAAAATGACTTGCCCCCGAAGATTCTCCAACATGATAATATTGTTCTCCATGGTTCAGCCAAATATAGTAATTTCCTTTANNNNAACGGTTGAAGATAAATATCTAGAATTTTTTTTGGATGCTTTGGCCCAGGAACGAGTACCGATAGAAAAAAAAATTCCTTTTTCATGCACATATTGGGTGGCAAATTATAGGGAGTTACGATAACAGGCCATACTGAATGTGCCTCCCCATTCATACCAACAGGATTAAATCCATCCGTTGATAAACCAAGATAAATATTGCGACTTTCGGCAGCAAAATTAGGATATACCTCATTAAAATGTTTCCATGCTACTCCGTCAGATGGGTGATGCATTTCTCCTTCGGTAGACATATGTTCAGCGTGCCATCGCATAGCCGTTGCAGTCGCCTCTAACTGGTATAACCTCTTCAACCGATCTGTAATCGGCATATAAAACATTCTCTGCTTAGGTCTATTTTTCCCTTTCCCATTGTTCGGGTGGTATCTATCTTTATTACAGAACCGACACTGCATTAGATCACGATCGTCCCCTTTCCAAAAGAGCATGCAATTATCTTCGCAAACATCAATCTTATATACTGGTAGCCCAAGCTCTCTTGCCAGCTTCTTTGTCTCATAGTATGATGCAGGAGCTTTATTTGGTGTGGGTAAAACAGCTTTGAAAGTCTGTGATAGCTCATCAACGCATGCTTCCACCATATTGTAATCAGATTTTGCTTTCAACATACGGGAAGCCAGGTACAGCTGAGAAATTCCTTCCGGACATCCATCGTAAAGAGGTTCTTTAGCGGCTTCAAAAGCTTCAAAAACACTATCAACATATCCCTCTTCATGTGTTGCTTCCATTGTATTCTCCAACACATGTGGAGACGCCGCCTCTGGTACAATGTTAACATCTGCGTATGGAAAATACTCATAAGTATTTCCTGGAGCTTGAAAATTTGTAGCATTTGGCGGCAACATTGCTTCTTCACCGGTAAAATGACTTGCCCCCGAAGATTCTCCAACATGATAATATTGTTCTCCATGGTTCAGCCAAATATAGTAATTTCCTTTAAACCCCACCCGAGAAAGATGTCTAGTGACCGTTCTTGCATCACGATGCTTTCCATTCTTACACCGAGCACAAGGACACAACAAAGTGTTGGTTTCCTGATAAGATGCTTGATTACAAGCAAATTCGATAAAAACATCAATCCCCGCCATAAATGTTTCTGAAATACAATTTCTCACTGGATCAATACGTTGATCCATCCACTCCCGATTTTGAAAATAATAAGACATGAAACTTTTGAAAACAAAAACAAAACTCTCTCCCGATTTTTTTTTTCTTTTTTTCTTTTTTTCTTACTTGCTTAATGGATATGGAAACTGAAGTGAGAAGCGTTCTGTTTTTATAGAAAACATTAGCCACGAACTAGCCACGAACAAAACGTGGCTGAATTTTTTTTATAGCCACGATTCAGCCACTAAAATGAACCGTGACAATATTTTGAAGATATTCTCCCCACTATTGCTTCTGCAAACTCTCAATCTTGTCGGGCTACTAAAATGAACCGTGACAATATTTTAAATAATCATGAATTCTTTAGTGGCTATACAAACATATCACTTTATCTCTGATGGGACGTATAATTCGGTGGAGAAGTCACGAATTTTTCACGATCGATATTAGTGGGAATGATAATTCGGTGGGTAAGTCACGAATTGGCCACGAATCTACTCTGTGACAACGGCCTAGTCACCAGTCAGCTACGAATACTGTCGTGGCTATAGAGTCTTCTTACCTTTCCGTGGTGCAGTTTGATGGGAAGGATAATTCGGTGGAATAACCACAAAATAGCCACGAAGTTGTTCGTGTCTGCTTAGCCACGAATGTGTTCGTGACATATTCGTGACAAAACAAGCCACACCTTCGGTTCGTGATTATTTCGTGGCCATTATTGTCACGAAGTTGATACGAACTGTTTTCGTGGCCTGTTCGTGACAAATAAGTTTTTAGTCACGATGCTTGGTGACAAAATCGTGGCTATACGTTTTTTTTTTACTAGTGNTCCATTGTATTCTCCAACACATGTGGAGACGCCGCCTCTGGTACAATGTTAACATCTGCGTATGGAAAATACTCATAAGTATTTCCTGGAGCTTGAAAATTTGTAGCATTTGGCGGCAACATTGCTTCTTCACCGGTAAAATGACTTGCCCCCGAAGATTCTCCAACATGATAATATTGTTCTCCATGGTTCAGCCAAATATAGTAATTTCCTTTAAACCCCACCCGAGAAAGATGTCTAGTGACCGTTCTTGCATCACGATGCTTTCCATTCTTACACCGAGCACAAGGACACAACAAAGTGTTGGTTTCCTGATAAGATGCTTGATTACAAGCAAATTCGATAAAAACATCAATCCCCGCCATAAATGTTTCTGAAATACAATTTCTCACTGGATCAATACGTTGATCCATCCACTCCCGATTTTGAAAATAATAAGACATGAAACTTTTGAAAACAAAAACAAAACTCTCTCCCGATTTTTTTTTTCTTTTTTTCTTTTTTTCTTACTTGCTTAATGGATATGGAAACTGAAGTGAGAAGCGTTCTGTTTTTATAGAAAACATTAGCCACGAACTAGCCACGAACAAAACGTGGCTGAATTTTTTTTATAGCCACGATTCAGCCACTAAAATGAACCGTGACAATATTTTGAAGATATTCTCCCCACTATTGCTTCTGCAAACTCTCAATCTTGTCGGGCTACTAAAATGAACCGTGACAATATTTTAAATAATCATGAATTCTTTAGTGGCTATACAAACATATCACTTTATCTCTGATGGGACGTATAATTCGGTGGAGAAGTCACGAATTTTTCACGATCGATATTAGTGGGAATGATAATTCGGTGGGTAAGTCACGAATTGGCCACGAATCTACTCTGTGACAACGGCCTAGTCACCAGTCAGCTACGAATACTGTCGTGGCTATAGAGTCTTCTTACCTTTCCGTGGTGCAGTTTGATGGGAAGGATAATTCGGTGGAATAACCACAAAATAGCCACGAAGTTGTTCGTGTCTGCTTAGCCACGAATGTGTTCGTGACATATTCGTGACAAAACAAGCCACACCTTCGGTTCGTGATTATTTCGTGGCCATTATTGTCACGAAGTTGATACGAACTGTTTTCGTGGCCTGTTCGTGACAAATAAGTTTTTAGTCACGATGCTTGGTGACAAAATCGTGGCTATACGTTTTTTTTTTACTAGTGTATATATGAGTGAAAAATCAGTCATATTTTCGATGTGGGATATTTCCCAAACCATCCCAAGTAGCTCATTTCACACTCTTATTTCTCATTCAAATCAACTCCGTTTTGAACGTATGAGTATACCATCTTGTAGTACTCGTTACCAGCTTTCCATTGCACTATCGACCCGACAATTCCGATCAACCATTTGGCCGAAATTTGATCGGAAAGTCGCTGGAAAGTCATTGTCTCAAAACCTGCAATTTTTTAGAAAATTGCAGTTCCAACAATATTATCTTCTGATTTTAATAAGAAAATGTATTTGCAGGAATAATGATAACGGTAGCAGTTATCATTCTCGCGTATGTGGCAATTTTTGCTAGAGAGTCAACTCCAAAATACTCACAAGGTACATAAAATACACGTGAATACTTTTACATTTTATTTATTATTGTTGTGAGTTACTCTTGAGTCTTGACACATACTAGTATTATTCATTCGAGTTGAATAATGTTGAACGATTTCTTATTGCAACTAACTATAGATTTTGTTGCACTTTGTTGTTCTTTATTTTCGTAAATGAATAGAGTCGATATCGCCTCCTTTGGCCGATCGGCCCCCTATGCCCACGTACTCACGAGGTACGTAAATAAACACGAATACTTTTTGCATATTATTTAATCTTGTTGTGAGCTGCCGATGAAACATACTATTGTTCGTTTGCGTTTATGTAATTCTGAACGTCTTCTTTTTGCAACTGTGATTTGTTCTTCCTCATTTCCGCAAATGAATAGAGACGAGGCCGCCCCCAAAGGTAACGTACATGTCTATGCCCAAGCCCATGCCCATGTCCATGTCCAAGCCCTCGGAAACACTGGTGAATAATTTAATTTACGGCAAATCATTTAACATTAAAACTACTGGATCCAAAGTGAGCTTTATTGTGTTCGCTGCCTTATGTTTCTGCTATGGAGTTTAGAGCGGAATTGTCTACGTCTGAGATGTATACGTCTATCGTTAATTTGTACGTATGAGTTATCTCTAGACAATATATGTATTTTCTTTGTTTAATCTATTCTTGTAAGACTTTTATGAATATTGCAGTAGTGTTTAAGAGTGAATATCAAATAGCCATATCAAAGAGACCAAAGACGGAACAAATTTATTTCAGAAATATGAAAAAGGATGCAAATATACCACTAACGAAATGAAAAGTAAAATCATGACAACTTTTCCAAGAACTAGTCTTGTTCCCCACAATCATATACTATTAGACAATAGAAAAATAGTATCATATCAAAACCACATGCATGTAATTAAGCAAGAAAAAATGGCTTCTACTCAACTAATTATATATATATGAAAGTTGGCCAACTCTCTCCATATGAATGTCACATCATCACATCAGAAAATAATATGTGTTTTTCTACACTTTAAAAAAAAAAAATTAATCAAATTAATTGAAGGAAAATCAAAAAACACTCTTAACTAAACTAAATGAAGGGAAATAAAAATTTTCATTAAGACCATATACTAATTATCATATCTATATAGTCTTCTCTCTATTCAATTTAATACGANACTAGTATTATTCATTCGAGTTGAATAATGTTGAACGATTTCTTATTGCAACTAACTATAGATTTTGTTGCACTTTGTTGTTCTTTATTTTCGTAAATGAATAGAGTCGATATCGCCTCCTTTGGCCGATCGGCCCCCTATGCCCACGTACTCACGAGGTACGTAAATAAACACGAATACTTTTTGCATATTATTTAATCTTGTTGTGAGCTGCCGATGAAACATACTATTGTTCGTTTGCGTTTATGTAATTCTGAACGTCTTCTTTTTGCAACTGTGATTTGTTCTTCCTCATTTCCGCAAATGAATAGAGACGAGGCCGCCCCCAAAGGTAACGTACATGTCTATGCCCAAGCCCATGCCCATGTCCATGTCCAAGCCCTCGGAAACACTGGTGAATAATTTAATTTACGGCAAATCATTTAACATTAAAACTACTGGATCCAAAGTGAGCTTTATTGTGTTCGCTGCCTTATGTTTCTGCTATGGAGTTTAGAGCGGAATTGTCTACGTCTGAGATGTATACGTCTATCGTTAATTTGTACGTATGAGTTATCTCTAGACAATATATGTATTTTCTTTGTTTAATCTATTCTTGTAAGACTTTTATGAATATTGCAGTAGTGTTTAAGAGTGAATATCAAATAGCCATATCAAAGAGACCAAAGACGGAACAAATTTATTTCAGAAATATGAAAAAGGATGCAAATATACCACTAACGAAATGAAAAGTAAAATCATGACAACTTTTCCAAGAACTAGTCTTGTTCCCCACAATCATATACTATTAGACAATAGAAAAATAGTATCATATCAAAACCACATGCATGTAATTAAGCAAGAAAAAATGGCTTCTACTCAACTAATTATATATATATGAAAGTTGGCCAACTCTCTCCATATGAATGTCACATCATCACATCAGAAAATAATATGTGTTTTTCTACACTTTAAAAAAAAAAAATTAATCAAATTAATTGAAGGAAAATCAAAAAACACTCTTAACTAAACTAAATGAAGGGAAATAAAAATTTTCATTAAGACCATATACTAATTATCATATCTATATAGTCTTCTCTCTATTCAATTTAATACGATATGGTAAGTTAGTAACATTGACATGGAGACGTTAGACGTACCAATAAATTCAAGATAAGACATACTCTCATATATGCAAAGTGAGAGATCTAAGAATGTTTACTGAAATGACTTTTTAGTTTTAACTTTCTTTTTCTCTTTCATATGAAAACTCATGAAGCAAATAAGTAATTATAGTTATGCATATGTTGTTTAAATTATGTCAATCATATATATGAAAGTTGGACAACTCTCTCCATATGAGTGTCACATCATCACACCAGAAAATGATATGTGTCTTTCTACATTTTTTTTAAAAAAATTAATCAAATTAATTGAAGGAAAATCAAAAGACACTCTTAGCTAAACTAAATGAAAGGAAATAAAATTTTTCACTAAGACCATATACTAATTATCATATGTATATGGTCTTCTCTCTATTCAATTTAATACGATATGATAAGTTAGTAACATTGACATGGAGACGTTAGATGTACCAATAAATTCAAGACAAGACATACTCTCATATATGCAAAGTGAGAGATCTAAGAATGTTTACTGAAATGATTCTTTAGTTTTAGCTTTCTTTTTCTCTTTCATATGAAAACTCATGAAGCAAATAAGTAATTATAGTTATGCATATGTTGTTTAAATTATGTCAATCTAGATTTTAATCAAGAGCCTACCAAAATGCATGTAGCTCGAGTACTAGAACATGAGAGAATATATGAAATAAGAAATTGTTTCTTTAGAATCAAGTTAAGCAAGTTTGAAGCATTATCCATATAAGTAACATAATTGCATAGAATTGTGTCAGTATATCCTATATTGTTTTTGTAGGTATAGAAATAATCATATGTATATATGAAAAAAATATAATTGACCTGCGCAACAACAAATTAGCTCCTTTTAAAACAAATTTCTAAACAAGAACCCGCACTTAGCGCGAGTATTCACCTAGTACAGAGAAAACTATGAGTCTTTTTCTTTTGTTCAACTAATGACTAGGAGTTTAGTAACGACTTAGACTACTTACAATGGAGAGATTTTAAGCTGTTGAATAATTTATTCAACAGTTGAAGCATTATAATGGTAAGTTGAAAATAAGAAAAATGCTGAGATGGAGACAACTGTGTTGAAACCATTCAACGGAGTTGAATCGCAAAAGTGTGGATTGTGCTTGCCACGTGGCACATTTTTATTAGTTTACTTTTAATTTTTTTTTTTTTTTTTGAACGAAAAGTTTTTTTTTTAATTGTAGGATAATATTTGGATAAGTAAATGTGTTGTGTTTCTATTGGATGGTGAGATTTCAGATATTTTTTTATCCAACCCAATTATTTGAGATCAATTATCTTATAGAATCCAAAAAATTTATTTTTATATTTTTATACCAAAATTCATCATTTTTCATTTTCTATAAATAGAGACTTGTTTCATTTAATTTGGACACACAAAAAAAAACTCATCTTTTCTACTATATTTTGCTATCAACCTTCATAAACTCTTGTTTATTGTTTTACCCATCTTTTTGTTTTTAAATGGATCCTAATAATAACCCTTTCAATTCCCAAAATTCTTCTAATTATCCTTTTAGCTACCCAAATCCCAACAATTATCAGTTTCAAAATCAATCTCCCAACAATCCCCAACATATACCAAACTATGGATATCCACCAAATTTCTTCATGCCGTCAGCTGTTCCAAACTATCGTCCATATCATGGATCGATAATGTCATATTCATCTCAAACACCCTCTTATTCTTCTTCTCCAATGGCTAATGAAACTAATACGAATGTGGGAGGAGCTGAATTTCCTGAATTTTCTACACAAAAGGCTTTTGGTGGTATGAGTCGTGTTCATGAAGCCATTCCAAATGAAGATGATTCAACTCCTGCTCGTCAGAGAACCTCCAAATGGACCGTATGAGTGGTGTTCATTACGCTTTAATAATGTAATCCGTGAATCTTATCCTTATCTGTGAATTTTCAGCCATTCAATTCGAACTCAGTCCTCCAACCATTTTTTTATAAATAGAGACTCTTTCTCCCATTGATGTACCAATACCACAAATCTCACTTTACTAAAAAAATCTCAATGGATCCATCAGAACATCCTTTTGATATTGAAGCTTACCAAAGGCAGTCTGCAATTGAAGAGAGATATATCATCAACCGGTTTAGGGAGCGTCGAAGCAAAATAGAGGAAGACTATCCACCTTGTAGCAAGAGAAAATACGTCAAGAGAGATCATGCAGCAGAAAATCAAAGACTAATTGACGACTACTTTGCCAATCAACCTACATATAACGATGCAATGTTTCGTAGCCGATTTCGGATGCGAAAACATGTTTTCCTTTGGATCGTTGGAGACCTATCAAGCAGCGATAACTATTTCACCCAACAATTTGACGCTGCTAAGAAAGAAGGTATATCTCCATTAGCAAAATGTACCACAGCCATGCGAATGTTAGCATATGGTGTGGCCGCCGATGCAGTGGATGACTACATCAAAATTGGAGGTACTACAGCTTTGGAGCATTTGCGAAAATTTTGCAAAGGAATCATACGACTGTATGAGCAAGAGTATCTCAGAGCCCCGACTCAAGATGACCTGCAAAGAATCTTGCGTGTTAGTGAGATGCGAGGATTTCTGGGGATGATTGGGAGTATTGATTGCATGCACTGGGAATGGAAAAATTGTCCTACAGCATGGGAAGGTCAATTTACTCGCGGAGATAATGGAACCACCACTGTTATTCTTGAAGCAGTTGCATCTCATGATTTATGGATATGGCATGTTTTTTTGGATGTCCCGGCACATTGAACGATATAAACTTTCTAGACCGTTCACCGGTGTTTGATGATGTTGAACAAGGAAATACTCCAAGAGTGAATTTCTTCGTGAACCAACGTCCATATAATATGGCGTACTATATAGCTGACGGTATTTATCCTTCTTATCCTACTTTCGTCAAATCAATTAGGCTACCTCAAAGTGAACCAGACAAGTTATTTGCACAACGCCAGGAGGGGTGTCGGAAAGACATCGAACGTGCATTTGGAGTGTTGCAGGCTCGATTTAAAATCATTCGTGAACCAGCTCGCCTGTGGGACATAGCCGATTTGGCGATCATCATGAGGTCATGTATCATATTTCATAATATGATTGTTGAGGATGAACGAGAGACATATGCTCAACATTGGACTGATTATGAGCTAGTGGGTCTAGTACAGAACAACCATTCTCGACCGAAGTGCTACCTGTATTTGCAAATCATGTGCGTGCTAGATCTGAGTTGCGTGATTCAAGTGTACATCACGAATTATAAGCAGATCTAGTAAAACACATATGGGCACAATTTGGAATGTTCCGTGGTGAGGGAGATTTTTAAGTTTGTGAGTTGAGATTATTGTACTAATTAAGTTATGAGTGTTTCTTTACTTGTGTTGTATGTTTATTTTATTGCATTTTAAATTTCTCATCATTGTATTATATGTGTTTTTATAATGGCTATTTTTATTTCTTGTTTTTATTATTTGCAAACAATTTATATTTTATTTGAGAAAAACAAAATCTCAATTTATTATATAAATTTATTTAATTTTTACTTATTTTAATTTATTAGATATTAAATATGACTAATAATATGTGATCACAAAAAATAAACACAAATAAAAGGTGAATAAAATTAGTGGGGTAAGGTGTTGTAATTTTATTAAACAAAACTATTGTAGAAGGTAAAAATGATGTATGTGTTGAATTATGATGTGGAAGAGAGAGAAGATGATGTGGAGTGTTAAAAAAGAAAAAGTGGGTGTTGTAATATCAAAACCATTGTACATAGTCTTACGATTACGACTAGTCGACCAGATATTCAGAAAATAAATCATTAAATTTACCACTCGTCACTTTTAAATTGATCTTGTACCATTGAAAACGGTATTTTCATACCCAAGCTAAGGGGGTATGTTGAATTCATACCCCAGCTATAGCACTGAGCAAATCCATACACAATGTTAAGTAAAATTCAAATTAGCTACCCAAACTCAAGAAATTGTGTAAGAACATACACAACGCGTAACGGTGTTATCTGCCCGTTAACAGCCGCTTACGTGGCTGCCACGTATGAAACGACGTCGTTTTGAGAAACAAAAGAAATAGCTCATTTTGTCCAAAACGACGTCGTTTCCTTTATCTTCCTCTTCTTCCATATTTCTTCTTTCCCGAGTCGAGAGAAAGTTGGTACAATTGATTTGGGGATTTTTAAAACATTTAGGGTTTTTGGGCGAAATCGAGTAAGATGTCTTCATCATCAGCTTCTTCAGGTGAGTAATTGAGAACATTATGTGTTTAGTTTCCTTTTATTTGTGTATTTTGATAGAAATTTTATTTGATTGTGAATCGGTGAATCCCTTATTTGGTGAAGGAGTGAGCGACAGAGTCAATGTGACTGGAAGAGGACTCCCACGAAAATGTAGATGTGGTCGATTCTCTGTAATGAGAACTTCAAACACAATGAAAAATCCTGGAAGACTCTTTCATTGTTGTCCTAATGGAACGAGGTAATCAATATAGTTGGTCATCTGAAAATTGTTTGTTCTCATAACCTTCTCATAATGTGTCTTTTTGTATTAGAATCTGAATCATTTGTTTAAGTGGACCGACATAAGAATGGTTGAGGAGATGGAAGAGGTTGAAAGTGTAGTTGACAAGATAGAAAGAGAAGTGGGAAGCTTAGCAAAGGGATTAGATGAGGTAGAATGTATCAAAGAAATCGCAGAAAGATGTGAAAAAGATATTGTAGAGCTCAAAGGTGTGGTGAGTTCTTGTGAGAAAGAGATTCAAGAGCTAAGAAGCCTCAAGAACATGATTGTTTGTGGTGGTTTAGTTGTGGCTTTTGTCTACTATGTAATATTTGTGTAATGTGTTGGATTGATTAATGAATGAATGGATTTGTTAAGTGTTTTTGTTGTTAAGATTAACATAAATGAATGAATGGATCAATAAGTTTTGATTAGATTAAAAGTAAAAGCCATGTTTTGAGTACAACAAAAAAACTTAAAATTCACCGAACTACACCATAAACCATAAACTAAACTACCATGAGATTACCACAAAAACTTTCAATCTCATCCGACTAAAACAAAAAACTTCCATCCGTCCCTTCCTTCGATGCAGTTCCTTCATTCCATTCATACACTACAAAAATAACATGTGAAAACCTGAGTAATGATAATGAAGCTGTTAATAAGCAGAAGTTTGATCAATAAAAAGACTCACCATTAACCATTCTGAGATTGCTGGCTTGGTCCTTGGCTTGGTGCTTGGCTTGATTGCTGACTAAGTCCTTGGCTTTGTCTTTGGCTTGGTTCTTGGCTTTGTCCTTGGCTTTGTCCTTGGCTTGGTTCTTCACCAGATTTCTTCTTCTTCCACCTTCTACCAACAACTCCGAGAGCCGGACAACTTCTAGTATTATGACCGACGGTACTACACTGGCCACAACGACTATCTCGTCCAGCTTTTGAAACTTTGATTCTCTTCTCCGGTTGTTCTTGTTCTCTTTTTCCTTTTGACTTCTTCTTTGGAGACTCATTCTTGCCCTTCTTTATTTTTTCTGTCTTCTTGCGACCTTTTGTAACTTCTCGTGGTGGTGGTTGAATCCTAGGCTCTTGAGATCTTATCCAAAAACCAATGCCATTAACTGCTGAGATCGACTCAGAGTAAATCTTGACATTTGTTGATGCCAAGTACCAATCACAGTTAACATACGACTCAGGATTGTGCTTCTTGGTCAGTATAACTCTTAAAACATGGCGGCAAGGGATCCCTGTCATACTCCATCTTCGACATGCACATGTCTTTGCATTCATATCCACCTTGAATCCATGCTTATTTTCCATAACCTCATACTGCCCATTTCCACAAGGAATTGCCTGACAATACTTTCGCAACCTCTCTTCCTCCTTGATGGTGTTGGCGACTTTTTCCGTGTATTTCCCTTGACGTTTCATAGCCTTCTTGAGCCTCACATCTATACGGATCATCGTTTGTCTTCTTATTGTCTCCAACATCTTCACTAATGGCATCGCCCGAGCTGCATTTATGGCATTGTTGTATGACTCAGAAAAGTTGTTAGAAACATCCTCACAACTTGATTTGCAGCTGAAGAAGGCACGACTACAGTTACGCGGATTTTTTTGCATGACAGCATCATACACACCTTCATCAAACTTCTTCAATTCCTCGGTTGCTCTATTATACTCTGCTTCGTTAAAACTCTTGGCAACTGCCCAAAACAACTTCTTAGGCAAATCTTTACCCGGATAAGCTCTTCTCAGATTGCCATAGATATGGCGTGCACACATCCGGTGTTCCACCTTTGGTAACTCTTGATCAACAGCATTGAGCAACCCCTTTTGTCTATCAGAAATAAGAGTAAATCCATCACCATCTCTGAGCTTCAAATCATCCTTCAGCTTCTGAATGAACCACAACCAAGCATCATAGTTCTCTGTTTGCACAACTGCCCAAGCAACCGGGTAGAACTGATTGTTGGCATCTCTTCCTACAGCTGCCAACAGTTGTCCTTTCACACCATTTTTTAAAAAGCATCCATCTATGCCAATTATTGGCCGACAATATGCTATCCAAGTTTTGCGAAGGGCTGCAAAGCAGACATAATACCTATCAAACTTGACTACACCATTATCATCAGTCATTGTCCCAACGTCCACTGTTGATCCTAAATTTGATCTACAAAACAGAATTCAAACACATTCAAAATCATATTAGAAACTGAGACAACTTCTACTATTATAAGTAAAGCAGAAAAAGAAAACAAATTTACTTACTCTAAAAGATGTTCCATGTAGTCATGCATTCGAGCAAATTGCTCATCATATTCCTCTTGAATCATCTTCAATGCTTTTGCTCTAGCTGTTCGGCACTGATCATAAGTAGCATAAATATTGTATCGCTCCTCAATTGCATCTTGCATCGCCTTAGCCTTGAATGTGGGATCCTTCCTAACGTCATTCAAGAACAGCTGAGCAAGGACTCCATTCTTGATAACTTTACTAAACCCATCCTTTGTACATGCATGCACATCATTGCATGTCTTCACCATGAACTTTCCAATTTTATCTTCATAGGAGCAGTAGATTTTGAATTTGCAATCCCCTCCAATGGCACACCTAACTTCACTTTTCTCTGATCCCCATCTTGTAAACTTTATATTCTCTCCATTTTTCAGGGCATAATCAACCACAGCTTCTTTAAACTCTGCTATACTATCAAACACTTGCTCTAATCTGATTTCTCCACTACCTTTTTTGCACCTCATATATCTTCTTTCATCTTCCTCGCCATCTGAGTTGGGAGGAGTATTCTCGTCATTATCATGCTCTTCTTCGTCAACAAAACCTGCTAAATTCTCCTCCACTCGATCTTCCATATCAACAAAAACCCTACGGCCATCTCTATCACCCTCTAATCCCTCACCTCCTTCAGAACCATTACCAACATCTCTATGACCATGAGATCCATCATGCTGGTGACCCTCACCATCTCCAAGGAGCTCATAATTTTCATTCTCTACGAAAATGTCTGATATGATCGTGGCAAGCAAGGAGCCAGAGGCTGCAGAGCAACCGGAGGTGGTGGGAAGGATCACTCGTTCAAGAGCTAAGGAGATGGCCAAGGAAGCTCATGCACTCATAGTTGACGGGTCATTCAACCTACCAAGGATTCAAGTCTTCAACATATCCAACCTGAAGACTTCACCCGGTAATGATGACTAGGTAACTTAGGTGAGAAGTTTGTACTCTTTTTCCCATAGCTGAGTTTTGTCCCAATGGGTTTTCTCAGCATGGTTTTTAATGAGGCAAATGGATCACTACGTCGAGTTATCTAGAAGTCATTACCAACGGGGGAATAATGTACTTCTGTACTAGTTCAGGCGACTTCTGTACTACTACAGGTCGTCTAGACGTTTTGCTGTTTTTCTTATTTCCTTAAAACGTCTTGTTGTTTTGGTTTTGCACTTCTTGTTGTTTGGAGTGTCGAGCCCTAGGGTGTTTAAAACCCAAAGCTACGCGTCTTTTGTTCTTTAGCGAAGAAGTTGTATGAACAAGTATTGTCAAACTTTTTCCTCACTTTGAATTCTTGAATGCGTTCTTGATTTCTGGGTTTCTATACACTTTGTGATTCAGAATCCCTTCACTATCTTACAATCCATCAAACCCCCTAAACATCTATCTCCGTCGAACCATTGTATCACTTAATCTTCATCACCTCCACCGTATTTGTCTCCTACGAATCATCACCTTTCACTTCCGCACCATCACCATCGAATCTCATCATCATTCGTCAGTCTACAGCCTTCATCAGAGTTCTATCCTAGGGAAATCCTATCATGTGGTATCAGAGCCAACTTTGTGCCAAGGCTAAGCGATTCTAAGAACCCTAATCTTTTGAGTTTTTTGCTTAATTTCGTTTGTCTAGTTTTAGGGTTTGAATTTTTGAGTTTCGTTAGTGTCTAGATCAAATTTTGTGAGTCTAGGGATTAGTTTTGTGTTGATTTCTTTGATTTTGGTTCGCTGTTTAACCCTTTGTGTCTTTGATTTGTGGTGTGTTTAGTCTTCGTGTGAGTCTTGCTTAGTTTTAGGGTTTGAAATTTTCCTTATTGTTCGTTTGTGTTTAGTATTCAGAGTTTTAGAGTTTATTTTTGTTTCTCATTCAAAGAACAAGTTACTGCGAGTTTCTTCTTTGATTTGCAGGTACAATGGAGCTATCTCCAGAAGCTATGGAAGCTTTGAATCAAGCCATGTCTAAGCAAATAGCAGAAGCAAACAAGTTAATGTCTACTCAGTTTCAGCAACAGATGGAGCAGCTCAGTAACAAGTTTGAGAAACAGTTCAAAGACATAGCTCAAGCATCTAGTGCTTCAGAACAGAGTTCTACAGAACCGCCTAGTCCTAATGAAGCCCTTCGTTTAGCTAAAGGAAAGGCTCACGTAGGAACCTCTTCCAAGCACACACGGATTAGAGCAGCTAAGTCACCTACTGGGGGAAAAGAGACTTGTTTCAATCAGAGGAGAAGCACTCAGGGTACAGAAAGAGAGCAACGCAGAACCGGCAGGGAACATATACGCCCACGACGAGCTGAACAAGTAGCTGGGCATCGAATCTACATTGAGTCAGATAGGGAGTATTCTGAAGAAGAAGAAGTTTCAGATCATAGTCAAGAGACAATGAGGAGAAACCGAAACAGAGATCATGGCAGGGATTATGATCCTTTGAGGCAGCAGCTGAAGCACCTTAAAATTCAGTATCCTTCTTTCCATGGAACCAATGATCCAGAAACTTATCTAGACTGGGAAAGGAAGATGGAGTCCAACTTTCAGGTTCAAGGTACTTTTGAGTTGAACAAGGTGAAGATAGCCATATCCGAATTCAATGGCTATGCTTTGTTGTGGTGGGAGCAGTTGGGGCTTACTAGACATCGACAGAGAGAGCCTGCTATCACTACATGGGAACAGTTAGTCACGCAGATGAGAAAGAAGTTTGTGCCTACACATTATCAGAGGGAGATTCTTAACAAGCTTAGGCGTCTCATTCAAGGCACTAAGTCTGTTAGAGACTACTATCAGGAGCTGGAAACACTTATGATCAGGGCTGATCTAAGGGAAAGTGAAGACATGGTTATGTCGAGGTTTCTTGGGGGTTTAAACAGAGAGATTCAAGACAAGGTAGAGTTGCAGGACTATGAGGATGTGCAAGAAATGGTACATAAGGCAGAGCTGATTGAATCGCAGATCAAGAGAAAGGGAGTAAGGTCTACATTCACGCCTAACATGTCCAAGCCGAGGGAGTTCAGCAAACCCGCCTTCACCAAGGACAGCAAACCCGTGACAGCCACAGTCAAAGAGGAGGTTAAAGTCGACTTCAAGCCAAAGAGTAGTACCTCTACAAGTCATATTAGGTGTTTCAAATGCCAAGGAATGGGGCATTATTCCAGAGACTGTCCAAACAAGAAGATGTTTCTTCTTCAAGAAGGAGGAGAGATTGTGCCAGTAGACAGTTCAGAGAGTGAATCAGAGTCTGAACTCTGTGAAGAAGGTGAACCAGCAGTCATGGGAGAGATGTTGGTAGCACGCAGAGCTTTAAGTGTTCAGGTTCACCCAGATGATAGAGGACAGCGTGAGAACCTATTTCACACACGGTGTATGGTTCAAGACAAGGTCTGCACCTTGATCGTTGATGGTGGAAGCTGTACTAATGCAGCTAGTGAAGAGATGGTACAGAAGCTTAATCTCAAGACTACTTCACATCCAAGACCTTATCAGCTACAGTGGTTGAACAACAAGGGAGCTTTGACAGTTTCGCAGCAAGTGATGGTGAAACTAGCGATTGGGAAGTATGAGGATGAGCTGCTTTGTGATGTTATTCCAATGAAATCAAGTCATATCCTTTTGGGAAGACCATGGCAGTTCGACAGAAGAGTGTTTCATGATGGTTACACCAACAAGCAAACGTTTGAGTTCAAGGGACGCAAGGTTACTCTTCTACCGCTTACACCCAGCGAAATCTACAAGGACCAACTTCACATGAACCGCAAGGATACAGAAAAAGTGTCACACAGCCTGTACATCAATCACAGCAAGTTCAACAAGCTATTTGATCCAGAGATGACCACATTCATGTTTGTGTACAAAGAGACACTCACCAGTACTAAGTCAGCAGGAGAGCTTCCACGCGAGATGATAGAGATTATAGAGGAGTACAAGGATGTGTTTCCAGAAGAGATACCTCCAGGCTTGCCTCCAATACGTGGGATAGAGCATCAGATTGATTTGGTACCAGGTTCAGCTCTACCGAACAGACCAGCTTACAGAACTAATCCAGTAGAAACTAAAGAGCTTCAGAAGCAAGTAGAAGAGCTGATGAGTAAGGGACATATCCGAGAGAGTCTCAGTCCATGTGCAGTACCAGTATTGCTTGTGCCAAAGAAAGATGGTTCATGGAGGATGTGTGTTGACTGCAGAGCTATTAACAATATCACAGTGAAGTACAGACACCCAATTCCGAGATTAGATGACATGTTGGATGAGTTATGTGGATCAACAGTCTTCTCAAAGATAGATTTGAAGAGTGGGTATCATCAGATCAGAATGAAGGAAGGAGATGAATGGAAAACAGCTTTCAAGACCAAGCAAGGGCTCCACGAATGGCTAGACATGCCGTTTGGTCTCACCAATGCTCCTAGCACCTTCATGCGCTTAATGAATCATGCCCTCAGACCGTTCATAGGCATCTATGTGGTTGTGTATTTCGACGACATACTCAACTACAGTAAAGGTCTAGAAGAACACTTAGAACACATCCGCCAAGTTCTAAATGTTCTTCGTTCTCAATCTCTCTTTGCTAATTTTTCTAAATGTTCATTCTGTACTACTGAGGTTGTTTTTCTAGG
>NC_025693.1:13412327-13433724 GCF_000633955.1 Camelina sativa
TAGCTTACTTCAGTGAAAAGCTAGGAGGATCAACGTTGAACTATCCTACATATGACAAGGAGCTGTATGCTTTGGTTAGAGCTCTTCAAACGTGGCAGCATTACCTGTGGCCCAAGGAGTTCGCTATTCACACAGATCATGAGTCCCTGAAGCATCTCAAAGAACAACAGAAGCTCAACAAGAGACATGCCAGATGGATGGAGTTCATATAAACTTTTCCCTACACAGTTAAGTACAAGAAAGGTAAAGATAATGTAGTTGCAGATGCATTATCCAGGAGGTACACTCTCATTTCTACTTTGTCTTCTAAACTTGAAGGTTTTGATGAAATAGTAGAACTGTATGAGACTGACATCGATTTTGCTGAGAGCTATGGCAAATGCCATAAGTTTGCTTTTGAGAACTATTATAGGCAGGATGGATATCTGTTCTTTAAGGATAGATTGTGCATACCAAGAGGATCCATGAGAGAGCTGCTGATCAGAGAAGCTCACGGAGGTGGACTAGCTGGACATTTCGGAGTGTCAAAGACTCTACTTGGACTGCAAGAACACTTCTATTGGCCTCAAATGAAGAAAGACGTTGAGAAGGTTTGTTCTAGGTGCCATATCTGCAAAATGGCGAAGGGTAAGGTACAGCCTCATGGCTTGTACACTCCTCTACCGATTCCTTTTCAACCTTGGACTCATATTTCTATGGATTTTGTTCTTGGCTTACCTCGAACCAGAAATGGTAGAGATTCGATTTTTGTTGTGGTTGACAGGTTTAGCAAGATGGCTCACTTCATTACAGGTCACAAAACAGACGATGTTGTTGTTGTAGCTAACTTGTTTTTCAGGGAAGTAGTACGTCTACATGGAATGCCTCAAGTAATCGTTTCAGATCGAGATACAAAGTTTCTAGGACACTTCTGGAGGATATTATGGGCTAAGCTAGGAACCAAGCTATCATTCTCAACCACATGTCACCCGCAAACAGATGGGCAAACCGAAGTGGTGAACAGGACGCTGTCTACACTTCTAAGGACCTTAGTGAGAAGCAATCTCAAGTCATGGGAAGAATGTCTACCACATGTTGAGTTTGCATATAATCACGCTAAGCATTCTGCTACTCTATACTCTCCTTTTGAAATTTTTTATGGCTTTAATCCACAATCACCTCTAGACTTGATTCCTTTACCTTTAAGTGTGAAGTGTAGCTTTGATGGCAAAGAAAAGGCTGAACAGGTGAGGAGGATACACGCTAAAGCTAAAGAGAACATAGAGAAATAGACCAAGCAATATGAGAAGCATGCGAACAAGGGCAGAAAGGAGCTCGTTTTCGAAGAAGGAGACTTAGTGTGGATTCACTTACGCAAGGATAGGTTCCCAGAAGAGAGGAAGAGCAAGCTTCTACCCCGAGCTGATGGTCCATTTGAAGTCATCAGGAGAATCAATGACAACGCATATCAGATTGATCTTCAGGGTAAGTACACCATATCATCAACATTCAATGTTTCTGACTTGCTCCCTTATTATACAGATTCTGATTTGAGGACAAATCCTTTTGAAGAGGGGGAGGATGATATGATCGTGGCAAGCAAGGAGCCAGAGGCTGCAGAGCAACCGGAGGTGGTGGGAAGGATCACTCGTTCAAGAGCTAAGGAGATGGCCAAGGAAGCTCATGCACTCATAGTTGACGGGTCATTCAACCTACCAAGGATTCAAGTCTTCAACATATCCAACCTGAAGACTTCACCCGGTAATGATGACTAGGTAACTTAGGTGAGAAGTTTGTACTCTTTTTCCCATAGCTGAGTTTTGTTCCAATGGGTTTTCTCAGCATGGTTTTTAATGAGGCAAATGGATCACTACGTCGAGTTATCTAGAAGTCATTACCAACGGGGGAATAATGTACTTCTGTACTAGTTCAGGCGACTTCTGTACTACTACAGGTCGTCTAGACGTTTTGCTGTTTTTCTTATTTCCTTAAAACGTCTTGTTGTTTTGGTTTTGCACTTCTTGTTGTTTGGAGTGTCGAGCCCTAGGGTGTTTAAAACCCAAAGCTACGCCTCTTTTGTTCTTTAGCGAAGAAGTTGTATGAACAAGTATTGTCAAACTTTTTCCTCACTTTGAATTCTTAAATGCGTTCTTGATTTCTGGGTTTCTATACACTTTGTGATTCAGAATCCCTTCACTATCTTACAATCCATCAAACCCCCTAAACATCTATCTCCGTCGAACCATTGTATCACTTAATCTTCATCACCTCCACCGTATTTGTCTCCTACGAATCAACACCTTTCACTTCCGCACCATCACCATCGAATCTCATCATCATTCGTCAGTCTACAGCCTTCATCAGAGTTCTATCCTAGAGAAATCCTATCAATGTCTATCCCCTTAACCCAAACCACGGTTCTACACATGTTCTCAAAATTCTGACCTTCATTGATTAACTTCACCTGTGAAAAATCCTCAAAGGGATACTTAAACCAGATTTTCTTCCCACAAAGAGGATCGTCCAATGCCGCCATCAGATTAGTCACAACTGTGTCTGCCTTACTTTCAAGGGTTAGAACCGATCCTCCTTCATATGTAGTTTTAATCCCATCAACAACTCCAAAAGACCCACCATTGTAGCATTGGAATATTACATCCTCATCGCTGAAAAAGATTTCTAAAAAACTATTAGTTAGTTCTTCCACCACTATCGAATTTCTTTCAAACAAAAGATCGAATTTCGTTCAAATCTATCAAGTTTTCTAAATAAACACTCCTAATTATATCAATTGAGCAAACCCCTAAATTTTGAAAACCCCTAAATTTCGAAAACCCCTAAATTGCGAAAACCCCTAAATTTTGAAAACCCTAAAAATTGAATTAAAATTCCATCTCCAAACTATACAAATACACAAGAAATCAATCACGTTTTCTAAATAAAAACCCCTAATTATGTCAATTGAGCAAATCCCTAAATTTCGAAAACCCCTAAAATTCGAAAACCCCAAAATTTTGAAAACCCTAAAAATTGAACTAAAATTACCTCATTTTCGGATGCAAATTCAGTTAACTCCACTATCACACACTCCTCAGGATCGATAACCGTTGCTACTTGAATCAATTGGCTTATGGATGAAAAGAAGAGAGTAAACACTAATTTTTTAGAAATCCCAAATCGAAATGAGCTCTCGACTCGGGAAAGAAGAAAAATGGAAGAAGAGGAAGATAAAGGAAACGACGTTGTTTTGGACAAAATGAGCTCTTTCTTTTGTTTCTCAAAACGACGTCGTTTCATACGTGGCAGTCACGTAAGCGGCTGTTAACGGGCAGATAACACCGTTACGCGTTGTGTATGTTCTTACACAATTTCTCGAGTTTGGGCAGCTAATTTGAATTTTACTTAACATTCTGTATGGATTTGCTCAATGCTATAGTTGGGGTATGAATTCAACATACCCCCTTAGCTTGGGTATGAAAATACCGTTTTTCCACAATTTGACATTAGTGGGAACGTACCTCTCATTAAATTCTATTTATAAAACAAAGACCAGAGATTACTTAAATGAGAATTCGGCCAAAAAACCCAAATTTTTAAAAATTTATTAAAAAAGCACGAACTTTTGGTCTAGCCAAATAATAAGTCAACTTTTATTAACTTTCGAATATAATAACAAACTTTTCATTGACTTATCAAATCTACACACCGTTTATAAAATTAACAAAAATTTTAAAAGTTATTAACAATATGTTCACTGTTGGAGTTAAATCATACGACGTCATTTTGAAATTCTTAATTTTGAAACAAAACTGCATCACCAAGGCAAGGCTCGAACTAAGGTTTTGGGAGTGCGTAAGGGAGGATTTTACAAAAATTAAAATTGTTCAGATTAAACCTGCAATTTAGTACCAAAATCTGGAAATTAACTAACAAAAATCCTCTATGAATTGAAGGTTGAAAAGAAAAAAAAATCGACCTGGTTGCTCTACGCCAAGGTCTTCTTCTCTCTCAACGTCGGCAAAGTCTGATTTTGGTAATGTGGATAAAGTCTGATTTTTTTTTTTTAAATTATGTGTACTCATATAATAAAAGCTAGTATATTACACTAATGATCGAAAGTTGCCACTGGTTCAGTGGTAAAAGCCTCCCTTACGTACTCCGACATCGTATGATTTAACCTCAACAATAAACGTGTTGTTGATGATGTTTAAATTTTCGGTTAACTTTATAAACGACGTATTTATTTGGCAAGTCAATGAAAAGTTTGTTATTATATTCGAAAGTCAACAAAAGTTGAGTGTTTATTTGGCTAAACCAAAAATTCATGTTTTTTTTTGGCAAATTTTGAAAAGTTTGGGTTTTTTTGGGTCGAATTCTCTTACTTAAATAGATCATTAAAACTTTCACATGCAAAGTAACGTCAATAACATGTGTATTTTTTTGGTAATGGTGGGCGTTCGGTTTTTCGATTTGGTTTCGGTTCGGTTTTTTTGGTTTTATAAAAATAGAACCATATAGAAACTATATGTAATTCGGTTTGGTTATGGTTCAGTTTTTTGGTTAATGGTTTTGTTGGTTTTATCAAAAATGAAACCATATAAAAACTATAGAGAAATACCCCTAAATAGCACTAATTTATGTTTTTCTTCCAAAGTTAGCACCCACTCTCAAATATTCCACATTTAGCACAAATTTAATATAATTAAATACTTTTAATTTTAAGAAAAATTTAAAATATCACTATCTCGATCTCTCTCTCTTCTCCGCTTTGTTCTCGTCGTTGAAGACCACCTCCTTCGTCGTTATTTGTCACCGGAGTCTCCAGTTCTTTCATCTCCATGGATCCAAGATACCAGTGGCTGCTTTGGCTATTAACTTTCTGAATCTTCGTGGCTCATCGCACATATCGTGACGTTGGGTGAGAATAGCTTATCTTTTCTTCACCTTTGATCTATTAAATTTCCAAATCTGTTTCATTGTCTGATTTGTGTGTGTTTGTTCTATCCCTTCTTAGTAGTCCACTTCATATAGGAATTTAGCTTGTGGGATCTAAGATTTTGAATTTGTTTTTGATTACGAGATGTTTGTTTCTTAAGGGGAAACATGGTGGATGCTTTGATTTTTATACACTTGTGACTTTGTTTCTACTGGTTTTGATTGACATTGTCAAGTTATTGCTTAAACAAGATTCCTCCTTTCTATGGCTTGGATTCGTCTGTAGACATCGGACGACGCTCACCAAAACGATTTCTTTATACAATTGACGACGCCACCGTTGTTGGTGCTGATTCTGCCGTAGCTCCTGATCCCACCGCCGTGTAGAAGAGTGGTGGTTGGTTTGGTTTTATCTCTGATGGTATGGAATTGGTGCATAAGGTGATTTTTAAGCAGCTCAATTCCGATTTGTGTGTTTAGACATAAGCAAAGGTTTCTGAAATTATATTTGTAGCTTTAAGTTATTGCTTAAACAGGTGAGTGAGTGAATTAGAGTGAGAGTATAGTTTTGCAGCTCTTACTTGTCACTTTGATTTAGTTTTGACATATTGAACGAGAATTTGAGAGTATTGTTTGATGGATTATGTTTGGTTTTGAAGTTATTAACAATGTTTATTCTTTGCTGAATCACATGTCCAAAGTTGTTGCGTACCAAATGTTTGTTATAATGTCATTGGGAACAAAGTAGTTGGTAAAGAGTAATAAAGTTCGTTCGTTGTCGTCGATCTTGATGTCTTCAGCTTTTTCGGCTTGTAGTTTGTCGGTTACAGAGTGGCCTAGTATTGTTGATGAGGTAAAGTATGGTGGTGGTGGTGGTGGAGGATCTTCTGGTTCTAGTTATCCCCGTTTTGAGATTTTTGTATATTTAGGAATAACTTCCTAAAATTCAAGAACACATTCCTAAACATTATGTAATCTTTCCTAAACATTATGAACTTCCTAAATTAAAAGAAATGAATTTTTAAATCTTCTATTCATGTGATGCCTAAATATATCATAGATTACTCCAATATGATGAATTTTATGCACTTAATTGTTTTCAATCATTATGATATTTATGCATGATCACTTTTTTTTTTTGTCAACAAACACTCCATTAAATTAAGTTACAAGGTTAATGTACTCCATTCTAAGAGAAGTATAATACAACCAACTAACTTATACAGGAGGAAAGAAAGCCACGGTGTGTTGTTTAGACAAGTGCACAACACCCGGATCAAGCTAAAACAAAAGAGATAACAAGCTTCAGAGCACCTAAAGTACAAATAGCTAAAGTTACAATAAGTACTAAGATAAAGAGGTCTTAAAACCATCGAGATAGTGAGATCCACCCAGGAGATAGGCCACATGAAGTGACGGGAGGCTGACCAAGACCAAATCACTGGCCGCAAAATGACAATTTGCCACACTGGAATACAGAGATTCCGATGGATTTTTAAAAACCTAACTGGCACTAAAGATGATGAGCCTTCATGATGTGAACTGGGGACACGATGCGGATCGGACAGATCCGAACATCTTTGGACAAGTCGAACTAGAAGCGGTTTTCCTCGGACAAGACTTGGTTGTTCGTCTTGGAGGCGGAAAGGAACGGTGAGAACGGAATATGAACACAAAGGAACGAGTGGATTGTGAAAGATGCACGGAAGAACTCGTCGGGTTGCTCGGACGGATCGACGCGGCTCGAGACGGTTCGATAAGGGACGGAAGGGATTTACGAGCGGATGCGAGACGAGGGAACAGAGGGTTCGAGCGGATGCGAGACGAAGCGAGGATGGACTCGAGACGTTGCGAGACGGAACAATGGAGATCTCGAGAGGATGCAAGGAAAACGTCGATGGTTGCGAAGGGGGATCGACCGATGAGAAACTCGACTCGGCGATCTCCGGGAAAGATGGTCGGATGGGAGGACGTCTCGGTAAGAAACTCAAACCGATCGATTCTCGAGGAAATGGTCGAATGGGACGCAGCGTACGGATGGACGACGGGCGCAACGGATAGATGGGTGGGATGATGCGACGACACACGAGAGATGGCTTGGCTCGTCATACGGTCGAACTACTCGATGTTGAACCCGGTTCAAGATCGGCTAGGGTTTCTCGGTAGCCAAGTCCCGGACTTGGGCTAAGGAGAGAGGCGAGACAAGAAACAAAGATTCTCTCTTTGTGAATTTAATTCAATCTTCAAGTCTAAGTTTTACAATGTAAGAGAAGGGTTTAAATATTGTGAGGGTTTAGAGGGAGCCTAGGACAAGCGGACTCGCTATGGTCCGCAAACATTTGCCCTTGACGCGTCTCCACAGACGGTGAACACGTCGTCCCTCTTTGTGGTTTAAACAAGGCCACACACGTCACACTATTCCAACGTTCAAAAAGGAAGGATCTAGACAAGTCCAAAACGCAAAGCTTAAGGGAAAAGATAAAATAGGCCACGTCCTCAGGCTGGCCGCGAGAACCACGTCGTTGGCTTCAAAAACGTGGTGTTGTGCGTCAGAACTCATTGCCTCGTTAAAACCCCTTAGGTACCGAAGTAGGAAAAAGAGTACAAGTCATGATTCTAACGTCTTTGGCGCCCTCTTCCTTGGGTAAATTTGAAGGCCGGACGACCTAGCCGATGGTTGCCTTTGCCGAACCGATTTCTTGGTCTTCTTAGATGAACGCTTGGACGCAATGCTTGATCTTGAAGTCCTGTATGAGCTCTTTGTCCGAGTGGTTGCACCGGGAATGATCCTAGGATTGCCGACTCCAAGTTGTCCGACGGGTGATACGCATGTCCGAGAGGTGCCTGGGTCCGGCTCGAGCGTCCCGGACGCATGACCGATCCCGTGATCATATCATTCCCTCCCTCTTCTAGAAGTTTTGTCCTCAAAACTCGACTCAACACCTGGATCAAAGAAGAGAAACCGAATCAGGAGCATCAACAGTTCAACCGCGGCTTAATTTACCGGGATCAAAAGGAAACAGTAAGGCCTTAAGAGAAAAAGATAAGACTTCTCCGGTAAGGCCAGTGGCATTGGTCGCTCCGATCCCTTGATGAACCTTGGTTGCTTGCTGAGACTCTCCAGGATGCCACACAAACGTTTGATCCGCACCAAAGTTGGACAAATGCGTCGCCATAGGACCATGTGCGGTAACGGTCTTGGCGCTAAGGGTGGAGAAGGATGGCACGGTCTTGGCGACTCCCAGCTGGAGCATACTACTCGAACTAGTCAAGAATAATACCGAATGGACAGACCCTTCAATGGCCATCTTTGGTGGCTCAACTTGCTTGAAACTCCCCATTACCGAGTGAGCACCGGATAGGGAACTGATTGTGCGGGCAGACTCATCTTTTGTCTCGACTAGTGACTCGGTACGTGTCTCGGATGAGGATTCACGTACCATGGTCGGCTCCGGACGCGGCAGTCGAGTGCTGGCTCGGTCTTGATCGAGAGCTGTCACGATTTGACCTTGGTCCCTGCATAGGTTGGGACTTGTATCTCCGAGTATGCAAGCTTGGTGGTCTAGCGGCTCGGCTGGCTTCTCTACGATTCCTCCCGGGCAAATGACTTCCTTAGGACCGATTTGTTGATCGAATTCCAGTCCTAAGCTCAGCTCCCGGTAAGCTTGCGCCGTTGGTGCAGCGTCCTTGATCAAGTCGGTATTCGGCCTACTCCGCGTCAAAGCGTCTTGTTCCAGAGTAAGGATCTTCATACTCCATACTTAATCAAGTTGATTCAAGCATTGGCTATCGATCGCGGTCTTGAGACTAATTTTGATCGACGGTACGGATGACTATCGGTAGTCGGCTTCGGTACGAACGATGGTGTTTGGTCGGATGGTACGGTTGATAACTCGTTCGGTGAGTCGATAGTGACGGAAAACTCGATCGAATGATGTTACGAACAGACTTCGGGCCTCAGACGGATGAAACCACAATCGGGAGAGAATTCTCGAACGGTGACGTGGACTTGGTCCGTAGCGATGCGCTGGCCGAGTGATTTGTGTACCTCGTCAAAACAAATCGAATATTCGTGAGTAAACGCGTCAAAGCTGGCGGATAAGATATTTTCTAGGCAGCAGTCAATGATTGAGGACAGCAAGACAAAACGACAACCTAAGACTAACAAAAAGAACCTACACGCGCCTAAAAAAGCAAACACACGCACAAAAAGCAAAACTTTGGGACCACAACAAGAACGCAAAAGCAAAGACTCTACTTTATAGATCTATCGAGTCCTAGGAAAGAACAATGTCGAACAAAAACCCAGAAGTAGGACGAACAAACGAAAGAACAAACGACCTAACGAGACAACTATGCACAAACGAAAACTATCGGACCTAAGCGAAATTAAGGACGAACTAAGGAAACGCAAAGACACAAAGATGAAAACTTTAAAGATAAATGGAAAAGATCAAAAGTGTCAGAAAGACACAACCTTTGGAGGATTTTTTAGCTATGATACCAAGGTGATGTGACCCGGGGATGCGATGCGGATTGGACAGATCCGAACGTCTTCGGACAAGTCGAACTAGAAGCGGTTTTCCTCGGACAAGACTTGGTGGTTCGTCTTGGAGGCAGAAAGGAACGGTGAGAATGGAATATGAATGCAAAGGAACGAGTGGATTGTGAAAGATGCTAGGAAGAACTCGTCGGGTTGCTCGGGCGGATCGACGCGGCTCGATACGGAACTACCGGGATGACTCGTGGAACACGAGACAGATCGAGATGGTTCGATACGGGACGGAAGGGATTCACGAGGGGATGCGAGACGAGGGAACAGAGGGTTCGAGCGGATGCGAGACGAAGCGAGGATGGACTTGAGACGTTGCGAGACGGAACGATGGAGATCTCGAGAGGATGCAAGGGAAACGTCAATGGTTGCGAAGGGGGATCGACCGATGAGAAACTCGACTCGGCGATCTCCGGGAAAGATGGTCGGATGGGAGGACGTCTCGGTAAGAAACTCGAACCGATCAATTCTCGAGGAAATGGTCGAATGGGACGCAGCGTACGGATGGACGATGGACGCAACGGATAGATGGGTGGGATGATGTGACGACACACGAGAGATGGCTCGGCTTGTGATACGGTCGAACTAGTCGATGTAAAACCCGGTTCGAGATCGGCTAGGGTTTCTCTGTAGCCAAGTCCCGGACTTGGGCTAAGGAGAGAGGCAAGACAAGAAACAAAGATTCTCTCTTTGTGAATTTAATTCAATTTTCAAGTCTGAGTTTTACAAAGTAAGAGAAGGGTTTAAATAGTGTGAGGGTTTAGAGGGAGCCTAGGACACGCGGACTCGCTATGGTCCGCACACGTTTGCCTTTGACGCGTCTCCACAGACGGTGAACACGTCGTCCCTCTTTGTGGTTTAAACAAGGCCACACACGTCACACTATTCCAACGTTTAAAAAGGAAGGATCTAGACAAGTCCAAAACGCAAAGCTTAAGGGAAAAGATAAAATAGGCCACGTCCTTAGGCTGGCCGCGGGAACCACGTCATTGGCTTCAAAAACACGGTGTTGTGCATTAGAACTCGTTGCCTCGTTAAAACCCCTTCGGTAACCCATTGGGACAAACCCAAAGTAGGAAAACGAGTACAAGTCATGATTCTAACGTCTTTGGCGCCCTCGTCCTTGGGTAAAGATGAAGGCCGGACGACCTAGCCGATGGTTGCCTTGGCCGAACCGATTTCTTGGTCTTCTCAGATGAACGCTTGGACGCAATGCTTGATCTTGAAGTCCTGTATGAGCTCTTGGTTCGAATGGTTGCACCAGGAGTGATCCTAGGATTGCCGACTCCAAGTTGTCCGACGGGTGATACGCGTGTCCGAGAGGTACCTGGGTCCAGCTCGAGCGTCCCAGACGCATGACCGATCCCGTGATCACATCACTTCAGCTCCCTGAAAAGGGAGATTGCATGTAGGTTGGGAACAAGCTCCCAAGAATCGAGATAAAACCATCTTGCCACACCTAGTTGAAGCATCTGAACCAAGTGGATAACGAAAAACATGAATCAAGACGAAATTTTTTAGTCAAGGGAATGGAGTTGAGGGAGAAACATGAGAGCCAACAACAAATTAAAGTTGCAAAAAATCTCTCCTTATAGGAGGAAGTTATTATGAAATGTCTCTCATTGAATGAGGAAATTGATCTATTTTCATTAGAACAAATGATCTTTGGATCTTTAAGATTCAATGGAACAAAAATAATCCATAACCAAAATAATTTTGAGTCCATACACATTAATGGGCCAGCAGAAGCACAAAAAAATAGATCTGCTAAGAGCTCTAGTCGTTGCTATCTTAATATTGGACCATATTGGCTTCAAGTCCACACAATTAAATGGACCATGAAAACCCCAAANTTGACGCGTCTCCACAGACGGTGAACACGTCGTCCCTCTTTGTGGTTTAAACAAGGCCACACACGTCACACTATTCCAACGTTTAAAAAGGAAGGATCTAGACAAGTCCAAAACGCAAAGCTTAAGGGAAAAGATAAAATAGGCCACGTCCTTAGGCTGGCCGCGGGAACCACGTCATTGGCTTCAAAAACACGGTGTTGTGCATTAGAACTCGTTGCCTCGTTAAAACCCCTTCGGTAACCCATTGGGACAAACCCAAAGTAGGAAAACGAGTACAAGTCATGATTCTAACGTCTTTGGCGCCCTCGTCCTTGGGTAAAGATGAAGGCCGGACGACCTAGCCGATGGTTGCCTTGGCCGAACCGATTTCTTGGTCTTCTCAGATGAACGCTTGGACGCAATGCTTGATCTTGAAGTCCTGTATGAGCTCTTGGTTCGAATGGTTGCACCAGGAGTGATCCTAGGATTGCCGACTCCAAGTTGTCCGACGGGTGATACGCGTGTCCGAGAGGTACCTGGGTCCAGCTCGAGCGTCCCAGACGCATGACCGATCCCGTGATCACATCACTTCAGCTCCCTGAAAAGGGAGATTGCATGTAGGTTGGGAACAAGCTCCCAAGAATCGAGATAAAACCATCTTGCCACACCTAGTTGAAGCATCTGAACCAAGTGGATAACGAAAAACATGAATCAAGACGAAATTTTTTAGTCAAGGGAATGGAGTTGAGGGAGAAACATGAGAGCCAACAACAAATTAAAGTTGCAAAAAATCTCTCCTTATAGGAGGAAGTTATTATGAAATGTCTCTCATTGAATGAGGAAATTGATCTATTTTCATTAGAACAAATGATCTTTGGATCTTTAAGATTCAATGGAACAAAAATAATCCATAACCAAAATAATTTTGAGTCCATACACATTAATGGGCCAGCAGAAGCACAAAAAAATAGATCTGCTAAGAGCTCTAGTCGTTGCTATCTTAATATTGGACCATATTGGCTTCAAGTCCACACAATTAAATGGACCATGAAAACCCCAAAAAGAAACAATGATGGTCGAGACCCAAGTTTCCTTCGAAGCTTGACAAAGCTTGGTCATACGAGGATTACGGCGGCTACCGGAAAGTTGATCTAACCCAGATACGAGAAGAGAAGCTTCTTGAAGTTTCTTGACGATTCTCGACGGCGGCAAAGTGCTTTGTCAGAAGATCTCGCAAGAACTGTAGCTTTGGCGGAGAAGGCGGAAGAAAAATTGGCAATGGTACACCGTAGTAAGGTTCTTCGGCACCAGTTCGATAAAATTTTGGGCCTGGAGGAGGAAGCAGACAAGCTATCGACAGCGGTAAACGGTAGTAAGACTCCTCGGGAAACACCCAAGAGATGACTAGATCTGACGAATCTGATATATCCCACGGTGGTGGTAAGGCTTTTCAGGCAGCCGGCAGAGGCCTTGCCCGGACAGCAGAGACACCAGATCCGAGGTCTCCTGTGGTTGTATGAGAGTGGACCCTTGAAACGGTTTTCTATAAAGACGAGAGAGGAGAACTCTATCTGGCGTCAGCGAGCAGCCCAAACCCTCCAAACGGAGGCAGTATCTCCAACCTCCATATTTGGGCTAGGGAGGCGGATAAACTGAGTACTATGACAAGATCTCGTCGGTGACATATTCATACGACGGAAAGAAGAAGAAGAACTCGCCAAGTGTCCAGGAGATATCTCCTGGGTACGACTGAGTATCCAGGAGATATGCATGATCACTTTAAAATGTAATTTTCATAAAATATTTCATTTATGAAGAGCATCCTGAATTTCCAAGTGTCCTTCTTGAATATTATTGTAATTTTCATAAATTTAAATAATTGTGTTTCTAAATCTCTATTTTTGTGTGTTTTGCTTTAATGTGTCAAATATTAATAGATTACTCCATTATTGAGAGATAATGATTTCATTTTTGTGCACATTTTGATGTTAGGAAAATCTAAACTTTTTTATGAAAGTCATCATGAAATTCAAAAAAAATCCTTCCTAAATTTCATAGTTTGGTTTGAATCTCCCAAAACTATATGTATCACAGTTTGGTTTGGTTTCGGTTTTTAACGGTTGTTATATGCTTTAAAAAAATAGATAATTGATACATTACTAAAAAACAAGCATAAAAGTAAATCACTATAAGCCCAATAAAGAAAAAATTACTTATATTGTTATCTTATTATATAACGTTAGGTTTTAAAAGTTAAACATCAACAAAATTTTGACATGTGTCAAGTTATCGATGTCAGATTTCGACATGTGTAATAGTTAATATTTAATAGGAGGAATTTTATTACAACAAAAATAAAATATTTTATTTTAAAAAATATTAATAATGTAAAAAGATAATTATCAAAAATTACAATTTTTTTTAAAAAAAATTGTAATTTTTGATAATTATCTTTTTACATTATTAATATTTTTTAAAATAAAATATTTTATTTTAAAAAATATTAATAATGTAAAAAGATAATTATCAAAAATTACAATTTTTTTTAAAAAAAATACAAAGTTTTCTTAACTAATTGTAAGGAGATTGTATACATATTTCATAAAATTTGAAATTATAATATTATTTACTTATTTTTAGTTTTAAGTTATTAAGTCTCAAAAAATAGAAAAAAGGATTAAGGAAAATATACAGTTAATTATTAATTTTAAATTTTGTAAATACTCACTTCTATATAAATATAGATCACCTCATATTAAAATAATTTATTCAAAAACATTGCTTTCAACTTTGTTTAATTGATATTTTCTATGGGAAGTTAAATTTTTCTTTTTTAAAACCAAAATTTTCTCATACTTTCTTCTTTTTCAGTTGGGAATCGGTAAGATGAATATGTTGACAAAAAATGATTAATATATGGGTCTTCTTTCCTAATACTGTATTTTAAAATTTATTGTAGTATTTTTAGATTATTTTATTTAATTTATATTTTCATCTTTGAATTTTTTGGGATTCATATATTATCATGCTTATAACTTTCTTTTATTTATTTAATTATGTTAAATTAATTTTCTTCTAATTTCTCAACCTTTATTGGTTAGTCATAAACCCTTTTTTTTCGCTAACATGATTGTTGTCATTATTCATTCAATCCCAAAGGGAGATAAAGAGTAGAAGCTCATCAACCTAATGGATGGATAAAATAGGCTAATCAAATACAAGCTTACAACAAACATAGATAGATAGATTGGAAAAACATAAATCGTTGTTCATAGATCCATAGGAGCTCAAAGACTGTGTCACCCTGGTTTGCAGAAAGGTTTAAAAGAATTGATTTGGCCACATATGACACCAAAATGCACTTATTTTTTGGTCAAGGGTCCTGAGAGAACTTCATAATGGGTGACCTTCCTGGAAATGATTGTCGGAACTGTGCGAGTGAAAACAAAACAAATGATAAGATCATTTGTTGATTTCTAGCGTCGGTAAACAAGTTTTTAAAGCCTCCCAGACGTAACAAACCAGCCATCGAATATGGGTGGTCCACGGGCCGGGAATAGATGTAGGGCCCAATTAGGAATGTGGGCCCATGGACTGAGAGTGAACATGGGCTCACTAAGCAAGGTGGCGGTTAACGCGTTACAGAGACAGAGGCTACATCATGGTGTGTCAAAGACACTTCCACGAATATATTGGGAAATTTAACATTAGTTACTATCAAAAGATTTTGTGACGTTAGAAAAAGTTTTTTACTTTCATTGGTTGCAGGAGCAAGCCATTTTGAGATAGCAAAAAGACGTGAACATGTTCTCTCCACACAGGAGTAGGGCAGAGCATAAGTTCTTTCTATGGTGGAGAATGTTGGACAGAATGTTATCTCCCTAAGGGAGGAAGGTGGAGGAGGTTGGACGCAAGGTTATCTCCACAAGAGAAGAAGGCGGAGCCAAGGTTCTCTCCATGGTGGAGGAGGTTGGATGCAAGGTTCTCTCCATAAGGGATGAGGACGGAGACGAGGTTTTCTCCATAATGATCATACATTATTGTGATGATACATCATTGAAAAGTATATTATGTAATATATTTTTTATTTGAAATGTTTTTTGAGCCAACAGTTTTAGTAATTGAAAAACTATACAAAAGTGAAAGTAAAATAGTTGGTTTAATGTGTTCATATAGACATTTTCTAAGTGGTGATAAAGAATATATTTGTAACATAGAGTATATTTAAGTGTTAAAAATACACTTTTACTAGTACATACATAAAAGATTTGTAAATAGATATAAATCAGTATATTATAACAAAAATATAATCTATAAATAACGTACAACAGATTTTAATATACTTTTGATAAATTTAATTTAATTTATAAGACTTTAAACCCGCACATCGGGCGGGTCCTCATCTAGTATAATATAAATTTATAAATTGGAGAAACTAATTATATCCAATTATCCTAAATCATTATAAAAACCAAAAACACATTCGTTTTACGGTTTTTAATCAGACCAAACCGAAACCAAATGCTTAATTAAAATGAAAACCAAACGGATTTTTAGACTTAACCATAAGCAAACCAAACTATTTATTTCGGTTTGGTTCGGTAGGTTTTTCGGATTTGGCTTTTTCCCAAGCTATTTGTGTGTTTTGTTCTAGTTGTGAAGCGTAGTAATTATCAAACAAGACTGCTGAAAAAAAAAATGAAAAAAAAATCAAACAAGACTGTACGACTTTAGTAATTGTTGAGAGTTTTTTTTTTGGTAGTGGACAGGGGACAAAGATCCCCTATTATTTATTCAAAAACTAAAGAAAATTACAAACAGACATTTCGCAGAACCGAAATCCCGTTCATATCCTCAAATAGTACCGAATTACAACTTTCCGGACAAACTTCTAAGAAATGAAAACCCAGCGGTACAGAAAACGAATAGCTTGCTAACCCATCAGCAAGACGATTAGCCTCCCTATACACATGAGTCACTCGGACTAACCAGTCCTTTGTAATGAAGCCATGGCACAAACGTACCAGGAAAGCCAGTGGATGAGTTTTCTGAATTCCTAACCGTAAAAAATTCACAACCAACTCTGAATCCACCTCCAACACCACCCCTCTCCATCCCCGTTCCCAAGCTAAAACCAGCCAATAGTATACTCCCCACAATTCAGCCACCGGAGCAGTACATGAACCGATATTAAGGGCAAATCCCACAAGCCATCTCCCCGCCACGTCCCGAACAACTCCCCCCGCAGTCGCTTCTCCCGAGTTGCCATGGGACGCTCCATCCATGTTCACCGTAACCCAACCCTCCGCTGGACGCGACCAAAAAACAAACCGCTCCACTCGCGCAACCGTAGTCGACCCTCCGCCCACGCTCAAGTGCGCCTTAGTAACCTCTGCAGCCACCGTCTTGATAAACCCTAGTCTGTCCCGACACAGCCCTTGTTCCCCAAACACATCCCGACACCGCCATTTCCACGCCCACCAAACTGCCATAGCAAAAATTGTGGGCCATACCACCCCACCAGAAACCGACGTCACCTTCAAGTTATCAAATACCCACTCCAACAACGACTGGTGAAAGAATCGTTGTCGCCTCCCTATTGGCACCAAACGTGTCCATATACCCTCCATGGCGGGACAGTCCCGCAAAACATGCAAAATTGTTTTGGGACCGCCATTGCACACTTGACACTCCCCCGTTTCTCCCATATGCCATCGCATCCGTTCCACATTCGTCAAAATCACCTGGTGCGAGACCAACCAGAGAAAGCACTGCACCCTTTAGGGAGCCACCATCCTCCAGATATTATCAAAAAAAATGGGACATACATTGAGTCGATACACCACTGCGAGTCACCAGGGAGTGCGAAGAACCAACAGTAAATCTCCCATTCTTTGTCTCTCGCCATGATAAAGTATCCTCCAGACTTGGGACGCCTTTCAAGACCATTGCATACAACATCCGAAAAAAATGTTCCAAGAGATACTCCCCAATCCGGAGCATATCCCAACTAACACCCTCACTCCAATACTCCTCCGCCCTGCGCTGCTTCTCAATCTCCGGCAAGTCACTCGAAACCCATTGCAATAGAGGCGTGTCGAGCAACCACCGATCCGTCCAAAAGCGGATCCGCCTCCCATCCCCAGGCACCCAACCAAAACCCCATAAGACAACTTCTCGCAAGCCAACACCGATACTCCTCCAAGTTGAAGACCAAGTCCCCTTTGGCTTCATCCACGAGACATCATGTATATTCCCCATCTTATATTTACATCGCAGCACTCGAGCCCATAACTCACAACATCAGTCAACAACCTCCAACCTACTTTTGCTATCAAAGCCTTATTCATATCCCTTGCCTTCCGGAGACCAAGCCCCCCAGCTTTCTTCGGAGCACACACACGATCCCACGAGAGCAAGTGTATCTTCCTCTTCTCTGGTGTACTACCCCACAAAAAGGATCGAGACAACTTGTCCAAACTATCCAACGTCGAAGCCGGTAATACAATAGAGCTCATTGTGTGGACCGGGATCGATGAAATAATCGATTTCGTAAGCGTCACTCATCCTGCCAAGCTTAACGTACGACTCCGCCACACTCGTTCAAGGACCTCACCAAACGTTTCTTTGTTGATTCTCTTCTGTAATTGTTGAGAGTTAAGACTAACTACCAAGATCTATTACTTTCTTCGAATATTAGAACTCTTTTCATTTTGTTAATGGTTTGTGACTTTGTTCTACTTTTTTTTTTCTGAAAAAAACTTAATTTTGTTAGTGGGCCTTCCCAAATAACCAGAAAGACCTGAGCTGTACAACGATCCATAGTTTGAGAATGGACCTTGGTGGGTGGTGGTGGCCTGAAACAGATAAAATATTTGTAAGGTTCTGGCTGGTTGTAAATATTTTATAATATTTGTATAATTGTATATTACAAAAATAAAATTAATCTAATAAAATATTTTTTTTTTTTAGGCTGAAGCTTTGGATCATTTATCGGAAGAGGCTGTACGGGCTAATAAGGTAAAGGAGGAGATTTGGTCTGTGCTTACTGAGCCGAAGATCAAAATGTTTATGTGGCGCGCCCTGTCTGGAGCAATTGCAGTTGCAGAATGTCTGAGGAGACACGGTCTGCAGGCGAATCCTATTTGTCAAGATTGTCAGTTAGAAGATGAAACAATAGTCCATGTTCTCTTTGGGTGTACGATTGCGAGAGAAGTCTGGATTGCTACCTCTCTTCCCTTACCTGCTCAAGGTTTCTCGGATGATGTGGTGGAGAACATTGGATATTTGTTACGTCTTATGCAACGAGGAGAGCTGGATAGTCAACGACGGGCTGCAATTCCCTGGATCATGTGGGGTATATGGAAAGCTAGGAATAGCTCTGTTTTTACATCTCGAAGACAAGATCCTCACGTGGTGTTGGCTACAGCTTTAGAAGAGTCAGAGATATGGATTTATCATCAATATACTGACTCTCTAACAGTGCGAAATGAGGTTAGAACAAGGGCTCAGTCTACTCTGTTTTGGACAAGACCTCTCTTAGGGACTACAAAATGTAATGTTCATTGCTCCTGGGTGAATGAGGGTGATTTCTGTGGTGGAGCTTGGTTGTTGCGGAATCATGAAGGCAATGCCCTTCTTCATGCCAGAGATGCTTTTGTACCAAGGTCTAATAGAATTGTTGCAGAGCTTCATTGTATTTGGTGGTGTCTCATGAGCTTGCAGGTGTTACACTATACGAAGGTTGAAGTTTGGTCGGATTGTCATGCAGCTATATCTGCGTTAGAGGATCCGTCTGCTTGGCCAAAGTACAGGTCGCAGCTAATGCGCATACAACGGGTGATGCAGGGCATGGGAGAAGTTACTTTTAAACTTTCCTCTCCGAAAGCTAATTCTCTGGTCAGGGACATTGCTAGTAGTGTCACTCGTGATGGTCGCCTCACTTCCTATCTTGCTAGGGGTGGACCGGAATGGTTACATGAGAGGATTGAAGAGGAACGACGTCGAAGCAATTGATTTGTGAAGTTTCTTTTGGTTGAGTGGTTATATTGTTTTATCTCACTCTTTGAGTTTCTGTAACACTTTGGTTCTTTTAAATTTCAATCCATGAGTTAAAAAAAAACAAAACGTTTTTAAGGTTTTATAAGAAATTATAAGGTTTATCAAGGCTTAAAATAAAGATCATATAGATATAGTAGTATGTTCGAACATTTTTTTTCTTTCATGGTATTCTTGATAGTACCATACAAGCTAATTGTAACGCCCGCGAACCAATTTGTGTATTTTTGGTGTGGGTGTCGATCGACACCCTTGGTGGCATCGATCGACACCATGTTTTTCTAGTTGGTCGGGTTTGATTTTAATTGCGGATTGGTTCGGTTTTGGTTCAATTAAATCCCTAATCGTGTTATAAGAGTCTAAGGACGAATTTGAGGGTTTTGGGAAAGTCTTTTATCGCCGTTTTGTGAGAAAGAAAGAGAGAAAGGAGAGAAAACGTTTCTGAGATTTCTGGGCTTGTTCTTGGAGTTTTTGGAGAGATCTGAGGCTGTAGGAGGTTTAGCTGTTGCTGGAAACGAAGGGGGAGCTTCTGGAGGTGTTGTTTTCCACGTTTCTCAATCCTGTCTTCCTGTTCTTGAGGTGAGTGCTTGACCATGGTTGATCTAAGCATGAGATCTCCTTTGTTTTGTGTGATTCCTTGTTGTATGTGGTGTTTGCTTGCTTGGGTACATTGTATTTGCGATTTCTAGTGATTTCTGAGATGGTTAGACGTGTTTGGAGTCGGATTTGCGTTGATTGGAATCGGAGTTCGTCGCTGAGTTTCGCGCAGGTCGTGTCTGCAAATGTGGTATCGATCGATACCACTTTTGAGGAGCATCGATCGGCACCTTCTGGAGTAGCATCGATCGGCACCAATTTTAGCATCGGTCGGCACCAATTCCTGCAGCATCGGTCGACACCGTTTAGCATCGGTCGACACTAGTACCGGCCGAGTCTTATTTTTCCTGGTTTGATGTTTTGATTGTGTTCTTGTTGTTTGTTGAGTTGGGAGTCTCATATGCTTGTGTGTATAACCCAGTAGATGGGAGGACGGCCTCACTAAGTATTTATGATAATACTTACGCATCTCAATTGTTGTTTGTGGTGTGCAGGTAAAGGAAAAGTGTGATCGTGGAATCAAAGGCGATGAGGAGGAGGATGTTCTAGAGGCTTGATTGATTGTGGTCTAGCTATTGTTAGGTTGCTAGTATTGAGTTGATAGAGCATTGTAGGATGTTGGAACCTCGCTATGTCATTGTTGAATTATTGGATTATTGTTGTTGGAATTCTTTTGGTTTAATGGAATTTGTTTTGCTTGGTTATTCCGCGGTTATTGATTGTTGTTAGGATGTTAGTGGGTATGGGACCACTAGTAAATTAAGGTATTAAAAACAAAAAAAAACGAGAAGGGTTGTTTCACTAAGTGATATTTTTCAAGATTTCCAAAAAAAAACTAAAAAACCTTTAGAGAAATTAATTACAAGTGTGCAAAAACAAACACCATTTGCAGGATTCAAAGTAAATTAAATTTTATATATCAAAGAACTTATAGAAAACAATGAATTTTGTATCAAGAATTGTATTCTATATATACAGGTCTGAATATTCATGTATATGTTAATGTTAAAGAACACACGAATTTTACATATTCAGATTGATCAGCAACAATAGAAGATGATATTTTAATAAATTTGCTTGCTCTGGAAGCGGTTACTAGATTATGAAACCAATAGTTTTTGGGACATATTGAAACATGGCTTGGTAGCATTAAAATTTTTTTATACTTTTATTTGCCACTTAAGCTTTTTATCGTATTAAGAGTTTACTAGGTAATTATCTGTGCTGTTGCACAGGTAAAAATTTTGATTGCGATATTACATATGTAAAGATATTTATTTAGTATAACATTTATAATACAAACTTATATTGGTTTGAATTCATCAAGTTTATGAAATTTTAAATTATTAATCGTTTCACCATAAATTTTAAATTGGCATGATGGCGGATCTGGATCAAATGTGAACCGAATTAGTGATCAGTTAGATTTTTATCAAAATCTTGA
>NC_025693.1:13434101-13451855 GCF_000633955.1 Camelina sativa
AAAAAAAAAAAAAAAAAAAAAAAATTCATGAACCAAATGATTTAAATAAAATTGTTAACCCGGTCAAACCCGTCCGCTAAGCCATCTCGCAACGGGTTTAAATATTTTGAGCCGCAAAATGTCTTTGCATATGTCCCGCTTGAATTTGTGAGATCTGCGGGTAACCCACATGCATTTCAATAAATCATTTATCTAATATATAAATATATATTTAAAGTTTAAACTTAATTTCTATTAATAAAGTTATGTGACAAAGTTTTTAAGAATAACACATTTATTTTTTTTTTTGCTAAAAACACAATCGCATATAGTTGTAAATAATAAATCAAAATGAGGCTAAATAACTAAATGTGTCTCATCTATTAGTATAATATTATTACTTTTTCATTTTTTATTGGATTGGATATTCTAAATTTTAAGATTTCTGTAAAAAACACTATAACACATATTTATATATATGTTTAACTACATAGTTATCCAAATTAATATATATATATATATATATATATATATATATATATTCATGTCATTTCAATTGGTGATCATACATTTTTTTTGGGGCAAATATAGATATTGTTTTTAGCAAAAGAATAAATGTTGAGCCAGTTTCAAATGATCTTCGATTCTTTCATCATTAGAGCTTTGTAAAATTATTAGAAAAGTAATATTATTTATATTTCTGAAGATACAATTTTAAATATATATTTTTTACATCTCATGATATAATTATATTATTATATTATAATACATAGTGAAATTAATTTAATTTTAAAAATATGTAGGAGATAATATTTATCAATTTTTGAATAATATTTACCAATTTTAGAATTTATAGGAACAAAATATTGTGTATACAAATAAATTGAATAGCAGTGGCAGTTGACAAAAAAAAACAGTGGCAGTTTTATGTAATATTATGGAATATTAATGGTAAATAATAAATTAGAGACGGAGCTCTCTGGCAACGACACGTCAGCTTTTTTTAGAGAATGATTCTCTTTTAATATATAGGGGATTTTATTTTTAATCATGATTTTTTTATTGTTTATGTATCTTTTGTAATTTAGACATGGTATATTTTGAAAGATTTAAATGAGTTTGTAGGTGATTTTATTATGTTTTAGAGTTTTTATATTTAAAGAAAAAATGAAATGTGATTCTGTGAAATTTTATTAGTAAAATTTGGATGATTTTCAAATAATTTACCACACAAAATAACATAAGATTTAAAAATATTTTTTTAAATCGCTATCAAAACAAGTGATTTTAAAAATACTTCAAAAAAATTAAATATCAAGTTTAATACCCCTCTTATTTTCAAGTTTACATGTTACCATTTTAAAAATTAAAATTTTAATGAATTTGAGAAATAGTTTTTTATTGATTGTTTTGTTTAAAGACAAAATAATAACATAAAACATGTAAAAAAAAACTTTGATTCCGAATTAGAATGATGAACGGTAAAACTTCAAATGTGAAATAATAAAATTTCTTTTTTGGAGGAAAACAAAAATTTCTTTCAGGGAAATAGCAAGATATCCCTGAAAACAAATAAGAACTTTATGTATGTAACTTTTGTTTGGTTGGATACTTGGATTACCAAAATATCACTCTCAGTGTAAATTACTGTGCAAAGCAGAGAGAAACAGAGATGCAAGAAATCCCCAGCAATATCCTCATCCTTGTTCTTCTTCTCTTCTTTCTAAATTTCTCACCTTCCACACAAAACCCACAACAACAAGAAGAAGGAATATACTACTGTGGTAACACTCCAATCCCATACCCATCTAATCTCATAACCTGCAGATCTGGAGACCTCTACTTCAAAACCTCAACTGGTCTCTCCCATGTCTCCGGAACAGAGGAAGTGAGATTGAGAGCTAGGGTTTCCATGGAAGTCGAAGGTCGCATACCTGATTTATGCATCGCTTGTGAGAGACCAGATGGTAACTGTGGTGTTGCTCTAAGATGTCTTTGTCATCCTAAAGAATGCAGTTAAGTCTTGAGCTAATTCTGAATTTACCAATGTTAGTGAGATTTATCTCTCTGTTTATTGATGGGTTTTGCTCTGTTTCTTTGTGGGTGACTTTTGCAGAGAATAAAGTTGTAAACTTTGGAACAAAGTCTCGAGCTTTATCTGGTAATACGCAGCAGCTTCTTCCATTTGTGTCCATGGCTTTGTTTCTCATGTGTTTTTGATTGGTAAATTGTTTGATCCTTGTGTAATTGAGTCTTGGGATTTGTGTTTATGTATCCGTTTCAAATACAAATTTAGATATGTAATCTATGGTTGTTGTTTCAATGTATGGTGGTACCTGGAAATGAGTAATACATCTGAGGTTAGAATTGAGATGGACTGGAGCTTCTGGATTTCATACAAAAAACAAAAAACAAAACTGAACTAGGTTCTAGATTAAACAGCTAGTATAGTAAAAGATATCATTGTTAGGTGGAACGTGGAAGCTGTTGTGTTGAAGGGTACAGATGTACAGAACCAAGAAGTTAGAATAAGCCCGAAGTAAGAGAGTTGGTTTTAACCACTAAAGGAGCTAGCTTTGCTTTTCACATTTTGGTCCACTAGTTTTAGGATCCGAGTGGCAAGTCTCTCTGTAAGGGAGTGTGATTTCTGCTATTGTGTTAGCGCTTGATCTCATAGACTATAACGTGCCAAGAAAAGATTAGGAGATGACGTTAAGGTTTGGGTAAACACGACTGATAGATCCAGTCCATGGCTTGCAGGTCGGACTTGTTTGTGTAGAGAAAGGAACAGTAACAAAGCACTATACATACAGTCTGAGATAATATGCTGTTGAAAGATGTGGTTGTGTCATTAGTTGTGCGAGCGCTATAAGAGACATATAATATCAACTTGGAGACCCCAATTGATCAATCTGTCTTGAGTAGGGTTTCGATTTGGCGCAAAAGATTCCAACGACCTTAATGATAGACTCTTAATAGCTTAGATTGAAAGGTATAGCTGCGGATGGAGAAACCAAATATTGAATACAGATGAGCTGAGTTTTAAGTCTTTTGAAAGCCTAAGAATAATATGACCAAGGATTTATATCCACAGAGATCCCCCATGAAGATATTTCTCACTACAAGGTACAATTAAGGCATAAAGACAAAAATGATCTTTGAAAAAGTAAAGTATTATTATTCAAACACATCTTTAACGATTATATTTTCCTTTTTGACACTTTGACCAATTTATAGGTAGTCATANTTTCAATGTATGGTGGTACCTGGAAATGAGTAATACATCTGAGGTTAGAATTGAGATGGACTGGAGCTTCTGGATTTCATACAAAAAACAAAAAACAAAACTGAACTAGGTTCTAGATTAAACAGCTAGTATAGTAAAAGATATCATTGTTAGGTGGAACGTGGAAGCTGTTGTGTTGAAGGGTACAGATGTACAGAACCAAGAAGTTAGAATAAGCCCGAAGTAAGAGAGTTGGTTTTAACCACTAAAGGAGCTAGCTTTGCTTTTCACATTTTGGTCCACTAGTTTTAGGATCCGAGTGGCAAGTCTCTCTGTAAGGGAGTGTGATTTCTGCTATTGTGTTAGCGCTTGATCTCATAGACTATAACGTGCCAAGAAAAGATTAGGAGATGACGTTAAGGTTTGGGTAAACACGACTGATAGATCCAGTCCATGGCTTGCAGGTCGGACTTGTTTGTGTAGAGAAAGGAACAGTAACAAAGCACTATACATACAGTCTGAGATAATATGCTGTTGAAAGATGTGGTTGTGTCATTAGTTGTGCGAGCGCTATAAGAGACATATAATATCAACTTGGAGACCCCAATTGATCAATCTGTCTTGAGTAGGGTTTCGATTTGGCGCAAAAGATTCCAACGACCTTAATGATAGACTCTTAATAGCTTAGATTGAAAGGTATAGCTGCGGATGGAGAAACCAAATATTGAATACAGATGAGCTGAGTTTTAAGTCTTTTGAAAGCCTAAGAATAATATGACCAAGGATTTATATCCACAGAGATCCCCCATGAAGATATTTCTCACTACAAGGTACAATTAAGGCATAAAGACAAAAATGATCTTTGAAAAAGTAAAGTATTATTATTCAAACACATCTTTAACGATTATATTTTCCTTTTTGACACTTTGACCAATTTATAGGTAGTCATAATAACGCATATAATTTTTTTATAGACAGGTTTTGATTGGAAATGATATTGTTTATGAAAAGCAAGCCTCTATGTTTGAATGGTCTTTTTATTGAATTTCTAGGAAACAACAACACTTCTTAGTAAAGGAACACAAGTGGTGTAGTAACATATAGTGATATGATTATTGGTCTCTACTGCATGAGTCTCCTTTGATCAATTTCTCTTTCCTCCAACCTCAGTTTCCTCACTGTACGTATTATTCTTCCCATGTGAATTCCTGACCATGTACAAAATACTTGAAACTTAGAACAAAGCAAAACTTTTACTATTTATGTATGAAATTTCAAGACATAAGTGTGACAAACAGGAGTGTTAATTCGGATCAAGAATCCACATGTTAACTATAAATGTCATAACATGGAACGGTTTAGTTCTAAAGGTTCAAGAAAAGATTTTAGCCTTTTTGAAGTTAGTCTATCATACCAACCAAACATGCAAAATCTGTTACCACGTTGCGAAGAGGATTGTATGGTACGATCTAGTTCGATCATATGTATCAGTAAATTACAAAAGAAGTAATGAAAAAAAAGTGTACCTTGAATTGGTTTTTGGAGGGGTAGGACCACCACATTTGATCTTACAATGTTCAAAGCAATTTCCATCATAATCGCTGCAATCGCGAGAACAATACCGAAAGCAACCTATCCAAGTCCTTCCATGTCTATGAATATGTCTTGCTTCTCCTCCTCCTATCGCAGCAATCATCACCAACATTATCACCATTATCGCAAATCCATTTTGCCATTTTCTTTTTCTTTTGAAAACAATCTTTTCTTTTGTTTTGTTCGTTTGCCTTCTGATGAATCATTAGGTTCTATTTATAAAATGTTTAGTACATTTCTATAGAAAGTTAGTTTGCTGGTCAATTTGAATTGGTTTTCTAACAAATTTGGATTTGAATACGTCTTCAATGATTTTTATTTTCTATTTACTTCAAATAAAGATTCCATCTCTCTAGGTAAGATTTAACAAATACAGTATAGAATCCAAAATCAACGCGAGAAAGTCAACTTTAAATCATTGAAAATAAAGATTTTGATTTCAGTCGTTGTTACACTATTATACTAGATTAAGAGCATGGGTTGAAATTCATTTTATTTATATTGTATTTTTTATATAAAATATAATTCATGTTGTTGTTTTTAAAAGTTTTTTTTTTCATAAAACATTATGCAATAAAATCAGATGCTAAATATGAAAGTTTGAAAAAAAAACACCTATTTTGTAAGTTTGATATGGTTAATGATTATAGATAATTACCCGTGTCATAACACTGGTTGAATTTTATTTTGTAATCTATCTTGTAACCCACTATTTAATTGTAACCAATCAATCTATCAATTTCGTAATCTATATTTGGTTAACGTTGTGGTCTATCGATAAAATCTGTGGAAAATAAATTTGTAATATTGTGTTTAAAGATCTTTGGAAACAACGTGATATATGACTAAAATCTTCCAAAAATACAGTTTGGAATATCCATGATTTTATTTGTCATTATTAATATATCAATTATCAATTTGGAATATCTTTAATATTTAGGTGTAACCATTAATATTAATATATGGATTAATCTATACCTATCTATATCCTATTTGTAACCATTTGTAACCATTTATTAAAAGGGTAAATAGCACCCACACCCACTTTGGTGTTGAGTTGTTTCACCAAAACCTACTTTACAAACTCCTTATACTTTCTCAAGTTTTATGCTTATGTGTCCATCTCCCTTTGACATTTTTGCCCTCAGATAAATAGAAGGTAAACTTACCTCTCTTTCTTTTTATTTTTTTGGCAATCAAACCCCATATATTAAGTTATCAGAAATGACTCTCTTCAAGAGAGAGCCATGTAGATACCGACGAACTTACCTCTCTTTCTCTAGTGAAAACTTACCTAACTTACCTCACTTTATTCTCCACCGTTGGATGTTTGCTGCTTATTAGATTGGAAGATTGTTTGTGGATAAGAAACATAAGTTGAAGGTGGGTTTGTGTCCCCGTGAACGAAACATGGCTGCGCAGGTAGGGTTTATGTTGTGTGGATAGGCTTGTATAAATTCAACTCTGTTTGTCGTTCGTGGATGGCTGTGATATTATCCTTTGATTTGTAATGCAGGGTGAAGATCCGAGTTTCTGTGTGGTAATATCTGGTAGCTAAACCTGTTCTGAGGACGGCGTTTGGGGATTCAAAGTTCACAATAAACTTTTGTCGCGTGTTGTTCCAGTGTCTTCGACCACAACGTTAGGAGAGTTAGAAGTTTCTGTTGTTGGGGAATTCGGTTTGGTGGAGAAGAAGGCTAATCTGAGTTACTGCATCCCAACGTTTATGGAATTGACGACAGGGGTGAGGACGCCTCCGGTGGTTGTGACAACGAATTTAGGTCTTGAGTATTATATTCAGATGCTTAGTAAGAACCGTGGGTTGAATTTGTTTGTAACATTTGAGGAGGTTAAGAAGAGAGGAATGGCTGACGACGCTGAGGATTCCGATTGCAGAGAGGAAAGTCGGAAGAGACGTAGTTCGGGGTCTTCGTGTGCACTTAGTAACAGCGGTAGTGAAGAAGGGTTTTTAGGGGAAGCATCAACAGCAGGTTCGAAGACATTGGTTTTTGAGTCAAGCCAGGTTGATGAGGAATATATGGCTGAGTTGGCAGAAATTGAGGGAAAGATGAAGGGCAGTAAGGGTGAAAAAGTGGGAATTGGCCATGGGATGACAAGTACACAATTAGGTGGTGTGGAAGAATTTGTCGGATTCGAAGATAGTTTTGAAGATGTAGACGAGGAAGAAGAATCTGTAGTAACCGATGTAGTTGTAAGCCCAAGGAGCTACGATAAAGAGTTTTGAGGGAACTTCATTGGCGATCAGTTTGGTCGGGTGAACGTGGTGGAGGTTATGTGTAACACAAACTCCTGTTTTGATCACACTGTGTTAGTTAATGGATTTGTTCCTTTAAAAGAGGAGAATAACGTGAGGACAACTGGTCGGTTGGAACAGGTCAGAATAGTTGATGGTGACTATGTTGATGTAACCACGTGGTCAAGCGGTCGTGGATAGGTCAATGGACCTGAAGTGGATGGTCGCAGGCTATAAGATTTAGATGACGAGGAGTTTGATATTCCTCCTATGTTTAACGACACAGAGTATGTTAGGGATGAAATATCGGATCTGGATTATGAGGATGATGGGAAAGGTATCTATAAGGGTAAGGTGTTTGCAAACAAAGAGGAATGCCAGATAGCTTTAGCTATATACGCCATCATGAACAGGTTTCACTTCACGCAGACGACGACCAAGAAAGAGTCGTTTGTAGTTAGTTGTTCTGGGGAGAGGTGTGACTGGAGGGTACTAGCTTGTGAAATGAAGGAATCAAGGTACTATGTGATCAGGAAATCTAATCTAGAACACACATGCCCAATAGAGACTAGGAACAATTACCTAAAGAAAGCGACCTCGAGGGTGATTGCAGCAGTGTACAGATCGAAGTACAGTGATCCTACTAAAGGACCAGCTCCTTTGGATCTCCAGCAGATGGTATTAGAAGAATTGAGGGTCGATGCGTCGTACAACAAATGTTGGAGGGCGAAGGGGAAGGCTCTGAAGGGAATATTTTGTTCTGATGATGAGTCTTACTAGGAGCTTCCGAGTTATCTCCATTTTTTAAAATAAGCGAATCCTAGAACTATAACCGATATTAAAACTGAAGTGGTTGAAGATGGCAGAGAAAGGTTTTTGTATATGTTTTTGGCTTTTGGGGCTTCCATAGAAGGTTTTAAGAATCTTAGGCGTGTGATTGTTGTGGATGGGACTCATTTGAATGGGAAGTATAATGGAGTTCTTTTGACAGCAAGTGGACAAGATGCTAATTTCCAGGTTTTTCCGCTTGCTTTTGCTGTTGTGGACAGTGAGAACGACGACTCTTGGACTTGGTTTTTTGAGAAATTAGAACGAATCATTGCGGATAGTAAGAGTTTGACCATAATTTCAGATAGGTACAGCTCAATATACGCAGCGAAGAAGAGGGTGTTTCCTTTGTCACATCATGGAGCTTGCATAGTACATCTAGCCCGGAATGTTAATGCAAAGTTTCATAATAAATGACTTGCAAAACTTGTGACGAATGCCGCGTTTGCCTATAAGGTAACAGGTTACCTAGATATTTATAGACAAATCAAAGCAAAAAATGCCAAATGTGCTGCTTTTCTAGATAAAATTGGAGCAGCTCAATGGAGTAGGGCTTATTTCCAAGGGAACCGTTACAATTTGATGACCTCCAACATTGCAGAGTCTCTGAACAATGTGTTAGGAAATGGTAGATCCTGTCATATTGTTGAACTACTTAAGTACATTCGTGCGATGTTAATTAGGTGGTTTAATGCGAGGCGCAAGAAAGCTGGTAAGCATAGAGGGTTGACTACGCCGGAGGTTGATAAACAGATGCAGAAGAACATGGTTGGTTTTTGTGGTAGCAAAGTTGGCAATATATCTAGTTGGAGTTATGAAGTGGTGGGTTTACTTAACGGAAAGCACCATGTTTTGCTTGATATGAAGCAGTGTTCTTGTAAGTAGTACGATAGGCTGAAAATACCATGCGGGCATGCATTGCTAGCAGCTGATACGCAAGGCATCCCTTATGTGACTTTGGTGGGTGACTGTTACAAGACAGAAACATGGAGAAGGACTTACGAAGGGATAATTAATCCTGAGATCAGTGATGCTAATATTCCTGTTGAAATCAAGAACCATGTTTTATACCCTCCTAAGGCGCGACGACCAGCTGGCCGTCCAAAAGAGAGTAGGATTCCTTCTGTTGGAGTGGGCTCAATGTGTGTTGTCGTTTTTTAAGTTTGGTGTTGGTATCCACTGATTTATCGTAACCTTTTTTTTTGGATATGTTATGTTGTTTGCAGAATAATGGAGTCGTGAAAACAAAAGTTAATCGTTGTGGTAGGTGCAAAGAGACGGGACACAATCGAACAAGTTGTTCGAACCCGTTGTCATGACGATGACGGTAGAGAGTTGGATGGTAGTGTGGGAGAGCACTGATTTTGGGTATTTCTTGGCGTGAAACTTACCGGATTAGGAGCGGATAATATTCAATTGGATGTGTCCTGATTTGCTGGTTTTTGTGGATGTAATTGGGAACACTATTGCTTACATTGCTATCTTAGAAAAAACTTTAGGTATTGTTTTTATGGATATGGTTATTTTTTTGGTCGAGATGAACGGATTTTTATGTTGAACTCTATTGAAATGTAATCGAGATGAAAGGTTATTAACCACGTGGTTAGTTTGTTATGGTTTGATGTGGAAATGAAAGTAACATAATATGAGGGTAGGTGAAGATTAAATTGTGTAGATAAAAATGCGAGTTCTGTCCACATAATATAATCCATGTGGATACTGATATGTGGATATTTGTGTTAGATATCCAAAAATCGAAGGTGACTTCTATTTGGATATCGTGTAAGTTTTCGTCATCCACTTGTACTCTTATTTGTGGATATTTGTGAAATATATCGAAATATACAATACTTTAATATTTTCTGCTTTAAACTGACCACGTGGATGGTTTGTTGTGGATTTATATGAATAGTAAAGTAGAAGGTATAAGTGCGTTTAAGTCGAGAAAGTATCTATCCATATTGTTTTGACCACATGGATTGAAAATTATGAGTCCGTATTGTACTTCTGTTAATTGATACTTCCAAACTTCCAGTAATTTGTTTACATGTTCCATTGATGACGAGATGATAAGATACGTGTGGTTAATATAATGTGGATAGATAAGTTTAGTTGTCTATAAACCTACTAACCTAAAAATTGTTAATTGTTAATGTCATCCCAATGTACATCATCGACGTGGTAGCAAGTAGTAAACATTATCCATATGGATTAGTTGGAATGTCGATAAATTAGCTTTATAAGGATCACATTAGGGTTCGGAAATAGAGGACAACGCAAGGGGAAACATGGTTCCAACATACAACATCGTCGACGCTGGAACACGTTTGAGTAGCACCAAACACTACCCTCGCCCTGTGGGTGCTTTGACAAGGAGGAGTGACCGTAAAATTGAAGAGGAGTCAATCGGCGAGGCTATTGAGCAACTTAATTTAGAGGTTCGTTTTCGTACTTATATTGTTCTAGATCTGCGAATCAATATGTTATCTCAGCCCCTATATTTGTGGATTTATTTGAAGGCACATATGCGAAGAGATCTGCACATCCCAGCCCCTATACTTGCCAAAATAGTGAGTTTGGTATCTGAAGATGGTCCGGTGGCGCTGAAAAACTGGATACTCGCTGGTTGCGAGGGCAGAGTAGCTGCTTTGTCTCCTGAGACACTCTCGTTGGTAAAGTTGAACCGACATCCCTTGTTTGTGAGATGGTCAAGACCTTCGCATGTCATCTATGATTTCTTTCTAAGGTGTCTAAACCAGAAGAATCCGTATGCTTTGTATGTAAGAAGCTTGTTCCTAGTGTTTCAATGTCATCAATTGGAAGAGACAATCGAATTGGTCGGTACGGTCAAGAGTGTGTATCCAGTGGCTGAACTATTGTGGATAATGTTGAGCAGCTGCGCTGGCACTCTAAATATGGATGTCTACTGGAAGTTTAAGAAGATGTATGCTTTTGATCAAGCAGAGAAACTGGCTGACTCGTTGAGGTACCACATCTACATCATCGGACCTCAAAAGAAAAAGCACATTCGAGAAGACTTGGCATTTTTAAGATTTTCCAGAGTGCTTGTGGGAACACGAAGCTCTTAATGAAGTCAACGAGGAGAGATGCATGGAGTGTATCTACTTTTACCTAGCAAAAGATATAGTGTATTTATCCTAAGTTATGGTAATCAGGGTGTATTTCTGTGGAAGCTTAAGCTAAACTCATTTAAGCATCCAGAATTGGTTTCAAAATTACAAATACACATGATCAATCTAAACCTTTTCTATGAATAAGAATCCACAACAAACCATCTACGAGGTCACGTTGATGTAGTAAGTGTTAGAGTTTTGTTTATCAGGTGTGTACACATTTGAAAGTGCTTGGAAGTTTAGTTTTCTGACCAAATGAACTTAAATTAAGAAGATAACTTTCACCTAGTCCGTGGATTACGAGTTCGTGGATACCAATAGCATTTATCAGTTTTGGTGGTGTACGAGTTCGTTAAAACATCTAGAATATTACTATCCATATGGTTGACATTATGTGTACATGAACATCTAAATTCATTGCATCGTTTCGATATCTCCTAATTCATTGAATTTTTATCGTTTCGATTTCAGAGGTATCTTTTCGATTTCTGTAGGTTATTTGTGTCATTGAAACATTCCCTTCTCTTCTCGTTTGGGTCTCTGAAAACGTTCTCTTCTCTTCGATCATTTCACCTATAAATAACCTCTCAATCGCCTATCACTCAATTCCATCTACTTCTTCCACTTAGAGAATCGAGCTATAGCGGGAGAGAGTTCAAGGAAACGTTCAAGACGCATGTCAGAGTGGGAAGACGAAGCAACACGCCCGATGACCATTGCCGGGGAGAGTTCCAGTAAACGACCAGAACGGGATGCTGACTTCGAGTGGGAGGAGGAAGCACTAGAGGCCGTGAGCAAAGCCTTCAGTCAGACAAGAGCCGTGGCTGAGGCGGAGACGGCTGATCGCTTCAAAAGAATTCTTCATATGATTAAAGATCATATGAAGAAGAAGGAAGAGTCTACCGCCCTAAAGCATCAAGTCGATTTAATCGACACTCAACTCTCCCAACTGAATCAAATTTTAGGACAACAACTTGTGGACTTCGAGGCAGAGCACAAGAGGTTAGAGGCGATGAGAAAAATTGCGGCGGACGACGCTAAGCAGTGTGGGGTTCCTCCTCCTATTGATTGGTCTAAAATTGGTGTTCGTTTCAACGAAGAGTAATGGGAGTTGAAAGCTTTTGTAGGATTTCTCGTTTTTTACCACAATATGCTATTTAATTTTTATCTTTATGTCTGGATTTACTAATTATCCTTACCAATACTATGCTGTTGTTTCTTACATTTCATCATTTAAGTATGGGTTCCTACTTTAAGTATCCATATATCTTAACAGTTTTGGAGTACAAATTTGTGTCCTTCTTTTTGTCACCCAGATCGGGTTTTTTTTACTGCTTTTAAACCGATTCAAAAAATCAGATCTTTCCTTTACTTATCACACGGATCGGGTTTTTTTATAAACATTTAATCCGCTTTTGAAAATTGGATCTTCCCTAAAAATACAACTAATTACAATTTACAATATCCCTAAAATATCAAGAGTACACAAAGCATGCTTGCATCTTGTGTCATATAGAGTAAATTGGATAAAAGAACACAGTCTCATCAGCAGATATCCAAAGCATGCTTGCATCTTGTGTCATCTGCAGATACATCATGTAGCTTAGAGAAATCTAGCATAGTATAATGCAACTGTTAGAGAGCAATCAAAACTTATTTAAGCATAGTATAATGCAACTGTTAGAGAAATCTAGCATAGTATAATAAATCACGTAGCTTAAATAAGACAACAACAATATAACAAAGTATAATGCAAGTGAATGAAAACTAGCATCAACCAGACTCCAAAATCTTCCCTTTCTCCCATTAATTCAACCCAAAATTTGAAAAGACTCCAAATTTCGCAATAACAAAGTTCACTAAAACAAATAACAAAGTTCAGAGAGAGAGAGAGAGAGAGAGAGACGCCTTTGATCTGGAAGAGAATAATGATTTGAACAAGTTGCAAACAGAACACATTATTTCGGTTTATTTCATGTATACATATATCATATCTGTTATATATTAATTAACTACTAATAACACTTCTTGCTTTCTTAAAAACTTAGGGTTTTTATAATTATTTTTTCTCAACAAAGAGGCAAGATTGAAACACCAACAACTAATGTGGTGTTAAACATGTCTTCCAGAATTTGAAGAACAAATATGTTGAATAAACATATTTTTACTTATATATTATCCAGATCGTATACATATTTCTACTTAAACCTTATCTTTCTCTCTATAGGTTGAGTTTGTACAGAAAAGTATAAGTAAGAGGATGTTAGACGATTTCTTCTTTAACTTTGTCTTTGACAACCAAACTTGGTCTTATTTAACTCTTTCATCCATTTTATGTTAATAATAAAGTTAGATTATTGAACTTTTACAAAAACTAATAACATTATTTACTTGATGTTATAAGATTACTCTTCAAGTTTCAGCTTCTTTACATATATATTTTTGCCGGCTTTCAGCTTTCATTAGAAAATTGAGTGAAGATGAGTAAGGAGAAGCCAAAACCCAATCAAAATTATATACTACACAACTAAAAAAATTATAATTAACAATTCATTAAAAGACCGCTATATAGTTTAATTATACCAGATAGAATAATTATTTACAATGTTTTTAAAGAAACGTAAATATTGTCCCGTGGTGTACCACAAAGTAAATCCTAGTATGTGATATAACTGTAGACCAATTTTTTTAGGTATTACAATATCCAGATGGATTGTAGATATCCTCATGGTATGTACTTTTGTTTTGTAAGTGAGAAGTTTATGCTTAGCTTTTCAATGCTGTAATTTGAAAGAGATAATACAGACTTACCAGTTTAAATACTTGGACAAGGAGATGTGGTTAACTAAAAACGTGTACAAAAAACTTACAACAAAGTATTTTAATTTGATTCGCAACCATGTCCCAATTGAACATGCCTTTGTAGGACATGTGGATATTCGAAAATGAAAATATTTGCATTTTTTTTTGTGGATAAAAACTTTTGTCTTTATAGGACATCTAGGTAGAGATACCCTGTGGATAGGTGTATAAAGATGTGTAGAGATACCCTGTGGATAGTAGTGGATAGGTTTCCTGTGGATATGTGTGTTTAGATACCCTTGTTTGAGTCGAGTAAAAATGGACATCATTAGATGGTCGGCTAATTTTACAAGTTTCAAATGCTCAAAGGAGGATTCAATCCAATTGTAGAACGTGGATATCCATACATAGCAACTTCATACTAGAGTAGGACATCTTAAGCAGATCTTATAGGACAGTAGTTTGATAGGATTTTAATGAAAAATACAGACAACAATTTAAAGCAATTATAAACCTAAGACAAAAGCATTATATCTCTAGATAGATAGTAGAAGATACAGTCGATACACCTTTCCCCATTGAATTTCTGCAGCGCTTCGTGTTCAAAACAGCACATTGGCACATCTTCAAAGCGCCAAGTATTAGAATAAGTCCCCCAACGCTTTGGCCGCATGGTGTAGATGTGGTACATTAGAGAGTCAGCCATCCTATCAACATCACCAAAACGATACTTTTTCTTGTAGGTCTAGTAACAATCCGAATCCAACTTCCCTTCGCAGCTCTTCAACATAATTAACAACAACTCAGCAACTGGGTACACATGTTTAATGGCACTCACCAATGCGATTGCCTCTTTCAANATCACAACATTGGAAAGCTAAGAATAAACTTTTCACATACAAAGCGTAAGGATTTTTAGCGTATAAACACATCCCAAAAAAATCATAGTACACAGAATCCGGTCTTGACCACTTAACGAATTTGGAATGGCGATCCAGCCTAACCGATGAAAGTGTGTCCAACGAGTGAACTGCTACTCTACCTGCACGCCCTGCGACAAGCCAATTCCTCAAATGTTTGATGCCATCCTGAGCTATGAAGCTGAAAATTTTCGATAGAATTGGTGCTGGGAAGTGTAGATCTTTACGTGTTGGGATCTGTAATAGCGAGAACAAGTAGAAATATGAGATCTCCCAGTGCTTAACAATCTATCTGGATTCGTACTCGTATGAGTGTCCCTTAAAAAAAGTCTAAAAAGAAGGAAACAAACCTCAGGATTCAGGCGAACCAAAGGTTCGGTGGTAGGTTCTTCCGCTGGTTGGCGGTCAGTGACAGGTGTCCGTGGGAAATGTCTTTTAGGTAGAATTCGGCCATGTCCGCATTTTCCCTGAGAGCAGTTTTCACAGACGATTTTGTACGTCGAAACCATTTTCAGCTATTTCCTAACAGATACATACACTGTTTATATAGAATCAGTCTATGAAATCACTAACAAGTAGCCCTAAAGAGTAATTGTAATTTCCTTCAAAAATACCTAAACCACGTGGATGCATCCAGGAAAACTTAATTCCTAAGCATCTATGTGGATAGTAGATAATGTTCAACTCAACATGTTTGGAAGGAAACTGTTTTTAGAATGTGTGATATTTGTGTTATATATCGAAATATACAATACTCTAATATTTTCTGCTTGAAACTGTTCACATGGATGGTTTGTTGTGGATTTATATGAATAGGAAAGTAGAAGGTATAGGTGCGTATAAGTCGGGAAAGTTTCTACGTATTAAAAATTCATGTGGATATCACATATGAATGTTTGGAAGATGGAAAGTTGTAAATTAACTGCATGATTATAAAGATACAACCTTAATAGCATACAATGATCTAATCAAAGTAATCCACATGGACAGTATATTGTGGTCATATAAGTTCTGTTCGAATTTATGTTAGAAGGATAATAGTCGTGGCAAAATTAATGCAGTTGGTTTAGACATCTTTAAAAGCTGAGCTAACAGATGGAGAACTCCAAGGAAGACAACAGTGCTCCTACGGTTGTAGGCCCAGAAATGTTACATCACGACAGTGCTTTTAAAGGAGCATTTAATGGATACGTAACAGAGCAGACAGTAAGGGGAGAGAGGGATATTTGTGTTTGAAATACTGTCAACACGATTAAAGTTCTGACAAATCTTTAAAAAGTAGCGTACGGAAAGGAAAGTTCTGCGGAAAACGATAGTACTTGGAATTAGCTATCCACATGGTATTAACCACACGTATTTTTATATCGGAGTCACACTGACTATTTGAAAGATTATAACTTTATAAGAACAAAGGTCCTATCCACGTGGACGAGATATTGTGTGCAAAAAAGTATTGTTTGAAGTGGTGCCCAAATTTAATTCAGTTGGTTTACACATATTTAAAATCACACCTGCCTAAAGTTGTCACTGTATATAAAGCTTATGAACCTCCGCAGGCCACACAAACATTGTGGAAGCAAAATTATTTGTTGTTGGTGATGGCAAATACTCAGCGTTATGAAGAAGCTGTTATAGTAAGTTCCGTTTTAGTTCTTGGGAAATAACATTCATCTAACTAATTAACTTTAATATACGACACATTAATTCTGTTCAGATCGCTTCCAAAACCGAGTTTGACATGCCACCCGAACTGCTTGCCAAAGTTGTTGTTTTTTGGGTGAAGAAGGTGTGGACGCATTGAAGAACTTGTTAATTACTGGTAAACAAGGTTGAATGCGGTTTACTCCAAGGAATGTCTTGCAACCGTGCGAATCGACAAGTCCGAAGATCTAGTGTGGTGGTCAAAGCAACACTCGAAATACTATTTCTTCTTTTCCAAATGTCTTGAAAACAACAATCTGTATGCAATCTGGACGAATAATAACAAGGGACTTGTTTATGGAGATTTCGTCCGTGCTTGTTATAGTGCTCAAAACTGGTCTCTCTCATATGTAGATGGGGGATCAAGTGATGTAACTTCAGTAATGGTGGTCCATAAATTATCACCACCAAAGACGAAGTGTAGAGTGGGTCGTCCTAGATGTCCCCGTTGTGCAGGAGCGAAGACTCCTAAGTATCATTTGTCAGATGTACCAGAATGTTCTCATCATTTCACCTCTAGGTGACCGGAATAGCTTCTTATATAATATAACATCTCGGGTTTTTTTAATTTGTATTGGGTAACTCCTTTTAAACTCAACTAAAAATTATGTTTTACGTTAAGGTTTTGTTATTCTGGTTTACCTGAAGGTTTCTATCCAGAAAACTGTAACCATGATTGTATATTCGCTGTTGTGACATTGAGTTTCTATTCGTTTATTTCTGTTATCAGATTATAACTGTAACCATGTAATGAGTGGGAGGAAAAATATTCGATTTCGAAGGTATCCATAAAAACATGAACAATTTGATATGGGGTCTAACTGGGTGGGGTAACTGTAGGTAAACATTGCTTTGCTGCTTTGTAGATTAGCTTTGAGGTCGTCGGCCAGATGAGAACTGGTTAGTAGTTAAATAGTAAGGATATCCAAACATGTATGGCCACGTGGATATAGGTGGATAGATGTTAATAAGTGGACATCCATGTGATAGGTGCATGTGGATACTAAATATGTGGATTGTAATTTGTTAGATCATAGGTCTTTGAGTTTACTGCCTAAAAACATTATTCCAGAATATCGACACTTTAAAAACTGTTAGGGTATTAGGGTTTTCTTTTAAACTTCTTGTGCCAGAATATCCACACTGTACTAACTGTACATTTTTTTTGGGCAAAGTTTTAGTGTTGCCACAGTTGCAATGTTTGGTCTTAAAAGGTTTAGGGGTTCAATATATAATTTGGTAGTATATACGTATTAACATTTACCCTTACTCTAACATTTGCTGATCTAAGGTTTAGTTTGTTATGTCATGTTTTAG
>NC_025693.1:13451955-13466595 GCF_000633955.1 Camelina sativa
TTTAGGGTTTAGGGGTTAGGGTTTAGGGTTTAGGGTTTAGGGTTTAGACGGTGTTGGGTCTAGGGTGTTGGTTTTAGGGTTTAGGGTTTAGGGTTTAGGGTTTAGGGTTTAGGCTTTTGGTTTTAGGGTTTAGGGTTTTGGGTTTAGGGTTTAGGGTTTAGGGTTTATTGTCATTTGTATATGTCAGGTAATCTTTTAAACAAATGACGAAGTAAGTCCTATTATCGAACAATGTTCAGGTTTTATTCATCGAAAAGTGATTGACCAAGTGGATATAAAGAGGATCTAAAGTCCAGGTTTGGGATATGTTATGGATACGTACACAGTGACACCATTTTTTGCATCTAAACTCTCGAATCAACAGAGTGTAGGAGCTGATTAATCGTACTTGTTTAAAAAATATTCGATTTTCATGGTATCCGCAACAACATGTACATTTAGATACAGGCTGTTAATGGAAGGTAAACTATTGCTTTGTTGCATTGTAGATAAAGTTTGAGGTCGTCGGCGCGATGAAAACTGGTAACTAGTTAAGTAGTAAGGATATCCAAAGATGTCTGATCACGTTGATATACGTGGATATATGTTATGGTTGTAGATATAAGCCGCGAAACAACAGGGTACAGGAGCTGAGCAATCGTAAAATATTCAATTATTACGGTATCCACAAAAACATATACATTTGGATACCAGGTCTAACTGTAAGGGGTTTTTATAGGTAAACATTGCTTTATTGTTTTGTAGATAAACTTTGAAGTCGTTAAATAGTAACGATATCCAAACATGTCTGTCCACGTGGATATATGTGTATATATGTGTATATACGTGTATATATGTCATGATTGTTGATAAATGTTTTCGAGAGAATATGGTGTCCACATGGACACGTGAATAGATAAATACTTAACCGCGAATTTTTAAGAACCTAAAATAGGTAAAGGTTAATAGTACGGCATGATACAAACACACAGATAGGAAAACTAACAAAGGGAGCGAATGAAAGTTTGAAACTAATTGGAGTAGATGGGTGCCACATATTCCTTATAAACGTCCAATGCGTATTGTGCCCTGATATCATTGACGAAGGGGTCAGTGATCTAAGACATGAATTATGGACCAAATCCAGTAGCGGCGATCTCTAGCAAATTCATGGCAAGGGGACCACAATCACCACATCTCTCATTGACGTAAATGTCCTGGACCCTTGACCAAGTGAATGGAGTGCAGCCATGATCTTGAGTTGAAGGCGGTGTGCAAAGTTTAGAAATAAGGTATGGCAGCTGCTCTGTGAACGGGGCTATATAGTTGGCAACCTTAGCATTGTCGTATAGAGTGACATTAGGATCGAGGATTTCTATGCTATAATTGGAGAGGTTGATGACTAAGCCAACCCAGTGAGAATTGTCCCAAATGATCGGAATATATATCGTGTTCCAATCCACAAACCACTCTGAAGGAGAACCATAGGTTTTACGTTTTAGCTTATTGTCCCACTTGACTCTGGCCTTCACTTTTGCTTGACAGAAGGAAGGATACTTCTCTTGTAAGTAGTTCCTAAGCCAGGGTGAGAGGAAGATAGACCGTTCAATGGATAGGAGTTTAGACAGCTTTTTTTGTAGAAAATCCACTAAAACCTCCATATGCTGAGAAAAAAGGGTGAAAAGAATGTGTCAGTATAGATGAACTAAAATCGACTTCAGAAGTTGGTAGATAGGAAATACTTACCAATGTACTAACCCAATTCTTAGGCTTCGATAGCTGTTTAAAAAACAAGTTGTCAATTGGGTATCCACATTTGGTTATGTGTATCCTGGAGGTTTTGAAAATGGTATCCACAGTTAGCTCAATGATCTGATATTGTTAGAATAAAATACGGCATAGAATGTTTAGAAAGTTACGTGTTTGGGCATGATTCAGAGATTTTTTCATGAGGGATGCTAAATCTTTGTCGACAATGAGTAGAAGGCCAGGCAGATGGGACGGTGAAGGTGTAGGTATCCGCAAAACAGCCGAGATAAGGGCCTCTTCTGGTGCCGAGAGAACACCCTTTTGTGTAGGTCTGGGTGGCGAAGAATCACTGACATCAACATGGTTTGTGGGCGTAGCATTGCTCTGTGAGGTAAAATCAATCTCATTTTCAGCAAACTATTAGGCAGTAAAAAATTAGGCAGGGATTCGATGGAAAGTAGAGAAGGATGCAATACCTCTGTGTCTTCGCTGTCAGATTCGTTAGGTTGTATGGGGGACTCACGTCCATAATCCTAATGAAGCAATTTGGGAAATTTAAATTTAAGGTAAAATAGAGAAAGTTAAGTAATTGTTTTTGAAGTATTATTTGTCTGCGGTACCTCATCTTCACAAGCTCTGTCAATGTCAACATTGGTATCTTGGGAGAAAAAAGTATCGAAATGATGATGCATATCCATGTGGATATACCAAAGTTGTTCCTAAAAAACTAGCCAAGCTGACGTGTCCATGTGGATAGGATAAAAATGATAGGAAATTATCAAAATTGCTTACCTCAATTAACGTTAGGGGAGTGGCTTCCAACACATTATCAGCGTCAATTTTCTGCGTCAAGCTCATCAAGTGTTTGAGTATTCAGATATATTTGAGGATAGAGACTTACTCGGGAAGTATATTAATTTGGTGAAAAAATACCTCAATATCGTCGGAGGGTGTACCGTCAAGGACAGGACTAGGAGCAAGCAATTGAGGATTGACATTAGAGTTCCCCATAAATCCCTGTAACAAGCTGGTGTAAGGTTGTAGGGGTTGTGGATATACATTATCAGCGGAGTTAACTTGGTTTTGATCAATATGTGTCGCAGCATGTATATTGAAAATGTATCCACATGGACAGTGTAAGTTCTGCAAACTGAGGTAAGTGTGGAAGAAGGAAAGATATGGGATATGTACCGATTGGTCATCGAAGGGAACAGGTTTGGTGACAGTGTCATATACCAGGGATTGCTGTTTTTCAAAAAGTCGTTTAGGTAACAAAAAGGAAGCTACTTGAAGTTTCATATAAAAGGTACAAGTGTGTCTAACCTTAGTCTCGGTTTCATAAATGGGATAGAGGCAAGAGTCCGAACATCCTGAATCATCCTGATTCACATCTTTCATAGCGGACGGGCAGTTTTCAACAGAATGTTTCTGTATCAAATCCCTAATTTGATTAAGATGAATATAGATGCAGACAAACTAGGTCCTGGATAAAGGAAAACAACTACATACCGTTGTCCTAAAAGGGTGGACATATTGTTCCCAGTCGTGTTGGTTAAGAAGGATATCATCAGGAGACGTTACTGCTTTGGTAGGAGATTGTTGAGGAGTTGGTGGTGGCGTCTGGACCGTCACATTCTCTGCTGGGTTCTCTGGACAGGTAAACTCATCGACTGCGACAGTGGAAGGTGGTGATTCCTTGACAGTGGAAGCAGTAACGGATGCAGGCCTAGTAATGGTGCGCCTTAGTGGTAGTCTTAACCGCCTACGGAATCGTAGGGTGTTAATCTGAGCCTGTAGTTTCCTGTTCTCAGATTCTAACTTTTTAAACTTACTATCTGCCGCATCTCTAATAGAATTAAGTTCTCTCTCTACAACAGCTTTGAAATCAGCCAAAACGTTATCGTCAGTATTGGAGAAGATAACACGGGGGCTCTTAGAACTCGAGCATTTGGACTTGGGTGAAGGGTGATTGACACGAAGTTTGGCAGAAATCTATTTCTGCCTAGGAATAATGTGCTTCCTGTGAAGCCCTTTGCCCTTCTTATCTGGTAAAGTTATTAAAGGCAAAAAAACAATCACCCCCTGGCCATTCCTTCTTGGTGAAGATATGTCCTGCCTGAATGAGACTTTCCATATGAGCAATCCTTTGTCTTTAATCTCATCGTCCCACTCTCCCCAACCAGATTCTTGTTGAACAGCTTCCAAAAACGGAGAAACTAATAGCTGCGGTTGTGATAGACAAAATGTCATAATGTGTGTATCCACATGGATAATGTTATACAAAGATTAATAATGACGACATATGACAACTTACATCTGGATAATGCTCAACACATATGACGTCTGTCAGAGGTAGATTATTCTTTGGTAGGCCAACTGAAGACCATTCCAGGAAAGTGCGGCTGTCACCAGCACCTTGTACCTTGTCTCGTAATCCAGAAATGTTACGATATGCGAGCAGTTAAAGCGCAAGAGGGAAGCTATGCAAACTGAAGGACTTCTGTTGTAACTTCTCGGTGAAACTCTTCAAGGGGTCCGTTGCTTGAAGAACCTTGGCCTGCCGTTTAAGTCTTTTAGCCACTGGTTTGAATTGCGGTTTGAGATCAGGTCTCATAGTGGAAATAGTCTTCAAGAAGGATTCTCTGCCCTAAGGAAATGCTAGGAACAAGTCGATGTCTTCAAGCATCTTAACATACTTCCAAGTGGGTCTATGCGTTTGGCTGGAGGCAATGAGTACACCATCAACTATGAGAAGCAGCGCAAGCCGAAGCTTCCGATCTAAATCCTTGATAGTACGGTCTTCAAAAGAAGTGCACACATCACCTAGGGTCGCCTTGCGATCTTCCCCAATCAACTTGTCCCAGTAACATTCATCATCAGAGTCGGGAGCAGGGTTGTCTTCGGGGTCGTAACCTTCCGGAAATTCGACACATGGAAGGCCAGTTACCACACCAAATTCAACTAAAGAAAACCTCAAAGGGTATCCACCGAAAACAGTCCACAGCTCGTACTTTTTTTTGGACAAAAGCTGCCTACAAAGCCGAGCGTGGAGTATTTTGCAAGAGAAAGGAGACTCACCAATACGAAGCCTGAATAGAGAACCCATACTTGAGCTAAGAATCATATCGAATTGGGGAGTGCCTTTGAGGACCTTGTAAACTGTCACAGGATATCAGGTCGTGAGTAAACATTCAACCTAGCGTCGGAAAAACGGTCAGTTGCGAATAGACGGCGAGGGAGAAGATCATCCCATTCTGCAGATTTTTCTCCAGAAGTATCACCAACAGTTGTAGATGACGGTTCATCGGCCGAGAATTTGGATATGCGACGACGGGTCTCTGCCATGTGCGAAGGCGGTTAACGGCGGCAAGTTAAAGGGAAAACAGAACAAATGGAGGTAATGGGACAAACGGGAGGAGTGGTGGGATTCAAGGGATTCGTAATTGGTGAAATGCAAAATTAGGGTTGATGAGAATTGGGGATCTAGAGTTTGGGGAATTTGGGATTTTGTGTTTTTACGGTTGTTAAAAAAAATCTACTGAACAGAGAAAAAATAGACATAGGTAAGTTAAGTTTGGTAGAAGAGAGTTTTGAGGGGTAAGTTGTAATTTTACAGGTAGAAAGTATAGAGATAGTAGAAAGTGGGTGTGGGTGTTAATTGTTTATGAGAAAGTGGGTGTAGATGGATAATTTCCTTATTAAAAATATAAAGTCTATCAAAAATATGTTGTGTACTTCCCTTTTATTAAAAAGGGGATTCGTGTCTTCTATCTCTGTGTTTTAATTTATTTTGACAGATCGGCAAAATGTAAAATTTACTGAATTTCGGTTATAGACTCAATCCGGTTCTCGGTTAACCAAAATATTTTGTTTTTTGTTTGAATAACCGGATTATATTACATTTAATCCGGTTTTCCTAAATTGAAACCAAATTTTATCAATTACCGAACCAAATCGAATTATCCTAATGTTACCGAAAAAACAGAATTATTCAAAGATAACTGAAAAATCAGTTTTAAAAAATATGTCAGTTAATTTTTGTTTAAAATTTTAAAATCAAAATTAACCGAGAATAGAACCGAACCAAATTTATGTCGATTAATTTTGGTAACATTTTTGAAATCGAGACTAACCAAATTAACCAAATTGAACAGAAGAGCAGAATTCCGAGGGGTATACTTTTACGTTGAGATTGAACGAAACACTCTAAAAGAAGTTACGGATTTACCCTATCATAGATTCATAACCCTATTATTGTATTGGTGATCAAATCAACAACGTAAGAGGTTATAATAGTTTTTATTTTGCATATTAATAGTTTTATTTAAGGATAATGGAGGAGTAATAGTTTTTGCGCTGAAAATTTAGAACATTATTTAAGATGAAACAAATATACTTGGCTAAAATATGATACACATATAATAGTTAATATGCATATTACTCTTATCTAATTCATAAAAAATATAATTTTGACACATTTCACAAAAAAAAAAATATATATATATATATATACATGTTTGCCTCTATTAGAAAATGGGAGATTTTTAAAAATATTATTTTCCTATGTTACTTTTTAAAAATAACTTTTTATATTGTTCATTTTCAAAAATACCCATTTTCAGTATATAAAATAAACCCTAAGTCATAAAGTCTAAAACTAAACCCTAAATGTAAAATAGAGAACCCAAACCTAAAAATTAATTTAAAAAATTAATTTAACATATTGTAATTATGTAAAGAGAGTAAAAATGAAAAATGTTAAAAAAAAAAATAGTATTTTTGAAAAATATATCAAAACAGGGTATTGCTAACAAATTCTTAAAAAATAAACAAAAAAATTAGAAAACCCCACCACGTGTCTGATAAACTGAAGGTTGTAAACTATATGTTTATAAGCAAGTCCTAGATATTTTGTTTTAACTTTTTACTGCCTATATGTAAACCACTTGCTGGCTTCAACCAAATTATATTCCTTTTTTTTTTTTGACAAACCAACCAAATTATATTCCATCTAGCTACTTTTACTAGAAACCGATTCAATCTGCAAAAGCCAGAAATTATTTACCAATCAAATACAAATCATAAATTCCAAATGATAGATCACCGTCCGACATTTCTTAAAACATGACATGATATTCAATTTGTTAACTTACACGTACCAAATATTTACACTAAAGCGAACAAATTAATAATACACATCTTCAACACTGAAATTGACCTACAACTTCATAAATCCAAAATGATAGATCACCGTCCAAAGTTATTTCTTAAAACTACTGTTTCCATTATGGCCTGCGTGCTTCTGCGCATGCACTCACAGATTTGGACGATCCTGTCAAAGTAAAAGAAGGTGAGCTAAACCGTATGTGTTATTCGTGGACATATAAATTCCACATAAGACAACGGAAACCTTGGGCCTACTACTGCAAATGTCTCTATTTTATATTTTATCAAAACTTATATACTCTTATAGTATATCTTTCGTAAAACTTTATTATTCAAAATTTTCGAAGTTAGGTAACTAATTAACTTCATATTCAATAATTTTATCAAAGAAAAAGTTACCACCCCTGCTCTAAATAAACACCAATGATACTACCATAAAAGCTAATATTGATTGAAAAATCTATGGACGTAAACCAACAATACAAAACCATGGTAAGAACTAAAAGAAGAACATCGCTTTCACGTAAACCAATAATATAATATATTTTGCTAAAACACTATTATTATACATTTCACATTTTTTTTTTAATTCCAAACTATAGCTTTTAGAAAATATAATCAAATATAATATATAGAAATTACATGGAAGGTGGTAGGTGAATGATTTTACCGAATTTCAAACGTCAAGACTCATTTTGCAAAAAAACAAACTTATTCTTGTGTGTGTATATAAGACCATCTCTCTTCTCCCTTATCTCTCAGCTTTGAGCTTCTCTCTCAACGAAAGAACTCCAGCTTCTCAATTCTATTAATCATAATACGCCGGCATTTTCGATTCTTAACTCTTGTTCTGTCTTTATCATCATTACTAAATCATGCAAGCCGCTACGTCGTGTGATCTCAAGTTCCGATCAACAACTCCGACAGCTAGGAGGAACAAACGTTTCTCCCACGCGATTCCAAAGCGCGTGTCTGTTACTTGCGGTTATAGGTCGGAGTCGTTTAGCTTCCCGAACGGTGTCTCCGTGAACCGAGCTGATTGGCAAAGCTCATGTGCCATTTTATCTAGCAAAGTTGCTTCCGTTGAAAACTCCGGCGGTTTAGCCGACAAAATCGCCGCCGTTAACGGTCACACGAACGGCTCCGTCAATCTTGGTATCGTCGCGGTTGAGTCGACTAACGGGAAATTAGCTCCGGTGCCGGTTCAGCCGTTGACGATTACTGATTTATCTCCGGCACCGTTGCATGGTTCTAGTCTCCGTGTAGCTTACCAGGGAGTTCCCGGCGCGTACTCGGAAGCAGCCGCCGGAAAAGCTTATCCTAATTGCGACGCTATTCCTTGTGACCAGTTCGACGTTGCTTTTCAGGCGGTGGAGCTTTGGATCGCTGATAGAGCCGTGCTTCCGGTGGAGAACTCACTCGGTGGTTCGATTCATCGGAACTATGATCTTCTCCTCCGTCACCGTCTCCACATCGTCGGTGAAGTTCAGATTCCGGTTCACCATTGCCTCCTCGCACTCCCCGGAGTCAGAACGGCTTGCGTTTCGCGAGTGATTTCTCATCCGCAAGCCTTGGCTCAGACGGAACACTCTCTCGACGTCCTTACACCACATGCAGCGCGTGAGGCTTTCCACGACACAGCGGCTGCTGCAGAATACATCGCAGCTAACAACCTTCACGACACGGCAGCTGTGGCTAGCTCACGCGCTGCCGAGCTCTACAACCTCCAGATATTGGCAGACGGTATCCAAGACGATCCCGGGAACGTCACACGCTTCCTAATGCTAGCGCGTGAGCCTATAATCCCACGCACTGACCGGCCGTTCAAGACGAGCATCGTCTTTGCTGCACAAGAGCACAAAGGAACCAGCGTTCTCTTCAAAGTCCTCTCGGCCTTTGCTTTCAGAGACATTAGCTTGACCAAGATCGAGTCGCGGCCTCACCACAACCGCCCACTCAGGGTCGTTGGCGACGGGAGCTTTGGCACGGCCAAGAACTTCGAGTACATGTTTTATGTTGATTTTGAGGCGTCGATGGCGGAGCCGCGTGCACAGAACGCGCTTGCGGAGGTTCAAGAGTACACGTCGTTCTTAAGAGTGCTGGGAAGTTACCCCATGGATATGACACCATGGTCCATGACATCCACCGAAGACGCATGACCCCATCGTTAAAGAAAAAAAAAAAAAAAAAAAACCAATAAGTTTATTAAATTATTATGTATTTTTTGTTGTTGTGAAAATTGTGGTATATACTAAAATGAGACCGTAAATGTAGAGCTCATTATTCACGTGGTGATTAGGAGAAGAAAACAATTTATTTTATTTGTCTGTTACGATATTACCAGATCTCTTACTTTTTAGTAGTGATGAACATTAAGGTTCGCAGAATCTTTTATTGAAGAGTTCCTTTGATTTTATTTTGTAACTTCACTCAATTTTAATCAAGAAAAGCAAAGAATATTGGTGATTTAGAAAATAGAGTACATATTTTTTGTTTTTATCTAATCAACATAATTAGTATTTTGTTCTCAGGCTGTGTTTAGTATATGTTTTTTGGGTATTATTAGTAGATACCACAAATTTGGAGTATAATTAAGGAACTATCACTATGTCAGAAAAGTTGGGTAAATACCACTTTTCTAAGAGGTATTTTTACTTGTTTGCCCTCAAAACCTTAGGGAGGAGATAGCTGCAGCAGACATAACGTGTAACATAATGAAATAGCATGTTACATTACAAAATAACGGAATTTTCACTTTTTTAGATTTAATGGTGGGAGGGAGAGAAGGGAAGGGAGAGAGAGGAGGGAGAGATGAGGAGAGAGAGGAAGGAGAGAGAGGCGGAGTGAGAGATGGGGAGAGAGAGGAAGGAGAGAGAGGCGGAGGGAGAGAGAGGAAGGGAGAGAGGTGGAGGGAGAGAGAGGGAGAGAGAGGAAGGAGAGAGAGGCGGAGAGAGAGAGGAAGGGAGAAAGGGAGAGAGAGGAAGGAGAGAAAGGCCAGCAAAATAATTACCTACGCCCCATCCGACATGTACAGTGACAATTGTGGTAGTTTCTTTAATAAGTTTGATTATTATGCTATCCACTGCATAACGTACAGATGTTCGTAATTATGTTTCAGTCGCTGGGAGCTATCAAAGGCTTGAGACCGACCACTTAAAATTTGTTTAACTAGCATCGTGTTTACAATCTTTTGTTTTATGTGAAGACTTCATCTCCATTTCACTGTTGACCAAAGTTCTTCCTAAACTAACCACTATATCTACACCGTGAAACAATCTCTATATGACTAAAAGTCTAATAAACCAATGAAGAGGAATTCGAAAACAACTGTGAATGATCCAAAAAAAAAAGACCCACATAATACTAAATTTATTTAGAAGAAAAAGATTACGTTTAAAGTTGTATATATTATTCATAAATTGTAGATAGCGTGAAGATTTCCTTGAAATTTTCTGGAGTTGATAAAAAAAGAAAAGTCAGGGTCACGTGTGAACCCGAAAAGGTTCAACGTTTGTTGGTTTAAAAACAAATCAAGGAGCTCGCCCGATTGATTTCTAGGTAACTCACAAGAAATTGGAATTACAATTTCCAAGAAACTTATTTGTTACAAAATTGTAATCACAATATATCCACAGATATAGCTTTTGTTTTACTTTCGTTTTCTGGTGAGTAAAGATACTTTTAGAATCGACCAAACTTATACTTTAGAATTTCATACCAAAAAAAAAGATACTTGCATTTCCTCATTCAGTTTTGGTTACAAATGTTGGGAAATTCAGATGAATGTATGTTAAGTCCAAAGCTATGAACAGAGCCGATTTCTAATGATCTAGAGACTTGAAAGAAAAGAGATACATAACTAGGTGTAGTTCTATTACAAACAAATTCGAGACTACTGAAAACATTGTATAGCCCTTTCACAGCTTATATTATACGTCTTATATATTTTATTTGAATAAAGTCTAAAACAATGCCTTGTGCTAACTTTATAGAAAGTTAGGTCTGGCTATAAAAACTTATTACAGAATACAGATACGTCTGAATTCACAGTCTAGCCATATAAAGAGTCTTCCACCAAACATTTGTACTAATTATCTGCAACTAGGAGGATTTTAAACCAAACTCCAGACTAATCATCTAAATGTATTTAAGAACTAGTAATATTTTTAATCCACTTAAAACATCTGTATAGTAGTGACCAAAATGAGATAACATTTACGATTAGTAGATTGAAAATATATTTCCGATCACTCGATATTTGACATTGGAACTACCCCTTCCCACAATACAATCACGAATTAATCTGAATATTTACTATCTTTAAAATCATCGTAGTCAACAAAATTAAACTTACTTTAATTTTTTCAGGTGGGAGAACGATTATGTGATGATGGTAGAAGCGAAAAAAAAAACCATTTGGGGTTTGGTGGGAGAGAAATGGTCGAAAATATTTTATATATTTAGTTTCTTAATCTAACATCATCATGTTGTCATATTTGATCATGAAATAATATTTGGAAGTGTTTATGAGCATAAGAATTGCATGTACAATATTATTTCCCCATAATTTAGCATTACCACATAAGAAGAGGCGTGGATGAATCAGACGGGGTGGTAGTTGATTTTGTCTCGTTGCATTTCTTTTGCTATTTCAAGACTTTATTAACGTATAATAAGTCACTCATTAGGTAAGCAAAATAGAGTTTATGAGTAATAGATCAAATTTTAAGATTAAGCTAAAATTTTAAATATTATTTTTAAGTAATCATGTCCTATTATTACTCTGTTGTAATTTATTATAAGTGTGTAAAGGTAAACCAATTTATAATAATATTTAAAGGAATGTAATAGTATTGTTTTATTTAAGAGGAGTCAAGAAGAATGGCGAAATGATGAGCGAGGAAGTAGGTGAGAGAGATTTTATGTAAGGGGGTGGTAGGTGGCGTCGAAGGGAGCCATCAGCCATGCATTTTAGGATTTGCCGCGTTGTTTTTTTTTTTTGTCAACCGATATTATTGATAAAATTTGGTTCTAACCAAGATAAAATACAAAGTAGAATATTACGTTCAAAAAAGGATACTTAAGTTGGCGAATTACAAAATTGTCTCTAGAGACAAAGGTCAAAAGAAAACAAATTTTTCCTAGAAATTAGGTACTAACAATGAAACTAAAGAAAGTAGCCATACATAACAGAATATTTGATAACAAAAACGAAAAAGGATAACAATCTTAATCTAAAAAAAAAACAACCGGCAATAAAACCTTAAAAAAATAATAGAACCAAGAGAGCAAAGAATCTCTTCTTCTAACGCACAAGCAAGTAAGATTTATTAATAATGTCCACGGCCAACTCAAGAATAACATCAACCACCTCTTAACACGATGAGAGCCGATCTCTCGTAACCAAGAACCAGGGACTTCATAATACAGCAAGCAAGTCTACTCATTTCCGGAAGCGAGGACAACGTTGATACGCCCAAGAACGTCAAAAAAGTCTTCAAAACACGAGGAGAGAGGCCTAACTTCTCGAAGAACACCAATCACATAAACGAGACCGACGTAAAAGGAGAAGACTATGACCCACTAAGAACAATAAGAAGAAGAAGGAACTCGGTAAACTTAAGATTCTACCATCACATTCAAACAAAACGAAACCTCTGCTTAGAAAGAAGCCAAAAACATCCCAATCGACGGCTACTAAACCTGCTCGATACTACTAAGGACCACCATAAAGCTACCACTAACAACAACCAACTAAAGTGATTCTATCTAACTCTAGCAATTCGTCGAAGAAGAACAGCCAAAAGGCCGGCTTACCAGAAAACAAAAACAGACGAGACCATGGCCATGGATTCACGAAAAATCAAACCTCGAGATCCACCAACAAGAACAGAGCACCTGCCAGATCTACAGATCTCGAACACCCAACAACAACCCTCTCTGGAGAAGCTGACCACCGGCAGAACCAAACACCCTCGCCTTGAAAATCTACCATTTCCACCAAGATAAGTTTTTCTCCAACGAAATACATGAGATAGACGAATTGCAAAACCATAAAACTACAGCATAAACGAAAAGGGGAAGCCATTGGCGGCATCAGCGAGAAGCGCCAACCACCAGAGTGACTTCCCAGTCATAGATCTGAAAAAGCTAGGGTCTTATTATTTGGGAGAAGAGAGAGTGATGCTCTGTTTTACAACAAAAGCATGATGATTTGTTATGTTGTCTATATTTATTTTTTGAATATTAGATAAAATTTAAATAAAATATGTGTTATCAAATAAATTATTCAAAACGGCGTATAAATATTTTACTAATATACATAAATATCCAGTTAATATCTAAAGATTTTACTCTCTCCCCTTAGGACGGCGATGGCGATTGCTCTAGAGTTTTGATCTGACAATGAATGTGTTCTTTTCTGTCTTGTTTTGGTTTCTTTGTATTTTTTTTGGGATTTTACTAGGTCTCTTTGAGGATGGTTTCAGATCGCGATCTTTGGGTTTCTATTTTAGGATTTAATTTTGCAATTGGGGGAAGGTTAGGCAGTTTTGGATCATGCGGCGATTGCAATGTATCTCTGATTTATTTCGTGATCTCCATTTATGGGGTTTTCCTGGTTTCGATTCCAAAGAAGGAAAAAAGAAAGGACTGTAATCTTACTCCGATTGGATTTGTAGTGTGTAATGGGGGTGTTATGATGATCAGATCTGGAGTGATCTGTCTCACTTGGTTAATGCTGTAGACTGGAGATCACGTCCTCTGCAGGATATGGTGTGTCAGATCTTCTTTGGTTTCTTTGGAAATGTGACGATGCGGATCTTCACTGCAGATGAGTATAAAAGCTCTTCTTTCGCAAGGAGGCAATATCATTACTCACCATACTATTTCTTCTTTGGCGGGTCTCTTTGGTTTTTCTCTCAGTTTTCTTGGATTTCTGTTTCTGCTACAACGTTACTCGTGATGTGGCAAAGTTTGGTTTTGGGTCAGAGATCGGGTGCGTAAGGTATGGTGCCCTCGGTGGTGAAGCGCAAGGTGAAGATTTTGTATTTTGATAACATGGCGCTTGTTGAGGGTTATTCCAAAACGGTGGTGGGAAGGTGCATGAACCTGAAATTGCAAGACATGAAGTCTCTTCTTTACATGTTTCCTCGAATCTGGCACTTTGAGGGCAAGGTGGTTTGTGCGGATCTCGGGATGGAAAAGTTTCAATTCGATTTTGATGAGGAATCATATATTGTCGAAGCTTTGAAGATGGCCCTCTTTCACTTTGATCATTGGATAGTTTCTATGGTTCACTGGAATCTGAAGGTGGATCCTTCATATCTGTCGTCTCTGACTTTTTGGATCTGCGTAATGGGTTTACCTTTCCAATTCTAGGCTGCTCCAACTTTTAGAAGCATTGGTGAGGTTTTGGAGACCGTGGTGGAGGTGGATATTGATGGAGGCAGAGTTCAGGTGACGGTGAATGGTCTCAAACCCCTCTTTTTTGAGACTGAGGTCGAGTTCTTCAATGGTGAAGAAACTGTTGCTTCCCATTGGTACGAAAGGCTGTCTAGTTTTTGCAAGAATTGCTCTAGCATGTGTCATGATGATGACCATTACTCATCTTTGGAGGAGGCTGCCTCGGGTCCACCTGTGTAACCAAAGGAGGATGCAGATGGACGACACCAAAGTTACAAAGACACAATCAAAGCAGAGAGACAGAGAGATTCTGGTCAGGATGGTGGTTCTAAAGTGGGGGGG
>NC_025693.1:13467013-13490245 GCF_000633955.1 Camelina sativa
GGGGGGGGTACAGAGGTAAATCTAGTGGTGAGGGCTCTCGGTGGAAGGGAAGCGTCCCTTTGAGGGGAAGTTTGATAGGGGTTCTAAGGACCGGTCTGACCTACCAGCAAGGAAACCGGTGGTAAAGCAACGTCGTTTTCAGAACTATGTGCAGTATAATGAACATTGACATCTTCGGGAGGTTGCTAAGGGGTTTGTGGCTCTATTGCAGCCGACGGTGGAGGGTGGTGTGTCTGTAGTTGAGGCTTCTGCGGTGACCCTAGGCCGGCCAGCTAAGATTATTCGCAAAGCTTTGTTTAAGGATGGTGGAGCTGAGGATATTGAGGGTGTGGATTTGATGATCTCGCATAAGATGGAGGATCCGACGGTTACTGCTCATTTGCTTGCATAGGGGAAGTAGCTGCTCGCGCTTCTTATGAGGTTTGTGTGAACCCTGAGCCTACTGGTGTTGAGAAGGAGGAGTATGAAGCTCTTGTGGTTGTGATTTCTACCTCGAGTGGAGACAGCTATGTTCCAGCTGTAAAAGGGCTTGATATAGTGTGTCATGGGGATAAGGTGTCTCTGCTGAGGGTGTTGAACAAGTTTCTGTTGTGGAGGAGGTTACAGATGATCAAGTTGGTGTTGGTTCTGCTGAGGAGGCTTTTCTCCCTGGTGAGGCATCGGCCATTGCAGAGGCGGATACTTTGATGGAGACAGATCAACCGTCTGTGGTTGAAGTTGTTTCTTCCTCTATGGTGGAGAAACCACGCAAGGGAAGGGTCTAATGGGTCAACAAGGTATGGGTTTCAAGAAATTGAATGTGTATGTGCGTACGACTCCTCCCAAACGACCTTCTCTTAAGGGTCCTGCCTTAGCTAGGGAGACTATTACCCTGAAACCACAGGAGATGGAGAAGTAGGCCTGAGCATTCGGTTTTTTCGGGTTATTCGGTTCGGTTTAATCGGTTTTTCAAATTTTTGGTTTTTAACATCATGCCGAATTGAACCGAATAAAAGTTTGGTTTGGGTTTATTTGGTTCTCGGTTTATTCGGTTCGGTTATTTAGAGAATTTGACATTCTGAAGTAAACCGAAAAAAATTTGTTCGGTTAATTTAAACCAAAATAGACCAGAAAATAGAAAAACATATGTAAGTACTGCCAAAAAATGGAAGCGATGCCATTAAAAGTTACAAACCGTAGTGAGTAAGACCACAAGAAACACTTGAGATATGAACTAAGTAACTCTAACCAATGTACTTTCTAGGTTTGTAGTTACACCAAAAAGGCAGCATCATATTAACAGGTTCAAAGTTCACAGAATTGACTCAATCACCATCCATTGTTCAAAGGAAGAAGGTACTGACTCAATACCATCCATCGTTTAAGCCTTTAAGGCTGCAGGCTGCTTGCTAATCCATATCAAAAAACAAAAAAGGACAAAAGAGCAGCTTCCATGATCTTAGGCTGCAAGCTGCTAATCGACATCAAAAAGGAGAAAAGAGCAGCTTCCGTTTGAAACCTGTAATCATTGAAACACAACACAAATTAGCATATGAACCATACATTATTACATTCAATCAGAGAAAGTGAAATAGAAAGTTAAGAATACCTAACTTATACTAAAAGAGTAAAAGTTACTGAGTGAGAATTGCATTATGAGAATCTACAAAAGCAAACATATTGTTATTAACTGTAAAGAGTTAAGCTTGTATACACACCTAAATTTGATTACTTACCAAGAGACTCAAAGAACGCAGTTTCTTCCAACATTTGCACCAACTTAGCAACTTCTGCTTGTGTTTTAAAAGAAACTTGCAACCACTGTTGAGTGCATAACAACATTTCAACCATATAAGGAGTTAGAGAACTCCTATATGGATCCAATATTCTGCCGCTAGTATTGAAAACTGATTTTGAAACTACTGATAAGACTTGGCTAGCTAGAACATCTTTTGCAACTTCTAATACTATAGGGAACTTTTGGCTATTACACTTCCACCAAGACAGAACGTCATAAGGGAAACCCAAAGTAGTCTCCACTCTTGTTTGAGTTTTTTCATTCAAGTAGATATCCAACTCACTTCAACCATCTACCTTTCTATTAGAGTTAACCAACTTATTGTATATAACCTCCATCCCTTCACAACCATCCTCATCATCATCATCAAATGATTCACAAGTAGTGGTAGTAGTAGGTGCTGGCTCTGAGTCAGTTGGTTCCTCAACTTCAACAGTTTTGCTAAGTCTCAACCTGTATTCCTTATACAGTTTTTTTCATTACATTTAAGACTGAACCACTAAGCTGCATACATTCAATGGTATCCTTACCATAAAGTTGCTCAATGCATACATTAGCAAACTGAATCTTGTTGCAGGGATCAAAAGCAGAAGCCACGATCACAAACGGATTCATATTTATCAATCCATCCCAGTATTTTTCAAATTTATCCCTCATTATGTGTGCATCCTTTCTGACCTTCTCATTAGTGCTGCCACACTTGGTAATGAGATTTCTTTCAATGTTTACAATCTCATTGTAACAAAGACTGGAAGTCACTATTGTTGAAGCAGAGAATAGTAGAGTACACTTGTAAAAGATCTTGAGAAACTTAACTAACCTTGAAACATCTTCCCAATCAGAAAAAGGTGGTCCAACCCGTTTTTTTGTGTCTGTTCATCGATTACAAGGAAATAATCATCATACAGTTTCTCTTCACTCAACATCCTCTCAAATGGTACTCTTAACTTCAGAGCAGAAGTCAACATCAAGTACGTTGAATTCCACCTGGTGGGAACATCCATAGGCAAACTGCCTCTACAAACATTTCCGGAATCACACCTCATAGCAAAAGACTTCACTCGATTGAAAGATGACCTCACATGCTTGATAGCATTCCTAATAGCAACTATACTAAGCTTTGCTACTTTAAGACTATCTCCCACAATCAGATTGAGGATATGGGCACAACATCTCAAATGAATGAAATCACCATCTCTCACTAATGCTTTTCCTCCTCTGAGCCTCATCTCATCCTTGAACTCTTTCAAAGCCTTGTCATTTCCTTTAGCATTGTCAACTGTAACAGAAAACACTTTCCGAATCCCCCATTCTTCCAAGCAATCCATAAGTTGTCCATCATTATGGCTCCTTTATGATCTGTGATCACCTTGAAACTAAGTATCTTTTTCTGTATTTCCTAATTCTCATCAATCCTATGACCTGTGACAACCATGTAGTTGACAGAAGTTGTTGAAGACACCCAAATATATGTGGTGAGATAAATCATTTGCTTTTGAACACTAAACAAATGTTTAAGCTCCTCTTTCTCTTGCAGATACATTCCAACAATGTCTCTACAACATTTCCTTCTCGAAAAGGTCTTGTATATAGGCAGGATGTTAAAACAGAAATGCTTCCAACCCTCAGATTCCACAAATGAGAAGGGTAACTCATTCACCACAACCAACTCATTAACAGATCTCCTAAAGAGCTGAGAATCATACTTAATAACCCTCATATTCCCACTCTTAATACCACTCAAGACATTATGTTTCTCCCTTTCAACATGATCCTTGTACATTTTACATCTACCTATGTGACCTTTCATTGGACTAGTCACAATTGTCTTTGTGTCACATCCAATCTCTGTACCACAATACCTACAGTTGGCATACTTATCATCCTCCACCCTTTGTATGAAGTGTTGCCATACCTATGCTCGTTTAGCATACTTTTTATTTCGTTTCGGTGGTAAACCAGATTCTGGTGTCGCCCTCTTCTTTCTAGTCGCACCATGTTCTTCTCTGGTTATAGGTTCTCCAGTCACACCAGGTTCCTCTTTGTTATTACCTTGAGAAGCCATCTACAAAACAGAGTACAAGTTTAGCGTTAGACAAAGTAAAACTTCAATCGATTCTACTTAGATTCCATCAATCAAAAATTTTCACAAAAAAATCTCAAAATAGCTTAAACAAGTAATAACACTATAATCTATGTAAGTATCATCGACTAACTTTGACTCTTTCCTAACATGCTAGCACAAATCACGGTCAATCCACATATGCTGAAACATAGACCCAAATCAGTGCTCAAAACGAAATAAGCATATCAATGTTTTAAAAGCAAACCCGCACAAGATTGTCATAGAAACAACGAAATTAAGAGAACAAGCCACATAGATACACAAACACCGAGAATAGCTATAAGTGAACAACTTAAGTCAATTTGTTTCTAAGATATCAAATACAATCCAGAAAAAAATTATATGAAGACCTCAGAAATCCAAAGATTAACAAAAACAAAACCTCAGAAATAAACCCAGATGAAGAAAAATGAAAAAATGAATCGATTTACTAAAAATTAGAGTTAGGGTTTACAAACAAATTGAAAATAAAGATAGAGAATTATAGATTCTAAGACGAGCTTACAAAACAAATTAACAAAGGGTTTACAAACATTTTCACAAACTAAGAAAAAAGAAGAAAGAATTATCACTCAGAATTTCGACTAATCTCCAGATTCTCCACTATCAAAGCAACAAACAAGAGGCAGGAGAAGAATAATTGTTTTTGTCGGAAAGTACAAAGTAGGTTAGTATCGGATATAAACAAATATTTTTATTGGGTAACATGTTAGTCGATCACATATTTTTTAATTTGTAGACTTATTAAACATAGGTCCATCAGATAAATGTTTGGGCTTACTAAAAAAATGTTAAAATAGCCCAATACCAAAGCAAATTAAAAATGAAACTCATCTAACCTAATGAATCATTGTGAGAGACTTAGAGGACTAATGACAGCCACAACCTTCTTCAGTTCTTCTTCTCCAAAACACAGAGGCTAACAGGTGAAGAAGAAGATGGAGTGATGTAGAACAGAAACAGAATAACCGATCAGTTATAGGCCACCGAACCAAACCGAATTAAAAACCGAAACCCTCTGAAAATTCTGCCGATTGGTTTGCTCCTTCCTTCATCTTTGGTGCCGAGAACCGAAAATGTCGGTTCTTTCGGTTTATTCTGAACGCCTAGCCCAATGGAGAAGGGTGTCGCTGGTGGCACCAAACCACCTATTCTGAATGTTGCCAAATGAAGATCTTAAGTTGGAATTGTCAAAGGCTTGGCAATAAAGTTACTATTGGGTATCTCAGGGATTTATGGGGGAAGCAACGGCCGGATTTTTTGTTTCTGTCTGAAACTAGGCAATCTTGTTTGTTTTTAGAACCTTTTGTTGGTCATTTTAGTTATTAAGCTTTAAAAGCGGTTGGACATGTCGGTTGTAGTGGTGGTTTAGTATGATTTTATAATAATAATAATAATAATAATAATAATAATAATAATAATAATAATAATAATAATAATAATAATAATAATAATAATGTTTCAATTTATTTGAATCCAACAGACTTATTGATATGGAAGTTGAATTCAAAGGAAAATTATTATATTTGTCTTTTGTCTATGGGGATCCGGTTCTAAAGAACCGAGATTTGGTTTGTGAATGCTTAACACAAATTGGATTAGGGACCTTCCTTGGTTTCTAATTGGTGATTTCAATGAATTAAAAGGTATTCATGAGAAGCAGGGTGGAAAATTGCATCATGCTTCTTCTTTTTTGTCTTTTAACTCAATGATTCGACACTGTGGTTTACTCGAGTTCCCTTCTCTGGGCGATAGTCTTTCCTGGAAAGGGTGACAGGATAAGAAACCGATATGGTGCCTACTGGATCGGGGTTTAGTGAATGAGAAGTGGCATGATTTGTTTAGAAATTCCTTTACAGAATATTTAACAATAAATGCATCAGATCATAAGCCGGTGTTAGCTGTCCTTGAGGAAAATATCTAGCAGGGTCAGAGTAATTTTCCATTTGATAGGTGATGGCTTGATAAGGAGGGTCTCTTTGGGGCCATTGTCGAGGGTTAGGATTCGGGGACAAGATCGTCCACTTTCACTCTAGTGAACAAAATTACCACTTGTCGTCGTGCTTTTTCTCGGTGGAGGAAGGCACAACTACCTTACGGGCGGGAGACAATCGACGATTTGAAATCTAAATGATGCTACTCCGGTTGATGAACTTGCGGACCTTACTTGGCGGTCAAGAGAGGCGTATCGGGATGAGGAGGTTTATTGGTATCAGAAAAGCAGAAGCCGATGGATGGGATGAAGAGACCATAATACCAGTTATTTCCATGCCCAGACAAAGCAACGACGGGCTAGGAATTGCATTGTTGGTCTTCATGATCAGCATGGTAATTGGTCGATGGAGGAGAGCGATATCCAAAACATAGGAGTCTTATTTTCAAGAGCTTTTTACCTCGTCGGATCCTTCGGACTTTGAGGAGATTCTCAGCTAGGTTGGTACATCTATTAGTCGGGAGACTAATGACTTTTTCAACTCAAGAGGTTATAGAGCAAGAGATTAAGCATGTACTGTGTATGATGCATCCGGATAAAGCTCCGGGTCCGGATGGAATGACAGCATTTTTTACCATAAAGCATGGAGCATAGTTAAACCTGACCTGGTGATTTTGGTCAATTCTTTCCTGCAGGATGGTGTGTTTGATAAACGGTTAAATGTAATAAATATTTTCCTTATTCCAAAGGTGGATAAACCGACCAGGATAACAGAGTTACGGCCTATCAGTTTATCCAATGTCGGGTAAAATTATATCCAAGGTTCTATGCCAATGGCTGCGCGCTATCTTATCGTCTCTAGTCTCAGAAACTCAGTCGCTGTTTGTGGGGGCCGTTATATTTCAGATAATATTTTGATTGCAAAGGAGATGTTCCATGGGCTTCGTAATAATCCCTCTTGTAAACAGAAATTTATGGCTATCAAGACGGATATGAGTAAGTTATATGATCGGGTGAAATGACTTTTCCGAATGACAAAGGGGATCCTTTCTCGCCATATCTCTTTATCCTTTGTACGGAGGTGCTTATTGCACATTTTTGGAAAGCAGAACAGATGAAGCTTCTTATTGGCATCAAGGTCTCGAACGCTTGTCCAGCCATCTCTCATCTTTTATTTGCGGATAATAGTCTGTTTTTCTGTCGGGCCACAAAGGAGAAGTGTGAGGTGGTATTATGGATCTTAAAGAAGTATGAAAGGGTTTCAGGCCAACAAATTAATTTCCAGAAATCTTCTGTCCAATTTGGACATATGGTGGATACTGGCCTAAGAGAGGAGTTAAAAGGGGTTTTGGGGATAAAAAATTTGGGAGGCATGAGCTCTTATTTAGGTATTCCAGAGAGTTTGGAAGGTTCCAAAACGAAAAAATTTCGTTTGTCCAGGACAAGTTGCAAGCACGGGTTAGTGGGTAACCTGCTAGACTTTTATTGAAAGGTGGCAAGGATGTGATGATCAAGTCTGTCGGCTGTCCCTACTTTTGTGATGTCTTGTTTTTGGCTTTTGAAGACAGTCACGAGGAAATTAATTAGCGTGATCTCTAACTTTTGGTGGAGCTCGTCTGGGCAGTCAAGGGGATTGTAATACCACTATGCTGGCCAAGCAGCTCTGACGGTTAATCACAGTTCCGGATTCACTTTTTGCTCGGGTGTTTAAAGGCTGATATTATCGGCATTCTGATTCTTTGGATCTAATCAAATCTTACTCGCCGTTTTTTGGATGGAAAGTATAGTTTCTGCTCGTTCTCTGGTTAAGAAAGGACTTATTAAAAGGGTAGGATCTAGCGATTCCATTTCTGTATGGACTGACCCATGAATCTCTGCTCAATTCCCGAGACTAGCACTAGGCACGGGGCACCTATCGACCCCTTGCTTCGAGTTAAAAAAATTGTTGAAAGGAGTTTGAACACCTGGAATATGGTTAAGCTTATGGCTACGTTTGTGCCCGAGGATGTTGCTATTATTTTTGCATTGCCGCTACGACAGCCGAATAAACCGGATTTGTTGGAGTGACATTTTACTAAATCTATGAAATATACGGTTAAATCAAGATACCATATGTTTCGTTCTAATATGTCGGCATGCTCTAGTCCCAACGTATTTGGGCCAGATATTGTTCCTTTACATTCCTTTTTTTGGAAAATTTGTTGTCCCCCAGAGCTTCGACATTTTATGTGGCAAGTGTTTTCGGGTTGCATGGTTGAGGGGCAGTAACAGCTAATCTCCGGAAACGCGGAATGAGTTGTGATGCTGAATGTGGTCTTTGTGGTTCCCCGGAGGAAAAAATTAATCGCGCTCTCTTTGAATGTCCTCCGGCTAGACAAGTTTGGGCTCTGTCACAATTTTCGACAGCCCTAGGAACTTTCCCTTCCGGTTATGTTTTCACCAACACGGATTTTCCTTTTTGGCGGTTTAGCCAGGTTCCCGACTAGGATACGTTTCCATGGATCCTGTGGTATATTTGAAAATCTCAAAATAATAAATTATTTAGTAATCTGGATTCGAACCCACTAGCAATTTTGCGTTTAGCGGCTGATGAATTCCAAGGCCTGGTTTTTGGCTCAGACAGAGGAGATAATTACAAACTCGGTTAATACTCCCCCAGTTGTCCTCCGTGGAGGCGGAGGTCTTTGGGTTCCTAGGCATATGATGAGTTATTTATGTTTTGTAGATGGTTCTTGGAAAGCGACAGACCAGTATGCTGGTAGAGGATAGATCTGCTCTTCGCCCATGGGGGAGGATCCTGCTATGGGGGCAGCCAATCTTCGTCGAAGTTTTTCACCTATTCATGCCGAGATCGAGGCTCTTTTCTGGGCTATGCGATGTATGATTGGGACGGATAATCATCGTGTCATCTTCCTAACCGACTGCTCCGATTTGGTAAAGATGGTGTCTTTGCCTTCAGACTGGCCAGCTTTTACGCCTTATTTGGAGGAGATCCAGACAAATAAAGAGGAGTTTGCTTCTTTCTCCCTAGTTTACACCCCTCGCTCTCAGAATAGTAAAGCGGATAATCTAGCACGTCGTGTTCGTTCAGTATCGCGTTTAGTTACCTATATAAACAATATTTTTTCGCATTGGCTTGTTATACTATGTTATATATATATATATATATATATATATATATATATCTATATTGCATAAGCTGATTTCTCCTATATTACAAAAGTCTTGAGAAATTGTATGAAACAGTATACTTTAATCCTACCATTTTATGAATGCAAATATATTTCACATACAAACCTAATAGATATTTGTAATATGTTCATATCAGTTCGAGAAAGAAAATATGTTCATTTCATTGGTCTAGCCATTATAATTCTGAGATCTCGTTTTAGATGTCAGATAGTTGCCTCAACTATTAAAAATGCAAAAACCAAAAGAATGAATCTCCAAGAGATTAAAACGTCGACCACTTTGAGAAAGTGGAGATGAGTTTTTTTTTTTTTTTTTTTGAAGTAGAGGTGGACATTAATTTTGATCAGTTCTATAAACCAATTTAAAGGTGAACAACATTGTAGTATACATGTATACTCTAGCTAGATACAATTTAATGCATTATGTCACCTAATTTATCATGTAAGGTGACAACCCATTCAAAAGAGTGGCAGAGTTTTCATATGATATACATGAATAACAAACTGAATCATGCTAACAAACATAATTGTTTGGACCATACCAAAATTGAATTATAACTATATATATTTTGGAATTGGAAGGTTAAAAAAATGAAAGATGACTTTTCTATTATGGGATTCTTATCTTTTGCCATTACTTCACTCAAATATTATGAATGTGCCACTTTCACATAAATTTTATAGATTTGTCATTTTTTTTTTAAATGTGTGTTTTTATAATTTTTTTTTGTGCTAAAATACATACTTCATATCAAATACTAAACCCTAAGAAAAAATGGAACCAAGAAAACCCACACATAATGTGTTAAAATTTTATTTTTAAATCTTAAAAAATGACAAATCTAAAAATTTTAAGGTGAAATGGCAAAAACTATAAATACCATTGAAAAAGTCCTTATCTAGTAATTAACTCTTTCTATTAATGAGTTAGATAAAAGTACCAAAAGCAGGTTTTAGTATTTCATTTTCTAGGAATTTGCAAAAATATTTCACCATAATTCTTATATTTAGCAAATTAATGTATTTGATAAAATCTCTCTTAAAGTCTAAACTTTTAGTGTTGAAGACACTCTACTTGTCTTTGTAAGTTTAAAGTTTTGTTTCTAAACGAAGTACATGTGAGGCATGTGTGAGTCAAGCTATTGAGGACTTCAAGTTCAAATGTTGGCCATTGGTAAGAATAAAATCTACAGATACGTTTTATTGGTTTTATTTCCTTTTACACTGAATTAATAATTAGTATCAAAACTAAATCATAATCTAAAATTTTTAACTTTGTTAGAAGAGAATATAATACAATTTAGGGCCTTTTAAAGATACTTTGTGTTAGCAGCTTGTTTAGCAGTATTCAAGTCTAAGTTCTTATGCTTTTTTATACACTAGGTATTAGTCCATGCAACGCGTGGTTGCATGCATAATGATTTTTATTATAGAAATTTGACAAACAAACAACAACAACAACAACAACAACGACAAAACACAAAACAAAACAAACAAAAATTTGAGATATAGTTGAAGAGGATGAGAGAATGAATGAATGAAAGAGTGAGTATTTATAGGAATAGAAGTGATGTAAAATTATATTTAAAAAATAGAAATTATAATTCTAATTTATTATGTATTTAAATACAATTAAGTGGAGAAATATAGTTAGTACTTAGGGGTTACAATTCTAATTTATTATGTGTTTTAATACAATTGAGTGGAAAAATATAGTTAATGCATAATTTATACAATTTCAGTTTTATATCAAAGTGTGAGTTAAGTGTCATGATTAAATATATTTTATTTGTGATTTAAAATAAATAAATAAATAATATGCATAAAGTATTCGCTATGCTGCTCTGAAGAGGGTGCTAATCTGTTTAGCTTCTAAGAATACAAGGAAGGTGAAGAAGAAGTTTGACACTTGTGCCATTGTGTATTTAGAAGTTTAAGTTTTGTACATTTGAGTACAAATGTGCTTTTGCATGTGGTATTTAACTTTTGTATTCAAAATTTTCTTTGATTTCTGTGTTAGACATTTTTTTTCAAATTTGTGTTTGGATTTTTGTGTTTATAAATTTGGGTTAAGTTTCTTGTAACTTTGCAACAATATGTTCTATTCTGATTCTGAATAATGGACCCCTCATTTGGACATGATTTGTTAATGGATATGATATCTAATGGACATGGTCACTAGTTGTCCATAATCAAAATAGTCTATGTTAGATAAGTTTTAATAGACGTAAACATCCCATTCTGATAACTCTATACATGAACGACTTTTAAAAGGTTCAAAAAGGGCAAATGTACAAGGTCCAAAAGATTTTTTTTTTTTACACAACTTAGGACCTATTGAATTTATGTTATGAACTTTGTTAAAAATAATCCTTATTACAGGCTTACAGGACCCAATATTCTAATGAGATGAACATATCCCCTATTGAATTTATGTTATGAACTTTGTTAAAAATAATCCTTATTACAGGCTTACAGGACCCAATATTCTAATGAGATGAACATATCCGTAATAATGTTCAAATAAACTGGTAAATTTTGTATGATCAATTACAATGCTATAAAAATTACATTTGGTTGGAACTTTATTTTTAAATGTACTTTTCTGCATGATAAGGGGTTTTTTACTAAAAAAAATTGTACAAGACAGTGAAAAGAATATTACTTACAAACATAATGAAAATAAAGTAAGCAAATATTTTTTAAAAAAAAATCCATAAACATAATTTGGATTAAACTTGGGGTGGGAGTGACACTGTAAGTGCATTCACTAACCTAAATTGTATATTTGAAATTTGAAAATGAGGCCTCTCGAATAACTAACTAAGATGTGGCCACTTGTATGGTATGGCTTTTTGGATGGATCGGGCTAAGGCCGGACGGTGGCCTCCACATCACATATGTATATCTAATCGTAATTTTCAATAACTGATTTACCATGCACATCCTTGCAACACAAATCCGCTATTATTCAGCTCAAGGTCTTAAATTGAAAATCTCGAACACCAAACTATATACATCATCACTAAACAAAGGTTTGACTTATGCAAAGGCTTCTCACAAGTAATTATTTGGGCTGTTTATATAGCTCAGCCCATAATAGTCCATAGACATAATTGCGCAATTTAAGGTAAACACAACAAATAAAAGAGAGATTCATGCGCAAATGATGGGAAAGAAAAGAATGGACCATGCGACCAACAAACAAACAAAGCATTCTTACGGTCATAACTACTTCTTTCTTTCTTCCTTTTTGTTTTTAATCTCAATGTCTTAACCTTAATTGATTGGTTTATGAAAAAAAAAACAGAACAAATGAAAAGAAGGGACCTTGATAAAATTTACAAACTCATATCACCAGTTTTACTGTTTACTTTTGTCATATCTGAAGTCTGAACACAAGACTTCTACATCAAGCCTTTTTTTTTTCTTAACAACACTTCTACATCACGCTAGGGCTATCTTTTTTTCTTGTTTTTTTATATATTCAACTTCTCCCGTATTTCTAATTTTACCTTTCTCAACTTATAACCATATATTATCTTGTACTATTAAAGTATATTAGAAGAACATATAATACAAAGACATAATCTCTATATACTTATTTAAGCAATGTCATTTGAAGTTTAATCCTACTATCATGTGGCATATTACAAAAAATGTCATTGCATTTTAATTAATTTAATAACTAATAAAAGAAAAGCTTATATTGGTTTATAAAATGACAAACAATATTTTAAAAATTATTTAATAAAATTATTAAAAGATTCCATTTATTCTTTCAGAAATCTTAATAAACAATAACAAACTATTTAGAACAATTATAAAACTTAATATTATTTATAAAAATAAGATTAAATATTTGCATCCCTAAATCATTTAATAATAAAAATAAATTTTAAAACTAAGATACAACATTGCTTATATTTTCAATATATAAAACATTAGATTTAGTTTATTAAATATTTTTTCGTAATGTACATCGATGCAGTGACATCTTATTAAATCTAAGAAATCATAAATGTTAGATTTTATTCAATATAATATATACAACTAAGTAAAAATCAAAAATTTAAATCGAGATGTCTAAACACGACCGCTTCAATATGAGTTTTGTTTTATTTTATGAATTTTAACAAATTTATATAATTCACGGATTTGAACATTGTATCATGTACCGTGTTGAAATCAGAGTATGAAACTAAGTAAATTAAATATTAAAAATTATAAAATGTATAGAGTAAATCAAATAAAACTTCTACTATTATTTTATAACAAAAAAGTTACATTAAAGTTTACGCAAATATATTTCCGTACTATACAACACAAGTAACTATCTAGTATTTTATTGTTTCATATTCTCTCCCTGTTTCACAAAGAATATGAGAAAAAAATTTGTTTCATAAAAAGTATCATTCTACATTTTCAATGTATTTTTTTTATTAAATTTTCAAAAATAAAAACTCATTTCATTGAGTTTAAATCATTAACTACTTATTACATAGGGCTAAACATGTATAATTTTAAGTTTTTTTTTTAATTTATATGAATACGTTAAAATGATACTCTTTGTGAAACAGAAAGAGTAGTTTACTACTGTTATAAATTAATTTTAGAAATTTAATAATTTTAGTGCTATGCACAAAGCCACTATCATTTGAATTCCTAATTACTCAAAATTTACAGATTATAATGCAGATCAATTTTCTAGGTTTAGTAAAAAATTGAACTAAAAAACATGACTAGAACACCAATTAATATTGTTTAAAAATATTTCTATAGTTTTGGATAAATGGTTTATAACTTGTATATATATAAATATATACTATTATAGAAATATAAATATATACTATTATACTATAATATATTTTAATATTATAGAAAAATACAAAAATAAAAATCGTATATTTCTTAATGAAAATATTGGAAAATAAATAAAGAAAAAGCAATCTCGAAATCGAAAGCTTTCATTGTGCCGCTCGTAATCATTTGAATTCCATAGGATCCAACGTCCACTATTCCTATATGATTTCTTCTTTTATTTTCGAGGAAATAAACATCCCACCACTATCCAAAAAAAAAAAAAGTATAATTTTTAAAAATCACAGTCACATAATCGCAATGAACAAATATATCTTTCCGTATAACAGTACTTACATATATATCTAAAACTTCACTCATATTATATTAGATTTCAATAATATTATTCTGGTTCGAGTGGCTTTACCAAGTGATTATAATTTGAATAAGCTGGCCGCGGGCCGCCCTTTTATCTTCTCTCTTCTTTCTCTGTTTCGGTGTTTCCAAAAGACAAAATTTTATATTTATTTCTTAGTTCTTAAAAATAGCTTCACCTAACAAATTGAAGACATATATATATTCCAAAGTCGCATATATGTGTAAATTGATTCCAAAGTCACACATATATAAACTAAAATACGATGATGAAAGCAAAATATACAAAAGTTATAATATGAAGATGGAAATTGAAAAGGGAGGAATTGTTTTAGGGCATATCATGCTGTTTAGTGAGGTATCACAGGTGGGCCGACGTACGACTAGAATTTTCATTAGCTGACTCCTATGGATGCTCGCCACGTGTTGTCTTTTAATTCTTTAAAGGTCAACCATCTCATAATCTGCAAGAAGAGGAGTGAGTTTTACGTTTTAACCAGTGATTACAATTCACAACCATAAAAAAGTAATGTACACTTACTATACCATTCATGTCCGACAAATATATTAAAACGTAAGGTGTATTTTTTCCAGTCAGGTTTTCAAATCTGTCGAAAACGATTGAAGTTTGTTGGATGGTAATTTCATCGAACAATATATCGTTATTGGACCTTTAGTGCGTATGGTAGGCGATATGATGAGCAATGAGGAGTATGTAATTTGGTTATTTACGCTGGTTTTAGGATGAAACAAAGTATCTTTACAGACATAACATTGTCAGTTTGTCACATTGTTTTTTCTTTGTCCACGTAGGTCACATTGGTTCTTGAAACACCAAATAGAGGTATTTTCTGACAATCATGTGGCGCTTATATAAGAACTAAAAAGATGTGATTAGTTGGTGGATTGAAGAAAATATATGGATAAAAAAAAAGAGATTTAGTATTGGATCTAGTTAAGAAGTGATCCAATGACCAATTTTGTGTGTTTAGCGACCTGATAAAGAGGGCTAAAGAAATAAATATATATAATAAGGTTTCTTTCGAAGAAGGGTTGGAACTTTCGAAATTAAACAAACATTTTTATGACATTATATATATATATATATATATATATAAATTATTCACAAGTTTTAACATTTTGCAACACTATTTGTGAAAGATACTAATAAATTAGTAGTATAGTGTTATGCATCCCGATAAATAGTAGAAATAAGCTTTGACGTTTTAAGGGGTAAATAAAAAACGGAAAGGCAAGTGAACCAACAACACTTGATTTTCTCTACACACGTCTCTCTTTCCCTATCTTCTGCCCGTTATAAAAAATACACAAAAGTGCAAAAGGCAGCTAATCAACTCTTGATTTTTCCTTTACACAAATCTCTCTGTTTCTTCTCTCTCACTCTCTCTATCTCATCTTAGAAGTTACGACATCCAAGAGCTCATCGTCCCAAGTTCTTTGTTCTGGTTCAAATGGTATGATCGATGGACAACATCATCCGTAGATTGGCTCCTCCCTTCATGTTCTATTCTTCTAATTAAGGTTCGTACAAGTTCTCTTCACTCCCACTTCTTCAAAATCTAGTTTGAATCATCGATATATTGTTGAATTCCTGATCTTGCTGTCAGAAATGCTTGATAATCATTTTCTTATGTGAAAATTAGTCAACCAGATTATAGAGATATAGAGATCTATCACTTCTTCATTAATGGATTACATATTGGATTATTTTACATTATTATATTTAATTACAATGTGGTCTTCTCACGCAATATAATCTATGAACGTCAGCATATGGTTTGCCTCCAAAAAAAAATATTTCTGTGTAAAATGCAAAATGGATCAAACTTGAAAAAATGTATATTGATGAAACCGTGTTTTCAGAAATTACTATAGTACAATCTTGTGGAAGGTCGAAGTAATAAATAAACTCAACAGCAAAGATAATAAAAGAAGAAAGGTGAAAAAATGCCACAAGAAGTAATGAGAGGATTAAAAGGTTTGGTGGTGTCGTCCACAAGCAATGGAGATTATGAGCTTGCACAACGAAAAGCTGAAGAAACAGGTTTGTCTCATCATCATGATCATTTCTTTGTTTTTTTCTTTTATTTTATTTTTCTTTTTAAACTGTTAAATATGAAAGATGAAAATCATATAAAGTAAAGAAAAAAGAAGTTGAAGATGGACCATATTGCTAATTAGCTTTGTGATTCACAAAAAAAAAAAAAAAAAAAATTAAAAAATACGTTGGATTTGAATTAGAGAAAGTCGGTTAGAAATTGCTTTATGAAAATGGCTTTCATTAGAGGGTAACCCACCACAACGGCACAACTATTATTACTTTATATATGTTTGGTGGATATACATTTACGTAATACGTTACGATTACGACTAATCAGATATAATCTATAGTAAAAATTTTCTACATTTCAAATTTTCTATAGTCTCCCAAAACCTACTTCAAACTTTTTATAACAAAGAACAAACAAAAGAAAAATTTATAAAGCAAATAAAGCTGTCAAAATCAATACTAATGATTAGAATTAAGAGTTTTTTTTTTTGGTTAACTATGGTTTCGGTTTTGGGGTTTCTTGGTTTTGATTTGATGAGGAAAACATGCCGTAAATAAGAACAATTCTTTTTCGGTTCGGTCTTGGATAAAAATATATTAAAAATCTAATTAAACATATAAATATACTATCGTAGTCAATGTCATATCATTTGTAATATATTTAATCAACAAAAATAAATTATGAATTTTGGATGATTTGGTAAACTTTGGATTCGGTTCAAATGATCCCGTACAAAAATTTCAGTGACATTTCTAGTTAATTTAATTATAATAAAATTTGGTTTGTTTAGAAAAAAAAAAAAAAGAAAAAAATATCGGTTTCGGTTATGTTTGGTTTGGTTCCCTAGAAATAATAATGAAATATGGACTCTTTTGAAGTCCATTAAGAATCTAAGATAGAGAATTGGGCTTTCAGTCATTATCTGAGCCCAATTCATTTCCCGCGTCAAGTTTCTTTTTCCATTTTCCGAGAAACAATAATAATAATAAATGTGGGTTTGTGTCTTTGTGCATTGTCAAAAAAAAACTCAAAAGCTGTGAGAAGGTACCAAGCGGTGGCATGGCTGAGACAAATGGACCAAGGCGCGGTGGAGACACTGCCGGAAAAACCGTCGGAAGACGAATTCTCCGTCGCCCTCCGCAACGGCCTCATTCTCTGCAACGTCCTCAACAAAGTCAATCCCGGTTCCGTTCTAAAGGTCCGATTTTTTTTTTATAATATATTTTCTTACTCCTCCAATGCAACGATCTAGAGTTTACGTTCCTGTGATTATTGAATCAGGTGGTGGAGAATCCGATAACGCCAGCTATTCAGTATGCCGAGGGAGCGGCTCAGTCCGCAATTCAGTATTTTGAGAACATGAGGAACTTTCTTAAAGCTGTAGAGGATATGCAGCTTTTAACATTTGGAGCTTCTGATCTCGAAAAGGTTCTGTTTTTATCATCAAATCATGTAGTTGTTACTTAAAAGTTTTGGCTATTGAGCGTACGCATATGTCATGTTCGATGAAATTCCCCAGAGAATGATTATGTGATGAAAGATTCTTACTTTGGGTTTTTTTTTTTTTTTGGCAGGGAGGATCATCGAACAAGGTAGTAGATTGTATTTTGTGTTTGAAAGGTTTTTACGAGTGGAAACAAGCTGGTGGAGTGGGAGTGTGGAGGTATGGAGGGACTGTGAGGATTGTTTCATTCAATCCAAAAGGTAGCTCTCCGCGGCAGCAGTATGGGATTGGTAGTGAAAGCACCACCACTGATGAGTCTGTATCTTTGGATGAATCTGAGTCTTCTTCTCAGTATGACCAGCTTTTGGATTTTCTTCACCTTTCTAATGAGATCTCGACTGAGGAATCTGAAACTGCAATCTCCATGGCTTTTCTTTTTGATCATTTCGCGCTTCAGCTTCTACAGGCTTATATCAAAGAGAGTGATGGGTCAAACGATCTGCCTTTAAATGAAATGGTAGGTAAGACATGCTTGAGTTAAGTTTGGTTGCTCTGTTACTCTGTATTTAGTTATGCAACAATGATACATTTCATTCCTGTTGAATCATTGTTTTATCAAGATTAGAAGGATGATCTCTGTTTCACTTCTTCATTACGATTTATAGGTGATCGATAGCTTGCTCAACAGGGTAGTTAAGGATTTCTCTGCAATACTAGTTTCTCAGGGGACTCAGGTACTAGTTACTCTGCATATATACTTTATGGAAATTTTTTCTAATGTTGAGACAATTCTGAATTCTCTGTGGTCTATAATTATTTTCTGGTATATACTTGCAGCTGGGTTCGTTTCTAAAGAAGATACTGAAATGTGATAATGGAGATCTATCAAGGTCAGGGTTTCTAGAAGCAGTCTTCAGATATCTTCAGCACAGAAAAGATCTGGTGACAAAGGAGTTTTCAAAGTTTTGTAAATGTGGCGTAAAGGTAGAGTTTATTAGACCAAGCATCCGCGAGTTTTCTCCTGGTCATGCAGATGCTATTGGTGTTCAACAGAAAGAGCTGGAGGTCAGAATTTACAATTCTCTTCCGATGCTATAATTTTTGAGTTTCTTGTGTTTTGAACCTTTTCATTTGGTTAATTCTTGAATGGTATGAGAACTTTTGTTATGAGATGGATTCATTTCTTCGTTGCACTCATGTAGGAAGTAAAATCAAATTTTGTGGAAACAAGATGCCAAGTTGAACAGATGCAGTCAGAATGGCAGGAAGAACTTCAAAGAATAGGTAATGAAATTTCTCTTAACCCAAATTTCATCTTCTTGGTAATCAAAACTTACATGATAAATCATCATCACCCTCCATGGCAGTTCATCACGTTAAATCCATGGAAGTTACATCTTCTTCTTACCACAAGGTTCTGGAGGAAAATCGCTTACTTTATAATGAGGTCCAAGATCTCAAAGGTACCACCCACCTATTACATCATTGCATTTGATTTTTAGTAGGTCTTTTTAGTGTATTGACTTGTGTTATCTATGTACTGTAGGGACCATTAGAGTCTACTGCAGAGTCAGACCTTTCTTGCAAGAACAAAAAGATATGCAATCAACTGTGGATTATATTGGAGAAAATGGTAATATTATTATTAATAATCCTTTCAAGCAGGAAAAAGATGCACGAAAAATATTTGCCTTCAACAAAGTGTTTGGACAGAATGTCTCACAAGGTATGTTTTATGTTTTTTTATTCCATCGATGTCCACCTACTAGTGTAGTCTAATTTTCGCTAAGATAAAAATGAGACTTTTCTTATATATGACTTAGCTTAGTAGTATTGGTTGCTTTTGCACCAGCTAACTGTTTTCATGATGCTTTCTTGTCTATTGTCTGTCATACTGATATTTGGTTGTTAACTTACCAGAGCAAATCTACATAGACACTCAACCGGTAATAAGGTCTGTCCTTGACGGATTCAATGTTTGTATCTTCGCGTATGGGCAAACTGGTTCAGGGAAAACGTATACGATGGTATGACCATTTTAGCTTGCACAGTTACTCCCATAAACCATCAGACATTTTAGTTTCTTCTTATCTCTTGGACATTGACTGGCTTATCTCTGTTTTTTTCCGTACAGAGTGGGCCAGATCTGATGACTGAGACTACTTGGGGTGTGAACTACCGAGCTCTACGTGATCTCTTCCAGCTTTCAAATGCAAGAACACATGTGGTGACTTATGAAATTGGAGTCCAAATGATCGAAATATATAATGAACAAGTTAGAGACTTACTAGTCAGTGATGGTTCCTCCAGAAGATATCCTTTCATATAATTTATAACAAAGAAGTCTTGCGTTCTATTGATATATTAACGAATTCGCCTCGAGTTTTTCCTCTTGAGACATACGCAATAATCCTTGACCAGCTTTTCACATTAGACATACGCAATAATTCTCAACTTAATGGCCTTAATGTACCCGACGCAAGCTTGATTCCAGTTTCTAATACTCGAGATGTTCTTGATTTGATGAGGATTGGCCAAAAGAATCGTGCGGTGGGCGCTACTGCTTTGAATGAGAGGAGCAGCCGTTCTCATAGGTAATTATTTTTAGTTCAATTTCTTAGTTCAAGCGGTAAACTTTTCCTATGATCATGTAATAGTCGTTGAACTGATGTATATTCGACTGCAGTGTATTGACTGTTCACGTCCAAGGTAAAGAATTGGCCTCAGGATCCATTTTAAGAGGCTGCCTTCATCTAGTGGATTTGGCTGGAAGTGAAAGAGTAGAAAAATCTGAAGCTGTAGGCGAGAGACTCAAAGAAGCTCAACACATAAACAAATCTTTGTCTGCACTAGGAGATGTCATCTATGCACTTGCACAAAAGAGTTCCCACATTCCCTACAGAAATAGCAAGCTTACACAAGTTCTTCAGGACTCCTTAGGTAAACACTAAGACGAGGTTTTGCTAATCATATTTGTCTATACAAATTTTGTTTTCTTTTGTAGCTTCATTCTTATCTATGAAACTATGTGCAGGTGGTCAAGCGAAAACTTTAATGTTTGTGCATATTAACCCTGAAGTTAACGCGGTAGGAGAGACTATCAGTACCCTTAAGTTTGCCCAAAGGGTTGCATCTATTGAACTTGGAGCAGCTCGATCAAACAAGGAAACCGGTGAAATTCGAGATCTTAAGGATGAGGTATATACATATGGCACCCGTTTCATTTTCGTTGCAAAAAGGGAAATAAATATGTGGTAACAATTGTTTCTTTCACATTTGCAGATATCTAGCCTTAAATCGGCAATGGAGAAGAAGGAAGCAGAGCTGGAACAATTGCGATCAGGTAACATTCGGAACACAACTGAATGTCAGAGAGCAAGAGCAGTTTCTCCTTTCCATCTCCCAAGAAATGGTAACGGTGCTGGAACAAAGGCTGAGGCAAGTCCACAGCCAAACGACAGTACCAGAAGCTACGAGGTAAACCACTCAGAGACTAGTTATTTTTTTTTTAACTTTATAACTGATCAGTTGGTAATAGAACTATTATCAATATCTTTATAACTGATCAGTACCAAAAGCTACGAGGTAAACTCACTCGGAGACTAGATTTTTCTTTGTTTATATGATCATCTAATCAGTTTAGTAAACGCCATTTGCAGACCAGAAGTTGCTCAACTGGCAAGCAGAGAAAGTCAGGGTTTCCATCTGCACTGAGAAACAGAGAAGCAAGCCCGAGGATGCCGAATCTAGCAGAAGAGAGGTTAAACCCGAGTCCGAATAGGAGGTCACTATCCACAGATAGAGGATCTGCCATCAAAAGCAGGAATAAGCCCGAAGTTACTCAAAACCTTCCGGTTGCAAGAACACCTTTTCCAGCTAGAGTACCAGTAGCCAAATCCTTTGCAACTGTTCCATTGAACCCATCAGCAGAAATCACTTCAGAGACATTTCACAATCATCAGAAGTTAAGTGCTCGAAAGCTTTTCCCCGAGATTGAGGAGGAACACATCAGGCATACACTTCATATACGTCAAGGTGGTGTTAAGAAGACCAGAGTCGAGAGCAGTAAATCCAAGGCAAAGCAACCATCGCCTGGTAGGTTTCAGAAACTTGATGTTGGGATCAGTTTGCGTTCTGAGGCAGATTCTGAAGCAAAGGTAGGAAAGTATCAGACCCAAAAGGGGAACAACAACCACAATGTGATACACTCAAGATTCCAAAACTTTGACGTGGGTATCAGCCTGTTCTCTGACCTCTGTGCCGGTGACAAATCAGATTCAACACTCAAGAGTGATTCCTCAGAGACAGACAACGAACCGCCCTTGAAATCGAAGAATTCCCAAAGAAACGTGTCCAAAAGCTCCCTCAACAACAAACTAAGGTTACTATGAACTCCACAAGATCTTTCACTACGTATACTCAAACAAGTGTTAACTTCATTTATATATACCGCGCAGGGCGATTTATGCTCATGAGGACACTTCACTCGTGGATGACAAGCCTTCAAATGGTACAGCCCATATCAAAGAAGGTAATAGTAATATATCTATGCCCGAGTTCAGGAGAAGCCGTTCAACGCATCATGCAAGGTTCATGGTACCATAGAAACATATCCAAAACTACAATATACCTATCTCATAAATCCCTCACACATCATTATCCTTTGTACATTCACAACTTGAAGTTGGGTTTTCTTGGTTTTGTTATGTTCTTTTCCATAGTTGTGACTGAGATTGAACCGTTCCGTTTATTATATGAACGAGTGTCCCATGCCACAAAAAGATAGTATATTTATTCTTATTGTTCATTTAGATAATTAGATATCCCGCAAAAACAGAGTGAGTCACAACATATATGTTCTTTGTGTTTGACATTAGGTTTTCTATATACACTAGTGCTAGACACAATTTTAACAAATTTTGGAACATCAATACAATCACTATATTTTTTAAATCTTCATTAGAGCTGATAAAACAATCTCAGCAAGGAAAAAAAACAAAAATTGATTTCTTGGAGCCGTTCTGTCACACAGGTCTCATATACTGATATACAATACTTATATATATCTAAGTAACATCAACACAAAACATTACATATATGTAGGCAAATTAATTATAGTGTTAACAATGTCAATGCTTATGGTGCTGTGTGTAAATGTAGTCTAAGTGAGCTTCCGTCATCATCCTTCTCTTCAAACATTCTTCATCTCCTTCTCCACAATAATCCATCCCCATCAATTTCTATTTTTAGAAAGACAAGAAAAAAACTAACAGGTTAAGAAATAGATCTTTGGTTCTCCATATAATTTACTAATTATGAGATACTTTTGAGTACAATTAGGAAGAAATAAAAAAATACACCACTGAGTTTCTCATATAGAGTATCTTTTATTAAAAGTAAAAGTTGCAGACTAAATTTCGAGTTCAAATTTCAAGTTAGGAAAGAAAAAATTAATAAGAAAATCAATAAAAAAAAAAAAAAAAAAACCAACGGGACTGAGAAGATTTTTCTTGGT
>NC_025693.1:13490361-13491198 GCF_000633955.1 Camelina sativa
TTTTTTTTTTTTTGGGTTCACGTCAATATCTCAAATTTGAATCAAACTATTAAATTAAATGGGGACTTAAAAATGTCAAATGCCAAATTATGTCCTCAACACTAATGTATACAAAAATGAAAAATCAAGTAATATATAGTATTAAAATTTTAAAATGTTAATGGGATAATATGATTTTAAGTTGATTAATATGAGCCATATATAATACTCTCTCCATTTTAAAATATATGATGTTTTAGTAGAAACACACATATTAAGAAAAAGTTATTTTTAAAAAATTTAACCAATCATACTCAAGACTGCATAATATATAATATAAAATTAATCTAAAGGTTGCATAGAAAGTTGGAAACATCGTATATTATGAAACAAAAATAATTCTCTAAACATCTTATATTATGAAAGGGAGGGTGGAAAATTAAGGGGGACAGGGAAATCTTTTGTAATTCGGGTGAGTGCCAAGTTTCACACTAAATAATTGGGGAAAAAGTGTGGTCCAACCAAAGTCTTAGACATACTAAATTACTAATGCTAAAGTCTTGCCTGTTCTGTCAGAGTTTTTCCAATCTAAGTCAACTCTTCCGACAATTGTTTGACAGCTGTTTCCCATCCCTCTTCCCATTCTCTGTTCAACCTTTTTCTTTTCTTTTCTATATTTTGCTTTATAATTGCTGTTATTTTATATTAAATACTTATATACTACTATAACACTAATTATATGCTAATATAATTGTAAAGTATGGATTTTTTTTAAGATGGTAAATTAAAAACAAGTATTATGTAAGTAATATTTTCATATGTAGTGTAGACATAATAATCTATACTAATAATTTGCAG
>NC_025693.1:13496582-13526761 GCF_000633955.1 Camelina sativa
GTGACTGAGAAGATTTTTCTTGGTATGCATCTGAAATCATATTTTAAGTGGTTGTAGATGGACTTACATTAACCGAGTCTTCTTCCACTGATGTAGCTGAGACTAATGGATTCAGCTCTGGATCCTCTTTTCCTGGTTGTATATTAAGATTGAAAGTTTTAGAAAGATGATTTGGTATTCATAATACAGATTTAAAAAAACTTAATCATTACTGTGTTCAACATACCTCTTCGAATTGCAGACGAACTTGTTGATAAAATGAAGAAGAGAACACACAAAACAAGGCACAAGGTTTGCTTCATGTTCTTCGGCTGAGAGAGAAAGAGCAAGTGAGAAGTTTGTGACAGACAAATAACGAATATAAATATACCGAGTCGATCTGAGATTCCATTTTTTTAGAAAAATATAATACCCTTAATTTGGTTGATTTTTTTTTTTTTTGGGTTCACGTCAATATCTCAAATTTGAATCAAACTATTAAATTAAATGGGGACTTAAAAATGTCAAATGCCAAATTATGTCCTCAACACTAATGTATACAAAAATGAAAAATCAAGTAATATATAGTATTAAAATTTTAAAATGTTAATGGGATAATATGATTTTAAGTTGATTAATATGAGCCATATATAATACTCTCTCCATTTTAAAATATATGATGTTTTAGTAGAAACACACATATTAAGAAAAAGTTATTTTTAAAAAATTTAACCAATCATACTCAAGACTGCATAATATATAATATAAAATTAATCTAAAGGTTGCATAGAAAGTTGGAAACATCGTATATTATGAAACAAAAATAATTCTCTAAACATCTTATATTATGAAAGGGAGGGTGGAAAATTAAGGGGGACAGGGAAATCTTTTGTAATTCGGGTGAGTGCCAAGTTTCACACTAAATAATTGGGGAAAAAGTGTGGTCCAACCAAAGTCTTAGACATACTAAATTACTAATGCTAAAGTCTTGCCTGTTCTGTCAGAGTTTTTCCAATCTAAGTCAACTCTTCCGACAATTGTTTGACAGCTGTTTCCCATCCCTCTTCCCATTCTCTGTTCAACCTTTTTCTTTTCTTTTCTATATTTTGCTTTATAATTGCTGTTATTTTATATTAAATACTTATATACTACTATAACACTAATTATATGCTAATATAATTGTAAAGTATGGATTTTTTTTAAGATGGTAAATTAAAAACAAGTATTATGTAAGTAATATTTTCATATGTAGTGTAGACATAATAATCTATACTAATAATTTGCAGCAGTTTTTGCTTAAAAATTATTTTGAAAACAATTAGCATTCAATGCATTGTTTTTAATATTAGTTACCAAAGATTTTAAAATTAATTATAGGTAAGATTTAAAAAATAAGGAAATCTTTCTACCTTATTCAAACATAAATATATGATTCTATTTCATTTTTATTTAAATATATATTTAATATATCTTGAATTATTCCATAATACATTTAGTTAATAAAAATTGTGATTTTTTCCTGCATATGATGTAATACAAATTTTTTAAAACAGATATATATTACTCAATAGATGAATAAAAATACGGGTACAATATCCCACATCGCCAAAAAAATTGGGCAATAGTTCAGAATCATACTATAAAAGAGACCAAAATGATTCAGAATACAAATGAGTAGAAAGCTTTATGTATCAGACACTCAAAATTAAAAAAAAAAAATTATTTGGTTTATTCCGGTTATTTATTTTAAAGATTTTTAAAAAGTTAAATATGATAAATATTTAAAACTTTTTAAAAGTCAAATATTATAAATATTTATATTTTATTAAAGGTATAAATATTATAAATATTTATATGTTTTAGATATGTTAAAAATATTAATAATATTTAAACTTTATAAGAAGTTTAACTATTATAAATATTTCAACTTTTTAAAAAGTTAGAAGACCTTTAAAATATTAATAATATATTTAAACTTTTACGAAACTTCAAATATGAGAAATACACAAGTATTTTAAGAATTCTAAGTACTATAATATTTAAACTTAATTTATAAGAAGCGTCAATCTTATTAAGTGTAAATGGTTACAATCTTAATAAATAACATATAAACTCAATCTAATATTTATAATACAAAATAATAAATATTAAAAATTAAGATGTTATAGTGCGAGTTAAATATCTCGGGACGGGGTTATATAGCTGGGGGTTTTATAGATATTTATCTAAATTTAAAATATCATAAATTCGGTGTTACACTGGTAAAACATTATTTCATTATTTTGTTAACACTATCGGTATCAGAGAATAGACATATCTAATTATATTGATTAAAATAATATTATGTAAAAAAATAAATTATATTACGGTATTATATAGTTTAAACCTTAAAATTAACAATTATTATATAATTATAACATATTTAACCAACAAATACAACTTATAATTTAAATTTTTTAGTAATAAATAATTTATCCCGCGGTACACCGCGGGTCCTAATCTAGTAAGTTAGAATAAATGGTGGAACGTTGGCAGGTAATTAGTAGCATTGAATAAGAAATTAAAACCATAACGAACAACTATAAATATTTAACGAAGAATTTATAAATATTTTGGAGAAATAACAAAAGTTGTGGACAAAATTGCATAACACATATAAGCGAAACCAGCAAAGCCTATGCAAGAGGCAACACTACCACTGTCCTTTAATGCTATAGTCACTCTCCCTCTCTACACCATTTATTCTGTTTTTATGTCGATGTCATACCAGTACCAATAAATAAATGTAAACGCAAACTAAAAGGTTGACATCTAAGTAATAAGTACACTTTGATGACGAAAACAACGAGATTAGCCCTGGACATTCAGGTACTCGAGTCGAGTTCGGGTAGGAACTGATCGGGTTCGGGTTTCTCGGGTAGATGAGTTTAGGACCCAATAGGATAAACAGAAAATATCAGTTTGGGTTTTACCGGGTTCGGGTCGGTTCGGGTCTAATCTTTCAGAACCTATAAATACCCGAAAAATCGGATATCATTCGGGTTCGGGTATTTTGTACCCGATTACCCGAAATTTAACCCGAAAATCTGAATTTTACCCGATTATTCAGAAATTTTAATGTTAAATATTAAAATAAAATTTTAAAAATAAATATTTTTAAAAATATAGCTAAACATTTCAATATAATTTTGGTTATTTTGAGTATTTTCATTATTTTGATCTAAGAAAAAATAATATTTTTGAATTTTAAGTTGTAACTTTGAATAACTATGTTATATAAAAAATATATATAACTAATATTCTCTATATATGATTTTACTACGGGTATGTCGGGTATCCATTCGGTTTCGGTTCGGTTCTGGGTTCGGTTCCGGTTCTTCGGGTTTAGGAGATAAGGACTCAATAGGGTATTTTACCGGTTCCGGGTTCGGATTCGGATCCATATTTTCGGGTAGGTTCCAGTTCGGGTTTTCGGGTCCGGTTTTTTTGCCTAGGCCTAAACGAGATAGAACGAAACAATATACACCACGTTTAATTGGTAGTACAAACAACATACTCTTTTGTCATTCTAGAATAAATTTTTTGTTTTACAATACTTATTGTTTTAGATTTGTAATACATATGTTTAACATACCAGTTTTATCTCAAATATTTTAATATGCTGACCACCAATATAAATTTGAAAATATATTAAAGAAGTGATAAAATAGAAAACATAATTATTTTCTTAGTTTGAATAAAAAATCTTAAATGACGAATAATTTAAAACAGAGCGAGTATCATTTTGATAAGAAAAAATTTTACATTTTGACTGGGGCCAAACAATGAGGATGAAGTTTTGAAGCTGAATTAAACCTCAAATCTAATTTTGAAAACAAATATTTTACATTATAGTCTTAATATTAACAATAGTTAGCTTTGATGGTATCAGATTATAAATATGTTTAAAACATACATTAACAATATTACCTTTGATATTAATTATAAATAAAAAAGTCTATGATAAAATAAGCTCAATTATACTAAAATGAGTTTTTTTTAATACACTAAAACGAGATTTTGTTCCAAAAATACTATTACTGTTTTTTTTTGGGTCAAAATATCACTGAGATATTTTTCCGAAAATACTACAAAATTAAATTAAATTCTAAACCTTAAGAAATAGACCTAAACTCAAATTCAAACTTTTAAATTATAAACTCTTAATAATAGTTTTTAGTGTAAGTGATATTTTTGAACTAAAATATTTATTTAAAAAATAATTTTGGAATAAAAACTTAATTTACTAGTATTTTAGAGTTTTTTTTTTTTGAAAATTAAAATCAGTATAAATAGAGTTTCGTCTATTCGTCTAATTGATATAATATACATAATACATGGATGGATTTTGCACACCAAACAATGGACTTGTTCACATGCAAGTTTTCGGGAATTGCTAACTTTGGTACAACGTATATGCGTACCATTAAAAAGGTCACAAAAGTTCAATAGAATGACTGCATAGATCTAGTATATTTTTTAAAAAATCTTATTTTGATCCATATTCTATCAAGAATGATGGATCATTACGTTATAATCGTTATTGTACGTATATGATTATATAAACTCACATATTTTGGGACACTCACTTATTACGCCTTGAGGAGACAAACCCTAACCCCAAAGCTTTATCTCTTTAGCAACGACAAGGACAAGACACCACTTACTTCTATGGAATCTTATATCACAAAAATAAAACTCTTTTATAACCTTTACATCTATATAAATACAGAAACAAACACTATATAAGTGTAGCAGGTGAGTGGAATCTGCTCACACCGATACTAATAAGTAATAATACTACATACAAAATGTAATTGTATCAGTGATTCACATGTGAAATGATATAATGTATTGTAAACTGATACGTTGAGTAAAGTTAACTGTGAAGATATAGAAAAATTGGTATTTTCTTTGAACATAAGAATTTGCATGGATAAGAATCCTTTCTCTGTTATACACTAAAACAAGAGTTATTCCCTATTTCCCTTACCTTTGTTGTTATCTCTGCAAGTCTTCTCTACCGTCTCCTTTCACTCCTGATCAGTTTACAACTAGGAGGATTAATTATATCACTTAATGGAAGTGTTATGTTGTTGTATGTAGTATATAAAGGATAAAAAGGATGAGTTTGTCAGCTGATCAGGTCTCATTTCAGGCAGCGTCTAGACTCTCTCTTAACTTGAGCGTCTCAAGTTTCAGTTTCCTTATTGCTTCTCTCCCCAAGTAAGGTATTAGAATCATCCTATAATGTATTGATTAGCTTCTTGACATTGTCTTTCATATTACCACAAGGTTGCATCAAGAAAAAGAAGATAAAATCCATGTACTCGCGTCTTTCTTAGGTTAGGCGATATTGAGAACTACTTGAGCAGCAAAGGGTCTCTTGATTTACAGCGTGCCTTCCCAAGCGGAGCGGGCTGAGACGGTAAGCATTGTGGAACACCTCTCTCTAGCTACATATTCAATCACTCTGCTCCGATCCATTTCAAAATTTTAAGAACTTGTAATTCTGTTTATGTACCAACAGTGGTTTCAATATTATATGAGATACAAACAGAAGCGAGTTCCTTGGAAATAACTTTGACTGTTTCCTTAAATCGTTGGTTCTGAACAAGCGGGAAAAACCATGCACTTGATAGGGTGCTACAAGAGGAGGGAAACAGAACACATATCAACTGTTCATCCCCTGCTTTGCTTGGCCTTGTGCTGAAACAATGCTCATGGAAACAATATATAATCTGACCAATCCCAAATGATGGTTCAATTACTGACGCAGCGATCGCTCTTTTTTGATTGACGCCATATTCTTCTCGATTCTCACTAGTCACTATGTTCTTTAGGGTACACATGTAAAACTACTCCACTTCCTCTTTGGATTCCAGGGTTGCGTAACTTGCGTTTTAGCTTCTAGCTTATTCATCCATCGACTAACAAAACATTTAACCAAGCATGTTATTTCATTATAAACCATGACGATGAGACAAAGAAAGAAGCATTTCAGTAAAACAATAGACTTCAGTCAGTCTACCTCCAATGATTCAACCTCACATTCTTTTGATTTTCCTTAGAATACAAGACCCAACTTTTTCGTTACAGGAGTAACTACAAGTTTCTGAAATGAAAGAGAACCATATTAAGGTCAAGTTATGATTTACTTATGAAGACAGAGATGAAAATGTTGAGGTTCTGCAATACCTATACTTTTACGCGAGCTTAATGGCAGCATCTATCTTCGGCTTCGCTGCTTTTGAAGCTTTGTGAGAATACGGACGACGTTCCCCTGAGCTTCGTCGGAGGATGATTTAGCTGATAACGATTTTCGAAGAAGAGTCTCCTCTGTTTGAGTTTTGATCGAACCAAACGGTTATCCGGCTTTTTCAACTTTTAAGAACCAATCTCAGCCGAATTCAATTGAATTTCACGAAATTTTACCAAATTCTTTTACATTCCCTGCACTAACCGGCCAAACCAAACATAGTTATTCTACAAAAAAAAAAACCGAATTAAAATCAATAACTGAACCGATTTAAACCAAATTTTATTCGGTGACTCTTTAACTGAAAAAACCGGATCCCCGGTTCGAAGTCGCAGAAACAAGAACCCTAAAGAGACCAAAGCACTTGAAACGCTCTGTTATAAATACTCTTCCCTAAAAACCCTTTCTTCTCTTCTTCCATTCTTTAGCTGTCATAAACCCTAAAAAATCCTATCTTTTTCACACTTATCATCCTCGATTCTTAGCTATGGAGTTCTGGGGTAAGAATCTTCTCTCTTTTGAGTCGTTTAATCAGTGATTTGTGTCTCAGTTTGGTTTTCTAAAACCTCTTTAGGATAATCTGTTTTTGAGCTCTCTTGTGGCTTTTTAAGTTGAAATATTGATTGGAAAAGGAATATATTGTAATAGGAAATGGTATGGTAGGGAATAACTTAAAGCTGTTTTTGGATATTCATTTTGATTTTTTTTTTTTTTTTTTTTTTTTTTGTAAATGATGTAATCAGGTATTGAAGTTAAACCAGGAAAGCCAGTTAAAGTGACTCCTGAAAGGCACACACTTATCCACGTTTCTCAGGTTTAGTATCAAATGTAACAATTAGATGTGATTCTGAGCGTTTTTAAGGTTCATTGTAACAATCTTGGAACTTCCTTTGTGATTTGTGTGTGTGTGTGTGTGTAGGCATCACTTGGAGAATGTAAAAACAAGAAGGAAGAGTTTGTGTCTGTACATGTAAAGGTTGGTGACCAGAAACTTGTCATGGGAAACCTATCAACTGAGAACATCCCGCAGCTTTTCTGTGATTTGGTATTCGAGAAAGAGTTTGAGCTTTCTCACAACTGGGGCAAAGGAAGTCTTTACTTTGTTGGATACACATCTCCCAACATTGCAGATAAATATCCTTTGATGATGTTTTTTTATTGCAACTTTTGTGTTTGGTTTTTAGATAGTTTCTCTATTGATTTGTGTTTCCATGGTGATTTCCTTAACTCTTACTCGATTGTGTATTTTCACTGATGGAGAAGACTTTTCTGGTGAGTCTCACTTTTGATTCACTTTCTGACTGTGATATTAGCTTGGCTGCTAATAAGTCACTATATATATCTTGATTTGACAGATTCAGAGGAAGAAGAGGAAGAGGTTGAAGAAGTCCCTGCCACCATTACCGCTAATGGTACTTAAACTAGGCAGAGACTACTACTTGCTGTCTTGATTTGTTTTTCTTGATGCTTGGTAAATAACGACTTTCAGTTGCAGGGAATCCAAAACCAAAGGCCAAGCCTGCACAAGTGAAAAAGAATGCAAAGCCAGCCGATGGAGTGAGTTTGCTATAGCTTTCTGTGATTTGTCTCTTTGTTTGCTATAGCTTTCTGTTTGATTTGTCTCTTTTGTTGAGTGAGGAGATGAGACATGTTTTTCTCAAGAAATGTTTAGTGACACATGCTTGTGTCATGATTCTTGCAGATGGTTGTTGATGAGGATTCAGAGGAAGAAGAAGAGACACCTACACCTAAGAAGCCTGTATCAAGCAAGAAGAGAGCAAATGAAGAAGCCCCTAAAACACCTGTGTCATCAAAGAAGGCGAAAGTAGCAGTTACTCCTCAGAAAACAGGTAGAGATATACAAACATTTTATGCACTGACTAAGAAAAACATAAGTAGTGTGATTTGAACCTGCGTATCTTCTTTGGCACAGATGAGAAGAAGAAGGGTGGAAAAAACCCTGCAACCCAGAGCCCAAAGTCAGCCAGTCAAGTCTCCTGTGGTTCATGCAAGAAGTGAGACTCTCTCACTCTCTCTTTATCCAACTATCTCTTCATTGCTCATATTTATTCGTGTAATAACATTTTTGCTTATTGGCTGATCAGGACGTTCAACTCAGGGAATGCACTTGAGTCTCACAACAAGGCCAAGCACGCTGCTGCCAAGTGAAGTGGTTTCTTAGAGAGCTTATCAACCAAATTACTCTGTTTTGGGTTTCTGAGTAGGATCATTATGATATCTTTGGAATTTTGCTTCTAGTCTTTATGAAACCTTCGGATTTTCTTATCCTTTTTTTGGATAACAAGTTTTGATTAAAGAAAGCCAGTTGAAATCTAATTACTAGTTAGCTAATCATATGGTGGAAATGGTTGCTTAAAATTGAAAAATTGGGTTGAACAAAATTGGGTTGAATAGTATTCAACTCATTTCATCTGAACAAGTTGAACACTTTTGCTGTAGGATTAGTTTATTTTTTCAACTTTTTAAGTTGAAGGGGCTGAATAATTTTTTTCAACCTATTCAACCTTTTCAATGCAAATGGTGAAAATTGGTTGAAAAAAATTATTCAACCTGTTCAATCCCTTCAACCTTGCAACTATTTGCACTCATAAATGAATTAAAATCTGGTTCAATTCACACTAAATAACCCGGAACACAATAATTTTGAGGAACCGGTTGAGCTGGTCAAATCAGGTCAACAACAAAAAAAGAAGGAAACTAATCTTTAATTGAGAAATTAATTAGCTTTTCTTTGATAGAATAGGCAAATTTCCTTTTTCTGCAATTTCATCATCTGATCACCAAAATAGGTTTCTCTTTCAGAGTTCTTCTTCTACTTACAAACACACTCACAATTCCAAACAATGTCTCCTTTCTCTTCATTATCTTCAAAGATTTCGCAACTTTCTTCTCTGTCAAAAACAATGATATACGTAGGATTTAGTCACAGATAGATTCCGTCCGACGCAGACTTCATCAAACTCGCAATCAAATACGATCTTATCCTTGATGCAATGCTGTTTTCACTATGGATAGTGGTACTTGTTCAAACAGGAATACCTAAGATGGTGATCGATTACCACACCTTCCAGATCTCGAAAGCAACTTCTCGTGAGACGATGAGGCATCTGGCTATCATGATAAGAAGTGTAAGTGTTAATTGGTATTTTCCTGTTAATAGAATCATATATGCATCAATTGACCCTATTTTGTCGTTGGCCGATAAGACCATTGATATCAAAAGGATTGACAAAGAGATGGCTATGTTATGTGGTCTCTTGGCTTTGGTCTTGTTGCTCATGAACCTGTTCGGATTCTTTGGGGGGAGTTTTGTGTCTACTTGTTTCTCCTCCGTTTTTCTTCTTGGTTCAACAATTCATCAAGCGAAGAAACGTTATAGAATCTCGAGATTCGATTGCTTGGAGTCGAAGATTCAAACCACACGGATTGGTTTTAGGGTTGAATTCAATTGTTTGTTTTTTCAGGTATTACGTTGAGTAAACTGTTGATGTCCGAATCAGTCACAATTAGTATGTTTAGTTCGGTAAAAAGGAGGTCGAAGTTCTCTTCTATTTAATCGGTGCCGAGACACAAAAGACGGGTTACAACACGACTTAAATGAGTTACAAGAACAGTTGAGGATGATAGACGAGCTAATAACTCGTCGATTCCTAAGCTGTTGACTTTGAAGCCGTTGACTCTTGCTTGGACGAGCTAGGGCTCTTGTACTTCTGTATGAATTCTCTTGCCTTTTTCCGCGATCCTCGCTCCCGAAGACTGTACGCCTGTATTTATAGGGAATCGTGTCGGTTCGTCCACTTAAAAGACCATAATACCCCTCCTTCCTTAGGAGGTTTATTTTGGGCTTTTTCCTGGGCCAGGCCTTTTGTTTAGGGTGAGATCCTCTTTAAGTTCGTATATATGTATACATATATATGTTTCAAGCTTTATTCTGACACCGTTTCTATCGTCCTTTTCTAGCCGAGACAATGGGCAAGTTGAATCTGAACCTTCCTGACGCATTTGCTCGTTATCGCCGAACTGTAGAGCCGTCATCCATTCCTCGTTCGACTCCCCAACCAGATGCTCGTCGTGCTGTCTCTTCTTCTGGTGCTGGTTCGACCAAGAAGGTTCCTTCTCGATCACATCAGTCGTCCGATACTCAATCGAAACACCTTTCCAAGCCTCTTCCCCCAAATCGCCGCACTGAATCTGCTGAGACACTCCCGAGGAGGAAGGTGGACGAGACTTCTGGCCGTGATACTGAGGTCACAAGAGGTTCTCAGAAGAGGAAGAAGGGTGTTGACCAAGAGTGACATGACCCGTCGAAGAGGCAAAAAATGTTTGAATTTGGTTGGAGTTTTTCCCACACTTCCGAGGCTCGTGCTTTTCTGAATGACTCCTCCGCTTGCTCCGAGCTCTTTTGGAAGATTCATTTCGGACCTGGTCGCATACCCTCTGTTGAGAAGACGAGGGAAGCGAATGCAATTGCCAACGTGGCTCACGCCTCTTTTGAGGTTTGTTCGTTCAACCCGTTTCTTTCTTTTGCTCTCCTTTTTTTTTTGTTCTTACCCCCCCCCCTTTTTTTTTTNGGTTCCTTCTCGATCACATCAGTCGTCCGATACTCAATCGAAACACCTTTCCAAGCCTCTTCCCCCAAATCGCCGCACTGAATCTGCTGAGACACTCCCGAGGAGGAAGGTGGACGAGACTTCTGGCCGTGATACTGAGGTCACAAGAGGTTCTCAGAAGAGGAAGAAGGGTGTTGACCAAGAGTGACATGACCCGTCGAAGAGGCAAAAAATGTTTGAATTTGGTTGGAGTTTTTCCCACACTTCCGAGGCTCGTGCTTTTCTGAATGACTCCTCCGCTTGCTCCGAGCTCTTTTGGAAGATTCATTTCGGACCTGGTCGCATACCCTCTGTTGAGAAGACGAGGGAAGCGAATGCAATTGCCAACGTGGCTCACGCCTCTTTTGAGGTTTGTTCGTTCAACCCGTTTCTTTCTTTTGCTCTCCTTTTTTTTTTGTTCTTCCCCCCCCCCCTTTTTTTTTTGGAAATAGCTTATAGCCCGAACAAATCGCTTAACCTCGCACTACGAGCGTCGCATCCATGACCTGGAGGACGATCGGTCAGGAGCATCAACTTTTTCTGAGAGGATTGAACGCCTCGAGGCCCAGTTAGGAGAAGCTGTTCAATCCAATCAGAGGCTCAGCGACGAGGTATCGAAATTCGAGAGCCAACGGCGCAAATGGGTCGCAGAGCGGGATGATCTTAAGATGAAGCTTGAGACGTCGAATGCTGCTTGTGCTAGGATGGAGCTTACTCTCAACTCTGAGACAAGGAGGCTCAGAGATCGGCGAGAGGACTTTGGGTATCATGAGAGGATTAAGGCTTTTCATGAAATGGCCGTTCGTGTGTAGAGGTTGCTAACCAAACACAAGGAGTATGCCGATGCGGTCGAAGCGTCGAGGGAGAAATTCCTCGAGTATAACCAAGCCGTTGGGAATGTCCAGATGCTCGAAACGCTCGTCGCCGAGGCACAAATTTCTATACTCGAGGAGGGCATCAAGGACAAGGTCGTCGCTGTGATGAATCAGCTGAAGGGCGAGGTCGAGGATTTCGATCTTCCGGATATTACTGATGCTGACTTTGGTGTGTCCAGGGTTTTTGCCGGGCCTCTTCCTCCGATTCCGGCATGGGTCTCCTCTCCCGTTAGCGGGGATGGAGATGGGTCTGAGAGCAGAGAAATTGAAGGGGACGGGGGCGAAAAACAGAACGAACAGGAGCAGGTTGACGACCCTCCCGCTGATGGAACCGAAGAGCAGATCGCCGACCTTCCTACCGACGATCTACCACGTTCTGCGACCCCCAGGCATGAGTCTCCGGTTACTGGTTTAGTCTCATAATTGCTTTATTGTCTTAGTTGCCGTGTTGAGGGGTCGGCTCCCTCGTACTTTTGTGTGCCGTGTGTAGGGGTCGGCTCCCTTGAAAACTCTATCCTTTTGGTTGGGCATTTATTTAGGACCTCATTTAATGCCTTTGACTTTTGAAACGCTGCTTATTGGTCGTACTTGTTGGGACTTGTGACTTGTGCCCTATAAATAGCCTTCCTGGTTCACTTCATTTTTGTTATCTTGGTGAGTTTTGTTACGTTTGTAGGGAAGAGGTGCTCTGATTCCGGTGATTACAAGGTTGGCGTGGTTGCGGAGAACGTGGGAACGACTTGCCATGGGACCGGACGAGGCAATTCATGCGGAACTTGCCTATTGTCATGCACGCATTCGGCGGCTGAGGGCCTACATCATCGCCACTCGTCGTTCGTTTGAGCGTTACTTCTCCTTCTGCCGTATTGACTGGCAAGTAGAGTGCCTCGAAATTTTGATCAACGAAGGGCTCTTGGTACCAAGATTGCGATGGGACGAACTGCTGGAAGAACGCTCTCGTCGTGGGGCGTTGTTTGCAGAAGTGTCAGTACTCGACCTTGAACCAGGCGATCTGGAGGTTGTCGGTCGAAGGCTGTTTGAGGGTCATGCAGATATTGAGGCTTGTAAAACTCGTATCGACGTGCTTCGTCGTTACATCACACAATTGGAGAGCACGAGGCACTATTTTTGTGAAAGTAACCACGCTGAAGGAATCTGCACGTATCTCGAGGAGATGGTTGCGGGAGGTGCGAGCGCTCCAATGAAAGTGCTAAAGGGTTTGAAGGAGTCGTGCCTCTATTGGCGGACAATGATCGGCGGATTGGAGTTTGACAAACTGTCCAGTGCCAACCTAGGCCTTGAGTGATTTGTGTGGAATTTGTTCGCCAGGAACAGCTTTTTTTAACGCTCCTCCCCTTTTTTTTCAGATGTGGCGTATTGGGGTCGACACCCGTTTATCATTGCTCAATTAAATAAAGTTTTTTTTTATACGCGAGTTACGACTCGACTGTTTTCGTTTTTTTTTAATGAGATGCAACTTGTGAAGGTCGGCTTATCTTTGCGTGCGAGTTATGACTTGGCTTTTATAAGGTGCGACTCGAGTAGGTCGGCTTACCCTCTTGTGCAAGTTGCGACTCGGCTTACAATAATACGTCGGAACGTCGAGTCATCACCGGGCCAGGGTAATAACTGAAATAACTTTGCAAACGACGACTCATTCTTATGAGAAAGAAATTTTTTTATTACTGGCAGTTGTGTCCCGTAAAATGGGACTGCCTACGTACCCTCCGATAAGGAAGGATCAAGCCGCTCGTATTGCACATTATATGGTTATTCAAACTATTGAAAGAATGAGCTGGATATAGCCGAGCTTGTTTAGTTTTTTTTTTAGTAGTAGTAGCGCTTTAGATGCATCGAATTCCAAGACCTCGGCACTGGTTCGCCGCCCATTGTCAAGAGTTCGTACACGCTGGGATGAACGACCTTTAATACTAGGTATGGGCCTTCCCAATTGGCTCCCATTTTTACGGCATCTGGCTCGGCAGTGTTTTCGAAGACCTTACGGAGGACGAGATCCCCTTTGTCGAAATGCCGGTTGTGGACTTTCTTGTTGTAATATTTTGCTGCGGCGAGCTGATAGTTCTGGATTCGTAGGAGCGCCTTGTCTCGTTCTTCTTCCAACTCGTCGAGTCTATCCGTGAGCATCTAATTATTCAGCACGGTGTTTTGGACGAGCATTGTTCGTCGGAGACTCGAGCTGCCGACCTCAGCGGGTGCCATTGCTTCCATCCCATAAGCAAGGGAGAATGGGGTTTGGTTAGTTGACGTCCTCGGGGTTGTTCGGTAGGACCAGAGTACTCCGTCAAGTTCATCCGCCCAAACACCCTTCTTGGCGTCCAATCTTTTCTTCAGGCCATCGAGTATGGTTTTATTTGTTGCTTCAGCCTGGCCGTTTCCTTGTGGATACCTCAGCGTCGACTTTCTCAATTTGATTCGCCACCGTGCGCAAAATTTTTTGAATTGCATGGAGATGAACTGCGACCCGTTGTCAGTGACTATTTCGTAGGGGAGACCATGGCGACAAATTATATACTTCCAGACGAAGAGTTGGACGTCCTTGGCCTTGATGTTGGCGTAAGACTCGGCTTCGACCATTTTGGTGAAAAAATAATCAGTGAGGACGAGTATATACCGCTTCTGTCTAGAGGTCGGTGGCGGGCCAATGATGTCCATTGCCCAGCGCATGAAAGGGTAAGGAGCTACTCCGGCTTGCAAGAGTTCGGTCAGCTGATTAATAATGGGGGCGTGTCGCTGGCAATTTTCACACTTGGCGACGAACCTTTCGCAATCGGCCAGTAATGACCATGCTTCTTGATTCGTAGTGCTAAGGCTCGGCCACCAGAGTGGTTTCCTCCAGCTCCCTCGTGAGTCTCCATCATGACGCGCTCGGTGTCATCGCCGTGTATGCAAAGTAACATGGCTCCTAACGCCGTCCATCGAAGTAAATGGTCTTTCATCAGGGTGTAGCGGGCGGCCTTGGCCTTTAATCTTTGTCTGGCCCATTTGTCTGTCGGTACGTCGCCGTCAGCGACATATGCACGGATTTCAACTCGCCAATCCGTCACGTCATTTTCTGATGGAGGTTCGCATCCTCGGCGTGACCTCATTGTCCGATAGGTTGTCCGGATTTTGTTGGGCTGGTGAAGAGCAAGGCATGTTTCGGTGTGCGTTTTACCTATGCTTGGCGTATCAATGCTTTCGACCAGGATAATTCGTTGAAGATCGGGATCCGACGTTGAGGCGAGTGCTGCTAAAGCGTCGGCCGGGACGTTATCTCCTCTGGGGATTTTGATGAGCTCGAACTCGTCAAAGCGTTTGGACAAAATCCTAACGACGTCAAGGTAAGCGTCCATGGGTTCGCTTTTGGTATCATACTCACCGCTGAACTGGTTGGCGATGAGTTGAGAGTCGCAAAAAGCTCGTATTCGCTTGATTTGCATTCCGTTGGCGAGCCTAAGCCCGACAATGAGTGCTTCATACTCGGCGACGTTGTTGGTTGCCTGGAATCGAAGACGGAAGGATTGCTCCAAAATTTCTCCGGTCGGCAAAGTTAGTCGAATCAATTCCCGACCCAAGGTGAGAGGATGCACCGTCCACGTGCAGGATCCATCGGTCGTCTGAAGGGTCGATGGGTGTTGGTTCGGCTTCTCCTAATGGTAGTTCGATTAAAAAGTCGGCTAGTACTTGGGACTTAGCAGCCGGAGGAGTTCGATACTCGATGTCGTACTCGCTGAGTTTGATCGCCCACTTTGTTAACCAACCGGACTGGTTCGGGCTGTGCAGTATAGATCGTAATGGTTGATTGGACAAGACAGCGACAGTGTGTGACTGGAAGTACGGTCGGAGCTTTCTTGCTGATGTGATGACAGCTAGGGCGACCTTCTCGACTGTTGGGTAGCGGGTTTCTGCGTCGTCGAGTGATTTGCTTACGTAAAAGATAGGTCGTTGTTCTCCACAATCGTCTTTGATGAGTACACCACTGACGGCCGACTCGGAGATCGCAATATAAAGAAATAAGATTTCGCCGAGCTTCGGCTTTGCTAAGATCGGCGGAGTCGATAAATAAATTTTTAACTTGTTGAACGCGCTGTGATAGGCTTCGGTCTATTCGAACTTGCCCTTGGTTTTGAGAAGCTGGTAGAATGGCAGAACTTGTCGGTCGATCTGGGTATAAAACGGTTCAAAGCGGCAATTCGTCCAGTTAATCGTTGTACCTCTCTGGCATTCTTTGGCAATGGTAAATCGATGATCGCTTTAATTTGCTTTGGGTTCGCCTCGATGCATTGCCTAGTTACCAGATATCCAAGGAATTCACCGGATTTAACTGCAAATGTGCATTTGGCCGGGTTCAGCTTCATCCCGTACTTGTTCAGGGTGTCGAAGCATTGTCTTAGATGAGTGATATGATCCTTTGAATGCTGTGATTTGACGAGCATGTCGTCGATATAGACTTCCATAGTCCCGCATTTTTCAGGCCGATGGGCATGACCTTATAACAGTATGTCCCCCTATCCGTGATAAACGACGTTTTTTCCTGGTCGTCCTTGTGCATTAGAATCTGGTTGTATTCAGAGAAGGCGTCCATAAAGCTTAACAGCTCGTTGCATGCGGTTGCCTCGACGAGTTGATCAATCCTTGGTAATGGGAAACTATCCTTCGGGCAGACTTTATTGAGATTGGTAATGGGAAACTCGCCACTTTCCGTTCTTTTTATTGACGACTACCGGATTAGCTAACCATTCAGGATATTTGACTTCCATGATTGATCCGGCGCCGAGGAGCTTTTCAACTTCGTCGTTCACTGCTTGTGATCGCTCGGGACCTAACTTGCGCCGCTTATGCTTAACCGGCTTATGCGTTGGGTCAGCATTGAGTTCGTGAGTCGTGACGCTTGGATCGATCCCCTTCATATCAGTCACGCTCCATGCAAACGTCAAGATGTTGGTTTTGAGGAAGAGTATTAACTCGTTACGCATGGCCGAAGTTATCTCCGTGCGGATATTCACACATCGTTTCTTATCGTCCTCGTCGAGACTCACCTCTTCGACCGCGGCAACGCCTTGTTGGACAGGGGTCGGTCTTCCATCTGTTGGCGACGTGCTATCGTCACCGACCCGCTGCTTTGATTGCTATAATTTCTTTCCGGTGCGAAACTTATGCTCGAACAGGAAGCAGGCCCTTGCGGTTTGCTGGTTACCACACAGTGTGTATATTCCTTTTGAAGTTGGGAACTTAACACAATGATGATACGTCGACGGGACTGCTTTCATCTTGTGGAGCCATGGAGTTCTGAGGATAACATTACAGATCGTTGGTTTGTCAATAACTGCGAACCTGAAGTATCTAGCTATCCCTCTAACAAAGATTGGTAGAGTGATGGTGCCGACTGACATAAGGTGATCCCCGTCGAAGGCAGCTAGGACGTCTCTGAAAATAACATTGACCGAACTTCAAGTGTCTATCAGTATTCTCGTTACTTCGCTTTTGCCGATCTAAAGCTCGACGACCAGTGGATCATTATGCGGCAGATCCAAACCCTCCATATCTCTTCCGTCGAAAGTAATTGGCATGCTTTCAGCCTCGAACTTTGATGGCCAGGATTTCTTCATTTCTGCCTTCTTGGTATAATCCCTGATCGCTCTGACCGAGTCATTGCATCTAGCTAATCCGCCCAGTATCATGTTTATTCTCCTTATCGTCGGAGGGCGTTGATCGGGCTTACGATCTGTATGTGGTCGCTTTTCATGACTGTTGTCATTTTGAATTTCCATCTCGTCTTCACTTTGGTCGGCGAGAATCTTTGAGTCTTTGACGAATTTTCGAGCGATACTTTCAGCGCGCTTGGTATCGCTTCGTCCAGGTTGGATTGTCTTGCTTCTGTTGGGTTCGACGACTATTGCTCCTTTCTTGTATCGTTCCATCAAGACCCTCTGGAGGTAATGACATTCTTCAGGTTTATGGGTGGTACTATAGTCGCAGTACAAAGTCACACTACTCTCACCTCCCTCCTTCCGGATGTACTTGTTTTCGCCGATCGCAAAAGTTCGACGAGTTCGGTCTTGGATTCTGGTGAAATGTTGCCGTGGTTCGACGTGCTCGACTTTTGGAGCCACGGCTACGGACTGTTTGGTTACCGTACTCGCCTCCGCGGAGTGCTTCTTTGCGTTGATAGCTTTCTCTTCCTCGAGTCCAATGTGTTTTGCAGCTCGGAGTAATGCATCGGCTATGGTCTCTACGTGTGTTAAGGACAGTTCTTCCTTAAACCAAGACTCATACCAAAGTGTGTTTCGAAGCGAGACGATAGCAGCAGCGTCTGGAATTGAAATGTTGACGATGATCTCTTTTAATCATCCGATAAAGGACCGAAGTGACTCGTCCCGATACTGAGTTAAGGCGTACAAGTCGGCGTGGGAGTTCTTGTCCTCCATCAGAACAGAGAATTGCTTTAAGAACTCAGTTATCAGCTCCTTGATACTGTCAATTGATCCAGGCGGGAGTCGCGAGAACCAGCTCAAGGCAGTTCTCGTTAGATGCTCGGCGAAGACTTGACAAGCTCCAGCATCGTACTCTTCCGGGCTAAATTGTAAAGGGCCGAGGGCCACGCCAAAGGTGAGTAAGAAATCTCGTGGGTCGACCGTTCCGTCATAGTGACCCAACCTTGGCTTGACTGCCCGTTTAACTGTTGTCGTGGCGAGTCTTCGAGAGAATGGAGTTCGCTGTGTTGCTTCGAGCATAAGTCCGACTTCGGGCGCTTTGTCCGTCGCTTTCAGGTATATCGCTGCCATTTCCTTCATTTGCTCTCTGATTTCTTTTAGCTCGGCATCCTTTGTCCGATCTGTTACTTCGTCATTTTGCTCGTTAAGGCGTGAGGTAGGATTGCGGTCTAATCCGCTGGTTTGCGCATACGACCCTGGCGTTGCTCTTGCCGAGAGGAAGTTCATTGGGTTGTGCCGGATGTTGTGGAGATGATTGATTTCATCTTGCGAGTTAACTTGTGCTGCGGTGAGCGCATCCAACCGGCTGTTAGTTCATTCTTCTTGCTGGTCAAGACGTGTCAGGATTCCGCGGAACAGCTCGTTTATACTGGAGACGGGCTGGTTGTTGAGCAAGGTGAGTTGTGTAGGAGCCTGCGTTAGCTCTGCGATCGTAGGGGTCGTCAAATTCGTCGCTATGACGAAAGTCTCCGGACTCTCCACTGTTACGACCTTTCTCGGAGCATCCGGTGTGGGGAGAACCGTCTGCTCCGCCTGATTCGTTGATGGGGTAGTCGTTCCCCCCGACGAGCCAGCTTCTCTGTTTCCTAAGCAGAAGGTCGTAGGTTCGACTCCTACCTGGCGCGCCAAATTGTTGATGTCCGAATCGGTCACAATTAGTATGTTTAGTTTGGTAAAAAGGAGGTCGAAGTTCTCTTCTATTTAATCGGTGCTGAGACACAAAAGACGGGTTACAACACGACTTAAACGAGTTACAAGAACAGTTGAGGATGATAGACGAGCTAATAACTCGTCGATTCCTAAGCTGTTGACTTTGAAGCCGTTGACTCTTGCTTCGACGAGCTAGGGCTCTTGTACTTCTGTATGAATTCTCTTGCCTTTTTCCGCGATACTCGCTCCCGAAGACTGTACACCTGTATTTATAGGGAATCGTGTCGGTTCGTCCATTTAAAATACCATAATACCCCTCTTTCCTTAGGAGTTTATTTTGGGTTTTTTCCTGGGCCAGGCCTTTTGTTTAGGGTGAGATCCACCCCTAACATAAACTCAAGATTAGATGGCTTGGAGATGAAGACTTAAACCTTCGTTTTTTAGGGTTGAATCGTTTGGTGGTGATCTTTGGTAGTCTTCTTTTTTTTTTTTTTTTTTTTTCATCTGTTGTAATTACTTTGCTTTTCCAATTCGAATTTGTTCCAATTTATAGTATCTACTACTCCATGTTTATCAGAGAGTTTGATCAATTGAAGGCAAAAAGCAAAATACAGGTTTTTGCAAGCTTTTTTTTTTTAATACTCTGTATGATAAATATACTGATACGAACAAAACAAAGCTCGAGTTTGCACAAAACCTAATAAAAGGTAAAAGTGAATATTTCAGGCTCAAATCTATGTCGCAACTCTCGAAACTCAGGGGGCTATCGCACTAACATTGATATATCGAATAAGATAAGTCTTTATGGAAGGATTCAAAATTAGAATTAAGTAGTTAACCATTATACGAAGTAAGAGCCAGTCTCTCTAACTTAGTTTGAAGTACTGTAGATTCTTTTCATAAGTACTTTTTCAAATTAGCTGTTCGAAAGACCACAAACCCTCGATCTAGCCTGGCTCATGTTAACGTATAAGGCAAACTATTGAATATGTGGCTAAAACTTGACATACATAGAGTTACATGTATAATAAGCTACAAAGTTTCAATATTACACATCTAAATATATTCTATTTTGGATGTATAAATGCTTAACTTACATTTTTTTCAAAAGAATCTTTTTAATTAATTGAAAAAAAATTGTTTTGTTTTTGTTTTTCTTACTATAATTCTACCTATTTTACTGATAAATGTCACTAATATTTACCAAACTAGACTCTGAATTTAACACTAGTATACAAATGAAAATCACAAAAGATATATGATTGGGTCTGCAAACTCTGGGATTGAGCTTCACCTTGTTGAGCTTCTTAGGCTTTTCGGAAAATATCTTTAGCTTTTGGCAATTTATGCATTGTTTCTTATGTTTGCTTCATAAAGCATCCTCCATCGATTAATCTCGATGGTTAATCCATACAGAAGTTAAGGGTTGGTTAGATTGGTTAATCTGCGCAGAAGTTACGGATTGATTAAGTTGCACTAATAGCTCTCTTTGGAATCTTGAGACGGAGTTTATTGAGAAATTCGGTATTTCCCTTAATTTCTTTCAGATTTTGTTCACGACCGATCCTTCACACATTTTTAAGAAACATTGGTATTTGATCTCCAAAAATTTTGAGATTTTTTATGACAAAAGTTAGCCCCCAAAAAATTTGTTAATGCAAAAACAGGCCACAATTTTATGAAAATTTAAGATTTGGTCTCAACTTTTTAATTTATCTATTTGTTATTGCAAAACTAGGCCTCATATTTCTAAAATTTTAAAATTTGATCTCAATTTTGAAATTTTATATATAAAATCCATAAAGAAAAGTTGTGGTGTGTTGGGTCCCAAATTCTACAGGATAGGCCTTGAATTAGTCCTTTTTTTTAGTTTACTTTTGTAAATGTTGACCTTGCTAGCTATTATAACCGTTCTTTGATTTTTAGACTGTCTCTTCTGTAGTGACTTTTTGATGAGAATATAGTTTGACAAATTGAAAAAAGAAAAGTTATGGACCGGGTCTAATTCAAGCCCTACAGTAGAAAAGCCAATATGTGCGCTTAAACCCGACACCAAAACCGATACATGAAGCTTCCTTTTAATAAACCGTCGATTAAAACTTATCAAGGGCTACGATCTCTTAATGATCTCTTTATCTATATATACATTTTTTGAGACATTTATGAAATAAATCCTAAAGTTCAAACCTATTTACAAGTATGCCATTAATATTAATTATTAATTTCATAAAAATTTGTAAAACTTGGGTTTGTTCAAAGTACTCTCCTTTACAAAGGCCCAAACCCATTGCTATCCTAAAATTTTGGATATGATATTTTCCCAGATCTTACCTATTTAGTCTGTCGAGATCAAAATAAATAAAAAAAATCAACTTTCCCAATTGTAGAAGAAGAAGACACGACCCATATATCTCTCTATAACAAAAATTATTATTTAATTTAATTTTCTCATTACAATGGATCAACTGAAAGTTTAAAACTTCAAAAATTAAAAGGATTATATGCACAACAAAACTGTATATTCCAAAGTGTCTAATTATAAATAGATTAAACAAACTAAATTACAATGTCACAATATAGTATACACATATAATTTTAAATTTTATTAATAATTTCAAATACTATTATCTATATATTGCAAACCAAATAGACACGTAAAAAAAATTTGTACAGTTTATACTACATAAAATTTAATTAACAATATGATATCCTAACTTCACTACATAATATATTGAGTTAACATATTGTTCACTTAAAATTTAGAAAACAGTACTTAAATTGTTTTAAAGTTAAAAATAGCCCGCGGTGTACCGCGGGTGAATATCTAGTATCTAATAAAAACCTCGGCATTTTCGTTTCCTGATTTGGTTTTAACTCATCTTTCTTTTCTGTCAAGAACGATGAAGCAAGTAGGATTTAGTCACAGATTGATTTCGACGGACAAAGATTTCATAAAATTCGTGATGAAATACGACCTTATCCTTGTTGCAACGCTGATTTCACTGCGGTATATGGTACTTGGTCGATTTCTACAACTTTGAGTTATCCAAAGTAACTTTCCGTGAGACGATGGGGCTTTTCGCTAAGATCATATTTTCTTTTCTGTGACGACCTTTTTGCAACAAATATGCATCGTTTGACGCTGCTTTGTCGGGCGATAAGACCATTGATATCAAAAGAACTGACAAAGAGATAGCTATGTTATGTAGTTTTTTGGCTTTGGCCTGCTCTCTCATGAACCTGAAGGGATTCTTCTGGGGAGTTTTTGAGAGTCCAGGTCCAATAACAAAGAGTCCAAGCCCAATAACAGTTGAAAGTTCAGCCCAGCAAGTCACTTTCCCTCCTCTGCAGCAAAATGACAAAAGTACAAAACAGAGGAGAGTGACGACGAAGGTACAAGGAACACCAGCTGGAGAGAGCTGTGCAGTGGTCCTATCGAGCCGTTATGATGTTCTCTCATCAGTAGAGAGAGAGTAGATGTCATACACTTGTCACAAGATCCTTAAGCTATGGATTAGGTCTAGAATGTTCCCATTGATGTATAAATACTATCTTGATTTAAAGAACAGACTATCAATAAGAAAAGCAAAAGTTCAATATCACAAATCTCTTATATCGTTTGTTCTTATGGTATCAGAGCCTCTCTAAATCCCTAACCGGTTGCTGTCATGGCAGAAAGACTTGATTCCTATCCTTTTCCGTCTAATATCCATGTTGCTAGTTCTGTCACCATCAAACTAAGTGACACGAACTATCTTCTATGGAAGACTCAGTTTGAATCTCTACTCTGGTCCTAGAAGCTGCTTGGTTTCGTCAATGGTCAGATTCCAGCTCCTGCAGCTACTCGTGTCACCACTGTCAACGATGTTCAAGTCACAAGCCCAAATCCGGCGTATGAAGCTTGGATCTGCACTGATGAGCTTATCAAGTCATGGTTGTTTGGAACCCTCTCCGAAGAGGTTCTTGGTCTCGTTCATGCTATGTCTACGTCTCAAGAGGTATGGCTCTCCCTTGCGTCTAGTTTCAACAGAAGTTCTGTGACTAGAGAATGTGAGCTGTTGCGTCGTCTTAATCTTCTGAACATGAAAGATAGGACCTTTTCAGTCTATTGTCGTGAGTTTTGTGCTATCTGTGATAATCTTAGTGCGATTGGAAAGCAAGTCAATGAGTCCATGAAGGTTGTTTTGTTCTTGAATGGATTGGCTAGAGAATATGACCCTATTGCTACTGTTATCCAAAGTTTGTTGTCTCGTTTGCCGTCNTGCCGTCTCCCACTTTTAATGATGTTGTTCTTGAGGTTTCTGGGTTTGACTCTAAGCTGCAAACGTATGATACTGCCTCTGATGTTTCTCCAAACCTGGCCTTCCAAACACAACGAGGTGGTACTAACTCTCGTGGAAGGGGAGGCAGAGGTAACTTCTCAACTCGTGGTTGAGGCTTCTCTCAGCAGGTTAATAACTCTGGTTGGAATCAGTCCGGTGGAGCAAACAGTGTTCATCCGGTTTGTCAGATTTTTGGAAGGGTCGGTCATGTTGCTCTGAAATTGCTGGAACAGGTTTGATAACTCCTATCAGAGTGAGGATGCTCCACAAGCTCTTGCTGCGCTTCAGGTTTCAGACACTTGTGGTCAAGAGTGGGTTACAGACTCTGGTTCCTCTGCTCACATCACTGCTGCAACTACTCAGTTATCAACCGCTACACCATATAATGGTTCTAAAACAGTGATGGTAGCTGATGGAGCCCATCTCCCGATTACGCATGTTGGTTCTACAACACTCACCACTTCTACAAGTAGTCTTCCTCTCTTAGATGTTCTTGTTTATCCATCAATGCAGAAGTCATTACTATCAGTGTCAAAGTTATGTGATGACTATCCTTGTGGTGTGTTTTTTGATGCTAATGCTGTGTATGTGATTGACCTACAAACTCAGAAAGTGGTGACAAAAGGACCTCGTCGTAAGAGTCTTTATATGTTGGAGAATAAGGAGTTTGTGGCATTATTTTCAAATCGACAGTGTGATGCTAGTGATATGATCTGGCACCAACGTCTAGGACATGCAAATCTTCAAGTTCTCCAACACCTCAAAAACAGCAAGGCAATATCATCTAATAAGAGCAGCACATCTCTCGTTTGTGGACCTTGCCAGATGGGAAAGAGTTGTCAATTACCGTTTTTTAGTTCTGATTTTAGTGCAAAGGAACCTATTGATCGAATTCATTGTGATCTTTGGGGACCATCTCCAGTTGTATCAGTTCAAGGGTTTAAATACTATGTTGTTTTCATTAATGCATTCTCTCGATATTCATGGTTAATTCCGTTGAAAACGAAGGCTGAGTTTTGTGATGTGTTCATAGTATTTCAAAAACAAGTTGAAAATCAATTTGGTAAGAAGATCAGGATTTTTCAGAGTGACGGAGGTGGAGAATTTATGAGCACAAGATTTTGAAAGCATTTGCAGGATCATGGTATAAAGCATCTTCTGTCCTGTCCATTCACACCACAGCAGAATGGTATTGCAGAAAGGAAGCATCAGCACCTGACAGAGCTCGGTCTCTCCATGTTGTTTCAGAGCAAGGTTCCCTTGCGTTTTTTTGGTTGAGGCTTTCTACTCTGCAAATTTTATCAATAATCTGATTCTTCGTCTGCTCTGAATCAGAAAAGTCCAGTAGAAGTGTTATCTAACAAGCAACCTGATTACTCTTTTCTACGAATCTTTGGTTCAGCTTGTTATCCATGTCTCCGATCCTATGCTCAACACAAACTGGAACCTCGATCCCTCCAGTGTGTTTTTCTTGGTTATCACCCACAATACAAGGGCTACCGATGTCTTTATCCACCTACTGGTCGTGTTTATATCTCAAGACATGTGATCTTTGATGAGGAACACTTCCCTTTCGATCACACCTACAAGCATTTAGCGACTCAGCCCAAAACAGGCTTGTTACATGCATGGCAATGATGTGTCTGCATTTTATAGGGTTTTAACTATAGTTTTTAGGATTGTTTTGAGTCTTTTCCTAGGTCCAAGTGTGCTTTTAGAGTCCTTTTAGTCTTTTGTGAGTCTTTACAGGTCCTAGGTGACTTTGGAAGGAATCTGAGCGTTTTGGGGATGAAAACATGCATCTGGAGCCAATTGGTTGAAGACTGATCGAGCTAGAAGGCAGATGAAATGAAAGCAGAAAAACGTTCCGGATCGACTGATCCTTTCGAGATCGACCATTCCCGTCCCCGACGCAACTTTTCCTTATTTGTTTTAAACCGACTTTTTAGGGATTTATTTTACTATTTAACCACGGGGCTCGACCCCTAGAGACATAACTTTTACTCTACGCCGTTTTTGAGCACTTGTAAGCTTGGGAGAAGATCTCTTATCCTTTTTAACCCTTTGGAGAAGAATTCTGAACCCTATTATCTCTTTTTGCAATTCAAACATGTTTCCTTCATATTTGATTTGTGATTGTCTCTGTTCGATGTTTGAGTAGTCTTACCGTTGGGTTTCGGGTTTCAAAGGGGGCTTTATGATTCATTGATTTAGGTTGTTAGATTTGGGATTGATCTGTTGTGTTCTTCATCTATAGTTGTTCTTACTGCTTAAACTAGATTAGCTACCTAGTTTATGATCTTAGGTTAAATTCATCGAGGCATCAAAAGTGTTGTTGAATTGCTTGAAAAGAACATAGGTGAGTAAGGTGATCCTTAGCCAACGACAGTTGAAGTTGGGGCACCTTGTGAACAAATCAAACTTGAACTTATTGCTTGCTAGGATTGTTTAGATTCAAACGACGGTTTAGGATTCATTCAATTCCTTGCATAGAAAACTAATGCTGCGACAGTAGGTTAGTTTTATATTTGAGATTTGAGTTCAAGAGCGGTTCCTAAAGCTATCCCAATCCATCACCCAATTTCGTGATCATAACCCTTGATTGATTCCCTGCGCCCAATACTTTCTCTTAAATTTACAAACTCTTATTTATTTTCTGTTTTAATTCTGTTACTTGCAAAACAAACTTCCTCTTTGCTTTAGCTATACTCGGTCTATATAATTTCATAGTGTATCGTTTGGTCTCTGTGGATTCGACCCTGAAGTGCTACGACGACACCACTAGATCGTGGTTGAGTGTGCTTTGGGTTATTGATTTAACTCTAGATCAATTTGGCGCCGTTGCCGGGGACCAAAACGTTGCCTTTGAAATTTTAGATTCACGTTTAGTCTAAGGTTTCTTTATTTTTAGTTACTAACGAGTTCTTGCAACTTTATTTCTTGGTTTAAGGTGTATGCATACAAGGAACAGCAAGAAAACTGATCTGCGCATACTAGGGAACAAGGAATTAGCACAGCTCGAACGCGAGAACCGGAAAGCGAAAGCACAGACCAATTCTATGGCTGACGGAGAGAACACAGGGGTTAATCCACCCAACCCTCAGCTTGGTATCATCCAACAACAGCAGAGACAGAACCAGCAAGAGCATGCTGTGCCAAACCCACCAGCGAGACCAGCCACCTTGAGGGATGAAGATGCCCAGAACAGGCTGTTTGCGAATCGATCAGCGATTCAACCTCCCACTCCTGCTAGGCAAGACTACGAGATTAAGCATAGTCTAATCAATCTGGTTCAGAACCGCGTTTTCCACGGGTTGCCATCGGAGAGCCCTCTTGATCACATTGAAGCTTTCGAAAGACTGACCAGTACGACGAGGTCCAATGGTGTACCATACGACTATCTGATGCTGACTCTGTTCCAGTTTTCCTTGGCGGATAAAGCACTTAGGTGGCTGAACCTTTTAGATGCTGGATCACTCACCACTTGGGCGCAATGTAGAGCAGCCTTCCTGAATCACTTCTACACCAAGTCACGATCAGCCAAACTGCGAAGCAAGATCACTACATTCTCGCAAGGAGGCATGGAGTCGTTCTGTGAAGCATGGGAAAGGTTCAAGGAGTATCTCCGAGACTGTCCCCATCATGGATACACCCAAGAGAATCTAATGAACATCTTCTATTGGGGAATTGAACAGAAGTACCAGATGGCTTTAGATACGTCCAGCAAGGGAGATTTCTCTACCAACACTGCAAACGAAGCCAATGCACTGATAGAAAACCTCGCAGCCAGCAACAGCAATCACGGCACAGACTATGACCGTACAGTTAGGGTAAATTCTGTCGATACTGATGCCATTAAAGACCTCACAGCGAAGGTAAATCTCCTACTGAAAAGGGATCACCAAGGTGTTAACTCGTGTGAGGAACAAACTGGGGGGTATGCAGACTTCGGAGCTGAGACATACCAAGAATGTGCGGAGGAGGTGAACTATATAGGAGGACAAGGAAACTTCCAAAATCGAGGTTTTAACCAAAATTTTAGGAACCACCCTAATCTGTCCTACAGGAGCAATAATGTCGAGAATCCTCAGGATCAGGTCTACCCACCGCGTCCTCAGCAGAGCAACGTTGCACAGGGCTTCCAGAACAAGGGGACAGGATTTGGAGGGTCGAATTTCCAACAAAAACCTCAAGTCAACAACTTCGCGCAAGGGTATCAACCAGTCGCACCGCAGGCAGCAGTCTCGCAGGAGAGCAAACTGGAACAAATGATGCATGCTCTGATGGAGAACCAGAAGAAAAACGCTACTGACGTGACTGGCAAGATGGACAGTATGTACTTTGAGCTAAATGGGAGGATCGAGTCGTTGAATTCTCACATGAGAGTGTTGGAGAATCAGGTGGCACAGTCCGCAGCAAGGGTCAAGGCGCCTCCAGGGACACTTCCAGGGAAGAACGAGGCTAATCCGAAGGAATATGTAAATGTCATCACCCTTCGAAGCGGAAAAGAGTTTCCTGAACCGCAACGGAGAGCAGGGAATGACCGATCCAATGTCGGGACCAGCCGATCCAAAATTCGAAATCAAGAAAACAACCCTGACACCGTTCTCAACAACACCCCCGAAGATGCTGCGATACATGATTCAACGATTACCGAAGAAGAGCAACCCAGCAGATCCCAACAACCCTATGCACCCAGGCTACCTTTCCCTACTCGCTGCAAGTCAAAAATTCAGGAGCGAGAATATGAGAAGCTGAAATCAGTGGTAGGAGAGCTTCAGGTTAGACTCCCTTTCATCGAAGCAGTAAGGATGGTTCCATCTCTTAAGAAGTATATGAAAGAAATTCTAACCGACAAGCTCAGTCTGGAGAAAGGAGTGATGTACCTCACACAAGAGTGTAGTTCTATGCTCCAAAATCGAATGCCTGAAAAGTGTGGGGATCCTGGACCATTTACCTTGCCTTGCACGATAGGAGACCTCAAGTTCAGCAAATGCCTCTGCGATCTAGGAGCAAGTGTGAGCCTGATGCCACTCAGCGTTGCGACGCGACTTGGCCTCTACACCTTCAAACCGACCCAAGTCACTCTTGTACTAGCTGATCGTTCCACTCGACGCCCAAAAGGAGTGCTGGAAAACCTACCAGTGCAAATTGGGAACTGCTACATTCCNTGATTCAACGATTACCGAAGAAGAGCAACCCAGCAGATCCCAACAACCCTATGCACCCAGGCTACCTTTCCCTACTCGCTGCAAGTCAAAAATTCAGGAGCGAGAATATGAGAAGCTGAAATCAGTGGTAGGAGAGCTTCAGGTTAGACTCCCTTTCATCGAAGCAGTAAGGATGGTTCCATCTCTTAAGAAGTATATGAAAGAAATTCTAACCGACAAGCTCAGTCTGGAGAAAGGAGTGATGTACCTCACACAAGAGTGTAGTTCTATGCTCCAAAATCGAATGCCTGAAAAGTGTGGGGATCCTGGACCATTTACCTTGCCTTGCACGATAGGAGACCTCAAGTTCAGCAAATGCCTCTGCGATCTAGGAGCAAGTGTGAGCCTGATGCCACTCAGCGTTGCGACGCGACTTGGCCTCTACACCTTCAAACCGACCCAAGTCACTCTTGTACTAGCTGATCGTTCCACTCGACGCCCAGAAGGAGTGCTGGAAAACCTACCAGTGCAAATTGGGAACTGCTACATTCCTACTGATTTCATAGTTCTTAAGCTTGACGAGGAATCCCAAGAACCGATCCTACTTGGAAGACCTTTCTTGGCCACGGCTGGTGCGATGATAAACGTCAAGGAAGGGAAGATTGATCTACACATGGATGATCTGATTTTGAGATTCAACTTGGAGAAAGCAGCTAAGAAACCTACGATTGACGGTCAAACCTTCTGGGTTGACACAATAGGCGAAATAGCTGATGAGATCTATGATGAAGTGTGTACAAGTGATCATCTGGCTGTAGCACTCACCAAGACGGCACCAGAGCTGGGATATCTCTCTGAGGAGACTGAGAACTTGGCCAGAACACTCGATGCTGCAGCAATCCTAAAACATGAGGTTCTATTCATCAATCTGCAACCTGAACTGACTGATCCGGAAATTGGACTGACTGATCCGACTTCTCCTGTGGAAGCATCCGATAAAGACGACGGATTGACCATTCCGAGCGACAGATCAGCTGATCCCGAACTTTGCCCTGGGACAAAATCAAATCAGGAGGATTGGAGTGAACTCAAAGCTCCAAAGTTGGACTTAAAGCCACTCCCAGAAGGGCTAAGGTACGCGTATCTCGGACCTAGTTCCACATACCCAGTTATCATTAACTCTAACCTAAACAATGTTGAAACCGCACTCTTGCTCTGCGAGTTAAGAAAATATAGGAAGGCTTTGGGCTATTCCTTAGATGACATTTCAGGTATATCACCGGAGTTGTGCTCACATCGGATTCACCTCGAAGATCCATCTAAATCTTCCATTGAACACCAAAGGAGGCTGAATCCGAACCTCAAGGAAGTGGTGAAGAAAGAGATCCTCAAACTGTTGGGAGCCGGAGTTATTTTCCCAATCTCTGACAGCACTTGGGTGAGCCCAGTCCATGTAGTGCCAAAGAAAGGAGGGGTGACAGTAGTTGCAAACGAGAAAAACGAGTTGATTCCCACCAGGACAGTAACAGGGCATCGCATGTGTATCGACTACCGCAAACTCAATGCAGCCACAAGGAAGGA
>NC_025693.1:13527094-13535091 GCF_000633955.1 Camelina sativa
TATCCCAATCCATCACCCAATTTCGTGATCATAACCCTTGATTGATTCCCTGCGCCCAATACTTTCTCTTAAATTTACAAACTCTTATTTATTTTCTGTTTTAATTCTGTTACTTGCAAAACAAACTTCCTCTTTACTTTAGCTATACTCGGTCTATATAATTTCATAGTGTATCATTTGGTCTCTGTGGATTCGACCCTGAAGTGCTACGACGACACCACTAGATCGTGGTTGAGTGTGCTTTGGGTTATTGATTTAACTCTAGATCAGGCAACAAGCTGCAGATCCGACATCCATTCCACATTCTCTTCCAACAATTCCCTCTCAAATTGTCGAATTTCCTCAAGAGAGTACTATGAATCCTGGTGAAGCTCAACAACTGCAATCTGAGGTTGTTATTAGTGTTCCTCACACAGAGTCAGAGGTTCTTAGTGAACCACCGGTTGCTCCACTAAGTGATACATAGTCGGAGGTTATTAATGAATCACCGGTTGTTCAACCAAGTGATGCAGTTGCTTCACATCCCATGACTACACGGTCTCGGCATGGGATCCGAAAACCAAATCCTAGATATGCTCTTGTTGCGAGTAAGAAAATTCCTTCGTTGCCTCAAACTGTCGCTGAAGCTCTAGCACATCCAGGTTGGCGTCAAGCAATGTTAGAAGAACTGGAGTCTATCTATCAGAATCATACATGGACTCTAACTCCAGCAACTGCAGAAATGAACATTCTTGGCTGTTGTTGGGTATTTACTATGAAATTAAATACTGATGGATCTCTAAACAAACTAAAAGCAAGACTCGTTGCCAAGGGATTCAATCAGGAGGAAGGTGTGGACTTCAATGAGACTTACAATCCTGTTGTTAGAACATCAACTATCAGAATTGTTCTTGCAGTCGCTACTTCAAAGAACTGGAGTGTCACTCAACTTGATGTTAAGAACACTTTCCTCCTTAAAGATTTACAAGAACAAGTCTTCATGATTCAACCACCAGGTTTTGAGGATACTGCAAAGCCGAATCATGTTTGTTCTTTAAAGAAGGCTTTATACGGATTGAAACAAGCCCCACGTGCCTGGTTTGATAAGTTCAGCAGGTTTCTGATTGAGTATGGATTTTTGTGCAGTAAGGCAGATCCATCTCTCTTTGTCTATCATTACAATGGCAACACCATGGTCCTATTGTTATATGTGGATGATATACTACTAACTGGTTCTAATCCTAATCTTTTCAAGTCATTGCTTGCAGAACTCAACATACGGTTTGCAATGAAGGATTTGGGTAATCTTCACTACTTCTTGGGGATTCAAGCACAGACTTTCCCCAATGGGTTGTTTCTTAATCAAGCTAAATATGCAGAGGAAATCTTACATCACGCCAATATGTCATCATGCAATTCTTTTCATACTCCTCTGCCTATCCCCTTAGACAATGTTTTTAAGGACAAGCGATTGTTCTCTGAGCCGAGTTACTTTTGAAGCTTGGCTGGCAAACTTCAATATCTTATGATCACCCGTCCAGACATACAGTTTGCAGTAAACTTCATTTTTTAGCGTATGCATGCTCTGACAGAATCAGACTTCCACCTTCTGAAACGAATCCTGCGTTATATCAGAGGCACAACAACAATGGGCTTGCATATGGATCGGAACAGTGATCTCTCCTTGGTTGTTGATGGTGGAGACTTATCATTGGTCTCCTATAGTGACAGTGATTATGCTGGTTGCCAGGATACTCGACGTTCTACAACCGGGTTCTATGCACTACTCGGCTCAAACTTGATCTCGTGGTCTGCAAAAAGGCAACCTACTGTGTCACGATCCTCAACAGAGGCAGAGTATCGAGCTCTGACTACAGCGGCTTCCGAGTTAACCTGGATATCGTTTGTTCTCAGAGATTTAGGTGTTGTTCAGTCCAAGCCCGCAGTTCTTCGATGTGATAATCTCTCAGCAGTTCATCTCTCTGCAAATCCAGTGTTTCATAATCGCTCAAAGCATATTGAGGTTGACTATCATTACGTTCGAGAGAGAGTCACTCTTGGTCTCCTGGGAGTCCAACATGTTCCCGCAGCTCTGCAACTTGCGGATATCTTCACAAAATCTCTTCCTCGGCAAGCTTTTCAGCAGCTCCGGTACAAACTGAGTGTTGGAAGACCTCCCACCATCAGTTTGCGGGGGGATGAGAGTCCAGGTCCAATAACAAAGAGTCAAGCCCAATAATAGTTAAAAGTTCAGCCCAGCAAGTCACTTTCCCTCCTCTGCAGCAAAATGACAAAAGTACAAAACAGAGGAGAGTGATGACGAAGGTACAAGGAACACCAGCTGGAGAGAGCTATGCAGTGGTCCTATCGAGCCGTTGTGATGTTCTCTCATCAGTAGAGAGTGAGTAGATGTCATACACTTGTCACAAGATCTTTAAGCTATGGATTAGGTCTAGAATGTTCCCATTGATGTATAAATACTATCTTGATGTAAAGAAAAGACTATCAATAAGAAAAGCAAAAGTTCAATATCACAAATCTCTTATATTGTTTGTTCTCAGTTTTATGTTTACCTGTTTCTCCTCCGTTTCTCTTCTTGGTTCAACAATTCCTCAAGTTAAGAAGAAACGTAAAGGAATCTCAAGATTAGATTGCTTGGAGATGAAGCTACAAAGATTGGGGTTTAGGTTTTTTTTTTAGGGTTTGAATTGTTTAGTGGTGATTTTTAGTTTTCTGGTGTTGTAATTATTGCTATTGAGTATTCTCAAAATTATTTTGCTTGGATATGAAGGTTTAAGTCTGGATATTTGTGTTTTTTTTTTTCTTTCAATTAGGATATATAATCGTTTATTGGTGGATGAGTTATTTAGTTTTGGAGTTGTAATTATTGCTATGAGTTTGCCACTAAGTTTGGTTTTTGCGTTTCCAATTCAGAGTTTGTTTCAAAAATTCATGGAACCATATTTATTACTAGTCCCATCCACGTTGATTATAAGATAGTTTGATCAGTATAATTAGAGACCGCACGAACTTGATCCAGCCCGGTGGTCTCGAGTCTTGACTATATTTTAAGTCTAAATCGGATTATACTTATGAAAAGTGAGATTAGCTATGGTGAAAAAAACAAAGCACGTCTTTGCCTAAGTAAAACTAAAGCCTTTTATTTTTGAAATGGCAAACGAGTACATTAACTTTAAACCCTTTTACTGGTAGTAAGTTTTTGCAGTTCATGCAAATCTTGGTTGTGCCACTAATTTCGAGAATGTTATCTCATGTTTTCCCATCCCTTGTTCTACTTACTGTCGATATGTGGTCTCGACTCTTAGTACCATACTTCAAGCTTTTGACACAATTCTTTATCAGCTTCACAAGTTTCCACAATTATCTTCTTAAACTCCATATAAGCAAACATGAACATTTTACTGAAACCCTCAAACTCAATGGGTGATGAAGCAAAGCGGAAATACCGGCTTGAGATTGACAAGTCTAAGTGTTGAAAAGGAGATCCAATTATTTATTGAGAAGATGAGTTGTTGTTGTTAAGCAAGATTTGCTAAAGACCCGATGATAAGTTGTGTGATGTTGAGGTGGCCGAAGGAAAAGTGAAGAAAATCTATAGTACCATACCATCCTAATAAAGACTCAATTTGGTTCAGATCACACAAATTAAACCAGAACGCAAGAAGATTGGGGATTAACCGGTTGATCCGGGTCAAATCAGCTCATACAGGTGTTAAAAGCAAATGGGCTTAGAAAAGCCCTAACATTGCATGCCCTAAACCGACACCAAAAAGCAAGATTAAAACCACAAAACTTCGCCAGATTTTTGGATAAGGGTTTGTCAAAAAAGTGTTCTATCTCCAAAATCGATATCTTCTTCAAGATTTCTCATCTGTTGAACAACGTACAAGATCGAGATGAAGCAAGTGGGATTGACTCGCAGATGGATAGCTTCGGACGCAGCTTTCAACAAATTCTCGATCGTATTCAACGTTCTCGTTATTGCAACGCTGGTTTTTCTGAGGATGACTTGGAGAGAATCTGAGTTCATCGTATTGAATTTAACACACAATATCACAAGAAACAAACTTTCTTGGAAAACTTTTATTGCTTTAGAAAACTGACTCAAAAACTAAAGCTCTTCAAACTCTCTAATCTCTCATAAGTTGTGTCACAACCTTGACACCTCCTTATATATAGATAGATAAGTTTAACACCAAATCCTAACTCTATTTGGACTAGTTATTTAGATAACTCCTAAACAACCTAGAGCTAATCCTATTCCATAACTTGGTAGGATTAGCCTTATCTCTTAATTAACGTTTCTTGTCTTTCAAGCTTAAGCTAACAATCTCCCCCTTAAGCTTGATCTCTTCTTTAGCTGTGTCTTTAACACCAACAAGTTCTCTCATCTCCAAGAACTTGATCCTTCCCAGAGCTTTTGTGAGTATATCAGCCTTCTGCCTACTCCCAGGTACATGCTCCACCTCCACTAGTCCATTTTCAACACATTCACGGATGAAATGGTAACGACGGTGAATGTGTTTACTTCTACCGTGAAAACAGGGTTTTTAGAAAGAGCAATGGTATACTTGTTATCAATACTTATTAGCACCTTCTCATTCTTCCGTCCTGTTATCTCCCCAAGAAGTTCCTGAAGCCAAATGGCCTGCTTCGCCGCCTCTGTAGCTGCCATGAACTCCGCCTCGCAAGAAGACATCGCCACGGTTTCCTGCTTTTGTGAGCACCAAGTGATCGGACAATGGTTAAAGTAAAAAATGTGACCTGTGGTGCTCTTCCCATCGTCCTCATCAACGTTGTGGCTGCTATCACTGAAGCCAACCAAATCAGTGTCATCAAGCTGAGTACAACTGATCTCACTGTAACCAACTAACTTTGTTTTCTTCGAACGAGTATAGTTCAGGCCAAATGCAAGTGTTCCCCGCAAATATCTAAGTATCTGCTTCAGTGCTGCACCATGAGACACCTTAGGCTCACGCATATATCGAATCAACACTCCTACACAGAACGAGAGGTCTGGTCTCGTGTGTAACAGATATCTGAGACACCCGATATTCCTTCGGTACACTCTCTCTTCAACACTTTCTTCTTCTAGTGACTTAGACATTTTTAAGCCAGACTCCATAGGCGTGAGAACCGAATTGCACTCTCTCAAACATGCTTCCTCTAGTATCTTGAAAGCCTAAATTATGAACAAAAAAAGAGACAATTATATAAACAATTATGAATTGGTATTCAAAATCATAAACACAACTAAAATAAATATGAAACCAAAATTATTTGGTTTGAGCGGACAAACCCAAAATTTCCCACCATCCCACTAATTTATTTAGTTTTCCCGGTTCAAGTAAAATTATTTGGAATAAGGGTAGTGGGTTAAGTTAACCTAGAGTCTTTTCCTTCCTCGACATAGGGCTTGTTCGTTTGGTTGACGCTGGCGGCTGCGGCAGCGGCAGCGGCAGCGGCTGCGTTTATGTTTTTAACCGCTGAATTGAAACAACATTTAAAAATATTAGACGCAAGTCGCAGCGTTTGCCGCAGCGTCATGACGCAGATACCTGCGGCAAGCAAACGAACAACCATACCTGCGTCTGCCGCAGCCGCAGGTACCTGCGGCAGCCAAACGAACAAGCCCATAACCACACCAACACTTAGAAAAAAAAACCTAAACTCCGTCTATGCAGCTATGCCGCCTACACACTCAGATCTCTTCCTCTTCCTCTTCGATCTAGCTCTGATCTCTTCCTCCTTGACTCACCATGCGTTTCCCCGGCCGACACCCTGATCACCATCACGCTTAACCCTCTGATTCTAATCCAACAGGTACTCGTTCTGTCTTTTCGTTTCTCTTCTCCTTCTCGCGATTTACTGAGTTGAGATTAAGATTCATTCTTCGTTTCCACTGCTTCTCCCTTAGGTCATACAGATTGAAAGTGTTAAACCCAAACCACAACCGCCCTTCTTTCTCCGCCTCTGTTTTCTCTCCGTCTCTTAGATTCACAAGCTTTAGACAACCAAAGATTCTCATCGCCATTTGTTTTGTCGTTGAAGAACAGAAACAGATCTGATGCCACAAGACCACCAGAGAGACTTGGCGGAAGAAGCATAGCAAGCAACGGGAGATCGTCGACAAACGAAATCTGGTTGCGGCGGCTGAGAGCTCAGTTGGGTGATTAGGGTTTTTTTTGTTAATTTTTTTCGCATCCGGTTTAACCGAGATTCTGGCCCGGTTCAATTTTGTAACACTTATTCAATTCCCGGTTTGGGTGGGTTGTTAATATCAATATTTTAATTTAAAGAAAAACTGTCACAAAATAACATAAATACTGTATTATAATTTGTATAAATACTGTATAAATATAATAATGTATAAATACTTAAATGCAACTATAGTTGGTAATTAGTCGGCAATTAGTCACTAAATTTGGTGCTATGTTATGACTATTTTGCGTCGTCGTAAACTAGTCGTAGTGTAGTTGCAAAATTTAGTGACTACATTACGACTAAATTTGCGACTATGTAAAATAGTCGTAATGTAGTCGCTATTTGGCGACTAATCTTACGACTATTTATTTTAGCGACTCTCGATTTACGACTACTGATTTTAGTCGCAATTTAGTCGTAACACACCATTTAGCGACTAAATAGTGACTAATAGTGACTAATAGTGATCTTTTCTCGCACTTTATGACAATCTACCTCGATATGTTTGGTTCTTTCATGCAAGACCGAGTTGGTTGCTATGTGTATTGCCGCCTTATTGTCACAATGCATGGTGATTGGTTGCTCAGACTCCACTCCGAGATCTTTGAGGAGACCTTTGAGTCATGTGAGCTCGTTGGTGAGCTTCTTCATTGCCCGATATTCCGACTTGGCACTTGATTGAGATAGAACCTTTTGTTTCTTCGACTTCCAGGTTACTAGGTTTCCTCCAATGAACGTGCAATACCCTGTTGTGGATCTCCTGTCAATTGTATCACCCGCATAGTCCGCGTCACAGTAGCTGACAAGTTCCGTATTGTTGTTCTTTCCCATCCAAATGCTGCGCCCTGGACTACTCTTGAGATAACATAGAATCCTTTCATGTGTTTGCCAATCAAAGTTCATTGGAGCCTTCATGTGTTGACTGACTTGGTTTATTGCATAGCATATGTCCGGCCTCGTGATCGTGAGATAGATAAGCTTGCCCACCAGCCTACGGTAGCGTCCTACATCTGCATAAGGCTCGTGCAACTTGTTACCGGAGCGCCGGGTGTTGGCTTCTCCCCCTTTCGCTTGACATGATATCCTTCCTCAAGGGGCGTCGACACCGGTTGAGCTCCCATCTTACCTGTCTCATGTAAAAGGTCAAGTGTGTATTTCCGTTGAGATAGAAACAACCCCTCCGGAGAGCGAGAGATTTCTATCCCAAGGAAGTATTTAAGTTCCCCCAAATCTTTAATATCAAAAGTAGAGTTGAGGAGAGCCTTAGTGGCACAAATACCATCCTTATCATCACCAGTAATAATGATGTCATTGACATATATAAGGACGACGACCCGGCCACCGGTGGTGCGAAGGGTGACCAGCATGTGATCAGCCTCATAACGCTTGAAACCATTGGTGCGAAGTGTAAAACTGAGCTTGTGGTACCAAGCCCGCGGAGATTTCTTAAGGCCGTAGATCGCCTTATGGACCCGGAGAACTCTACCCGGAGCAACAATGTGTTCTAAACCCGGTGGAGGGTGCATGTAGACTTCCTCTGATGTGATCACGGGTTCGACCCCCTGATCAAGACGCCCGAGACGTCCCGGACGGCTCCGAGACGCATGACCGAGAAGCATCGGACATAGACAGAACGCCTATCTCGAACGCGGCCAAGGCACCGGCGACCCTCCCAGGAGCCTCAACGCGACCAAGGGAGCTCCAACAAGGCGACCAAAGAAGAATCAACTTGGAGGAACAAGACAAAGTCACCTCTTGAGTATTTCAAGGCCGAGCTTCAACCTACGCACAAA
>NC_025693.1:13537725-13539189 GCF_000633955.1 Camelina sativa
CTACCACTTGCTCTTTCCTCTTTAATTTTTGGCCAAGCCTCTTGAAATTCAAACTGGTCAAAACCGTGTTGAATTTCTTGTGTGGTTTAGGATTAGTTTCTTTTTGTATGGTGAGAGCTTAGCCACCTCTAAAGTGCTATTGGTCAAGACCACAAAAATGTGGACGTGGATAGCTCCCTATGCACCTTGTGGTCCATGGGTGAGTTGTCACCTTGGCTTTTAGTAACTTACTTTTGCTTTTTCTTTTGGCTTTAGTAGATAACTTTGTTTGTCTTGCATAATATTCCTTTCNTCATGTGAGCTCGTTGGTGAGCTTCTTCATTGCCCGATATTCCGACTTGGCACTTGATTGAGATAGAACCTTTTGTTTCTTCGACTTCCAGGTTACTAGGTTTCCTCCAATGAACGTGCAATACCCTGTTGTGGATCTCCTGTCAATTGTATCACCCGCATAGTCCGCGTCACAGTAGCTGACAAGTTCCGTATTGTTGTTCTTTCCCATCCAAATGCTGCGCCCTGGACTACTCTTGAGATAACATAGAATCCTTTCATGTGTTTGCCAATCAAAGTTCATTGGAGCCTTCATGTGTTGACTGACTTGGTTTATTGCATAGCATATGTCCGGCCTCGTGATCGTGAGATAGATAAGCTTGCCCACCAGCCTACGGTAGCGTCCTACATCTGCATAAGGCTCGTGCAACTTGTTACCGGAGCGCCGGGTGTTGGCTTCTCCCCCTTTCGCTTGACATGATATCCTTCCTCAAGGGGCGTCGACACCGGTTGAGCTCCCATCTTACCTGTCTCATGTAAAAGGTCAAGTGTGTATTTCCGTTGAGATAGAAACAACCCCTCCGGAGAGCGAGAGATTTCTATCCCAAGGAAGTATTTAAGTTCCCCCAAATCTTTAATATCAAAAGTAGAGTTGAGGAGAGCCTTAGTGGCACAAATACCATCCTTATCATCACCAGTAATAATGATGTCATTGACATATATAAGGACGACGACCCGGCCACCGGTGGTGCGAAGGGTGACCAGCATGTGATCAGCCTCATAACGCTTGAAACCATTGGTGCGAAGTGTAAAACTGAGCTTGTGGTACCAAGCCCGCGGAGATTTCTTAAGGCCGTAGATCGCCTTATGGACCCGGAGAACTCTACCCGGAGCAACAATGTGTTCTAAACCCGGTGGAGGGTGCATGTAGACTTCCTCTGATGTGATCACGGGTTCGACCCCCTGATCAAGACGCCCGAGACGTCCCGGACGGCTCCGAGACGCATGACCGAGAAGCATCGGACATAGACAGAACGCCTATCTCGAACGCGGCCAAGGCACCGGCGACCCTCCCAGGAGCCTCAACGCGACCAAGGGAGCTCCAACAAGGCGACCAAAGAAGAATCAACTTGGAGGAACAAGACAAAGTCACCTCTTGAGTATTTCAAGGCCGAGCTTCAACCTACGCACAAA
>NC_025693.1:13541112-13542204 GCF_000633955.1 Camelina sativa
GTTTGTTCCATTTCGTCATTTGGTTTAATTTGTTGCATTTGTGGCATTGTTCTTCAATTATCTAGGTTGGTAGCTTGTATTTGCATCTTTGTTCATCCTTGTTTGCATCTAGATCGAATTTTGCTAGAGTTTTGTTTAGGATTTGTGTTTTTCCTTTAGTCATAAAGCATTTCTTGTCTTTTTGTGCTTTTTCTTTTCCTTTTTGCTTTCTCTTTTGCTTTTGTTTGGTCTTAGGTTTGAGGTTTCGTGAGCTGTCCTCAATCATTGCTTGGTGAGATAAATATCTCCTTGNACGGTAGCGTCCTACATCTGCATAAGGCTCGTGCAACTTGTTACCGGAGCGCCGGGTGTTGGCTTCTCCCCCTTTCGCTTGACATGATATCCTTCCTCAAGGGGCGTCGACACCGGTTGAGCTCCCATCTTACCTGTCTCATGTAAAAGGTCAAGTGTGTATTTCCGTTGAGATAGAAACAACCCCTCCGGAGAGCGAGAGATTTCTATCCCAAGGAAGTATTTAAGTTCCCCCAAATCTTTAATATCAAAAGTAGAGTTGAGGAGAGCCTTAGTGGCACAAATACCATCCTTATCATCACCAGTAATAATGATGTCATTGACATATATAAGGACGACGACCCGGCCACCGGTGGTGCGAAGGGTGACCAGCATGTGATCAGCCTCATAACGCTTGAAACCATTGGTGCGAAGTGTAAAACTGAGCTTGTGGTACCAAGCCCGCGGAGATTTCTTAAGGCCGTAGATCGCCTTATGGACCCGGAGAACTCTACCCGGAGCAACAATGTGTTCTAAACCCGGTGGAGGGTGCATGTAGACTTCCTCTGATGTGATCACGGGTTCGACCCCCTGATCAAGACGCCCGAGACGTCCCGGACGGCTCCGAGACGCATGACCGAGAAGCATCGGACATAGACAGAACGCCTATCTCGAACGCGGCCAAGGCACCGGCGACCCTCCCAGGAGCCTCAACGCGACCAAGGGAGCTCCAACAAGGCGACCAAAGAAGAATCAACTTGGAGGAACAAGACAAAGTCACCTCTTGAGTATTTCAAGGCCGAGCTTCAACCTACGCACAAA
>NC_025693.1:13543488-13589498 GCF_000633955.1 Camelina sativa
AAGACACACTCCTCCATCGATCCATAGCCGCGTCCGCGGGTCACATCAGTTGGTATCAGAGCTCTAAAAGCTCCTGACTTCAAAGGTTGTGTCTTTCTAACCCACAAACTCATCTCTTTGGTCAAAGTTTGGATCTTGAGCTTTGTGTTAGCCTTGCTAGCTTTTTATTGTCTCGCTTGTGTAGTTTGTTCTTTTGGTTTAAATTGGTGTTGAGTTGTGTTGTTAGTTTCGTTTTTGTCTTTGTTTTAGGATGTTAGTTTTGTCTTGTGTTCTAGATTGTTAGATTCCATCTCGTTTTTAGTTTCTTGTTCGTTCTTGTAGCTCTTGTGTTCTTGCTGTTCTTGTTTTTATTCTTGAGTGTTCTTAGTTGTTCTTTTTCTTCTTGTTTTGTTCTTGAGTGTTCTTAGTTGCCTTGTCTAGATCTTTTAAAGGCTGTGTTGCTTTTTGTTTTGTTGTTTTAGGGTGCTAGATTCGTTTGTGCTTTGCTTTAGTTGTGTTTTGGTGTTTTTAACCTTGTCGCTTGGTAAATATAAAGGTGAAAGACATTTGGTTTCTACCACTTGCTTTTTCCTCTTTAAATTCTAGCCAAGTCTTTTGAAATTCAAAAGTTGGTCAAATCCGCGTTTGAATCCTTGTGTGGCCTAGGATTAGTTTCTTTTTGTATGGTGAGAGCTTAGCCACCTCTAAAGTGCTATTGGTCAAGACCACAAAAATGTGGACGTGGATAGCTCCCTATGCACCTTGTGGTCCATGGGTGAGTTGTCACCTTGGCTTTTAGTAACTTACTTTTGCTTTTTCTTTTGGCTTTAGTAGATAACTTTGTTTGTCTTGCATAATATTCCTTTCGTTTGCATCATCTTGTTAGTTTGTTCCATTTCGTCATTTGGTTTAATTTGTTGCATTTGTGGCATTGTTCTTCAATTATCTAGGTTGATAGCTTGTATTTGCATCATTGTTCATCCTTGTTTGCATCTAGATCGAATTTTGCTAGAGTTTTGTTTAGGATTTGTGTTTTTCCTTTAGTCATAAAGCATTTCTTGTCTTTTTGTGCTTTTTCTTTTCCTTTTTGCTTTCTCTTTTGCTTTTGTTTGGTCTTAGGTTTGAGGTTTCGTGAGCTGTCCTCAATCATTGCTTGGTGAGATAAATATCTCCTTGTGGTCCATTTGAATTTAAAGATACTCACGAATATTCTTTTGTTTTGACGAGGTANATTTTTGAATTTCTTCTAGATCCCTCTATGACCGTTAGATTGGTCTTTGTTTTACTTTAATTTTGCTTTTTGCTTTTGGCCATGTGTATGGTTTAGATCATGGCCACGTCCCTAGGGTTTTTAGAGTCTCCTTATGTAAGCCTCACTATATAAAGGTATCAACACTCATTGTAAAAATCAGACTTGAAAGAAATAGAAATTTTCACAAAGAGAGATTCTTTGTTCTTGTCTCACCTCTCTCCTTAGCCTAAGTCCGGGACTTGGCTCTTGAGAAACCCTAAGAGATTCACAAACCGGGTTTGTAATCTCTTAGTTGACCGTATCAAGAGGAGAGCCAACCCTCTTGTGTCGTCGCATCAAACCACCTCTATTCCATCGCCCATCTCTTTCGTCCCACCGTCCCAACCTCGAGTTCTCTTCCGCCAGCTCTCGAGTCTATCATCGATTCCACTTCGCCAGCCTCGAGTTCTTTACCATCAGTCCTCGAGACTTCCCAGTACCATCTCGCATCATTTCCACCTCCGTTTCCCACCGAGTCCTGCCATTAGCCGTATCCGTTCAGCCGCGTCCGTACGTTCCGAGAAGGCTTCACGACCGCTTTCACAAACCGTTCGTTGGAACCTCCTCAACTCTCGTTTCTGTCGTTTGAATCCTCTCTGGATTCGAACCCTTGAAGCTTGGCCGAAGAAAGTCCCACCGATTCTGACTTGACCGAAGACACACTCCTCCATCGATCCATAGCCGCGTCCGCGGGTCACATCATCCTCGGTCAGCTTCCCCTGAAGGAAGACGTTCTTGACGTCCATTTGACATAGCTCCCAAGAAAGATTAGTGGCCAAGGACAAGACTACACAGACTGTGTGAAGCTTGGCCACTGGAGCAAAGGTGTCCGTATAGTCGAGTCCATAGGTTTGAGTAAAGCCGCGTGCCACCAAGCGAGCTTTGTAACGCTCAACTTCTCCTGTGCTAAGATATTTAATAGTGAAAACCCACTTGGAGCTCACACCCTTCTTGCCTTTAGGGAGATCAGCCTCGTCCCACGTCCGACTCCGTATCATAGCCTTTGTTTCATCGTCCACCGCATCAAGCCATTCCTTATGTTCCTTAGCTTCCTCATAGGTTTGAGGAACAAAGTGCTCATCGAGCTTACCGAGGAAGGCAGCATGATCCGAGGAGATAAGGTCAAGCGAACACACGGCCTGAATCGGGTGAGCAACCGCCTGATTGTTGTAGTATACCCTCTTATCTTTCCATGTAGACGGATGAGACCTAATACGGGTGCTTCACCTGGGTAATAGTTGAGTAGTAGGCTGGTCTAATTGATCAGGAGAGTCTTCCCTATCCCCGCTACTTGTTAAGTCGTCTTGTGGAGCGGTTGTAGGTTCTATAGGAGCTACCGGTGATGTTTGTACTATGGGCGCAGGAACTTGAGCCGAAGGTGAACTTTCAGTCGGTTCTTCATCGGGTTGATTTGGTGAAGATGGTGAGGGGTCGACCCGTGTAGTATCCTGCTCGCCAAGAGAATTCGGCTTGGTGATTCCCAAATGGTCAAGGAGGAACCTTAAGTTGGCTGCACGGTCAGAGTGGGGCTGAGATAAGTCTTTTAAACCGTCCCAATCTTTCTTGTCGTAATAACCTTGTTGTTCAAGGAACTTCACATCTCTTGAGACCAGTGTACGGCCGGTGATTGGATCATAGCATTTGTACCCNCTCCGCCAGCTCTCGAGTCTATCATCGATTCCACTTCGCCAGCCTCAAGTTCTTTACCATCAGTCCTCGAGACTTCCCAGTACCATCTCGCGTCGTTTCCACCTCCGTTTCCCACCGAGTCCTGCCATTAGCCGTATCCGCTCAGCCGCGTCCGTACGTTCTGAGAAGGCTTCACGACCGTCTTCACAAACCGTTCGTTGGAACCTCCTCAACTCTCGTTTCTGTCGTTTGAATCCTCTCTGGATTCGAACCCTTGATGCTTGGCCGAGGAAAGTCCCACCGATTCTGACTTGACCGAAGATACACTCCTCCATCGATCCATAACCGCGTCCGCAGGTCACATCAGCTTGGTATCAGAGCTTCAAACGCTCCTACAAGGTTGTGTCGATCTAAAACTCTTCTCTTTTGTATAAAGCTTGAATCTTTAGGTTGTTAGTTCGTTTGTTTTCTCGGTTGTTAGTTTTCCTTTTCGTTTCTAGCTTGTTTTTGTTCGCTCTAGTTTGTTCTTGCTGTTCTTGTTTTGTTCTTGTGTGTTCTTAGTTTGTTTGTCTAGATCTTTTAAAGGCTGTGTTGCTTTTTGTTTTGCTGTTATAGGGTGCTAGATTCGTTTGTGCTTTGCTTTAGTTGTGTTTTGGTGTTTTTAACCTTGTCGCTTGGTAAATATAAAGGTGAAAGACATTTGGTTTCTACCACTTGTTTTTTTCCTCTTTAATTTCTAGCCAAGTCTTTTGAAATTCAAACTGGTCAAAACCGTGTTGAATTTTCTTGTGTGGTCTAGGACTAGTTGCTTTTGTGTGTAGAGAGATTAGCCACCTCTAAAGTGCTTTTGGTCAAGACCACAACAAATGTGGACGTGGATAGCCTTCCTTTGAACCTTGTGGTCCATGGGAGAGTTGTCTTCTTGGCTTTTAGTAACTTGCTTTTACTTTTGCTTTTGGCTTTAGTAGATAGAGTTGCATCATTTTTGTTTAGTTGTTTCGTTGCATCATTTTGGTTTAATTTGTTGCATGTGTGGCATTGTTCATCATTTATCTAGGATGTTTGCATCTTTGTTCATCTTTGTTTTGCATTTAATTTGAAAATTGCTAGAGTTTGTTTAGGAATTGAGTTCTTGTTTATTTTGGTCATAAAGCAGTTTTTGTCTTTTAGTGTTTTGCTTTTGCTTTTACTTTTTGCTTTTGTTTAGTCTTAGGTTTGAATTGTCGTGAGCTGTCCTCAATCATTGCTTGGTGAGATAAATATCTCCTTGTGGTCCATTTGAATTTAAAGATACTCACGAATATTCTTTTGTTTTGACGAGGTACACCACTTGCTCAGCCAGCACATCACGTACGGACCAAGACGCGTCAACAACCGAGGATCAACCTTCGGTCGTGTAGCCGCGTCAGCAAATCTTCAACAAACCACCATTGGTCGTTCGTCCTACTGTCGTGCCACTGTACCGCCGACGACTTCCGACAGCCGTCCGTACCATCAAACGCACCTCGTTCCAAAGCCGTTTCCAAAACCGCGAACAATATGCCACACTTGATCGTACACTGATCAAGCATGGAGTTTGATGGAGACGAATCTGATATGGAATCGTGGTGTGATGAAGAACTTGGCCTGGAACCGGAGCAAGAGGCCACCAGCGATGAATATTGGTCCGAAGAGGACTATGGCGAGGAGTTAGATCAAGGAGAGCTCGAACGTGGACCGCCAGACTGTTATTGGCCGTCCTTGTCACGAGCTACCCTCGTTGAAGAACCAAGGGCGGGTCTATATGAAGACTCCGATAGTGATGACTGGGTTGCATACACTAAGAAGCCGAGGCACCGATCCGTAAGAAGAAAGGAGCCTATTCCCAAGCCACCCAGCACAGCAGACGCACTGATCTCACTCCAACACACGCTTCGAGACCTCAACGATAGACTCGACCGGATTGAATCAACGACAATTGGTCAACGGGTCGAGAGAAGCTCGAGTGATCACCGAGGTCGTAACCGAGGCATCCCTACCTGGTCTCCAAGTGCTCCCACGCGAAGACAGACCCCACGGCACGAATACTATGAACCATTGTCTACACCGGCCTCGCGATCAAGGCGTCAATCGGCCTATGTGGAGCAGCCGAGCAGGACGTATGCGCGCTCATCTCAATACCGTGCACCAGTTCCTATGCCGGCCCCACGAACAAGTCATAACTCGACCCCTGCCGAGAGGTCAAGGACTTATGCGCCTCTAGTGCAGTTCCGCGAGCCGCCAGCACGGTACAAGGAACCGTTCCAAGAAGAAGGCAGCGCTGCAACCATATCAAGGAGTCATGTGCCGCCAGTTCAGCACCGTGAACTGCCCACACTGTGCAAGGAACCGGCCAAAGGAGGAGTTCGAGCAGAGGACAAGCCAAATTTGGTAGCGCCAAGAACGAGCATCGAACATCACGCAGACCAAGACCGACTTGACGCTCAGTCACCACCTTCGGGGAAAGACGTGGAGCAAGAGTCCTCTTTCGGGAAGCGTGATAAGTCGCTGGGCGAGGCCAAAGAAGAGTCAGGACGTGTGTTCAACGCCATAACCGACGAGTGCTTGATAATGGAGAGTTTCAAGCAAGCTGAGCCACCGAAGATGGCCACTGAAAGGTCTGTCCATCCAGTGATATTATTGACTACTACAAGTAGTACGCTCCAGCTGGGAGTCGCCAAGACCGAGCCATCTCTCTCCACTTTTAGCGCCAAGACCTTTACCGCACAAGGTCATATGGCGATGCATTTGATCAACTTTGGTGCGGACCAAAACTATGTGTGGCATCCTGGAGAGCGTCTACAACCTACCGCGGCCTACGAAGGGATCAAAACACCATTCACCGCTAGCCTTATCAGGGGAGTCCTATCCTTTACCCTTAAGGCTCTACTATTTTCCTTTGATCCCGGTAATAAACCGCGAATGAACTTGTGATGCTACTGATTTGGGTCTTCTTATGTTGAATCAGGTGAAAAGCAAAGTTTTGAGGTCAAAACTTCTAGAAGAGGGAGGGAATGATGTGATCACGGGTTCGACCCCCTGACCAAGACGCCCGAGACGTCCCGGACGGCTCCGAGACGCATGACCGAGAAGCATCGGACACGGACAGAACGCCTATCTCGAACGCGGCCAAGGCACCGGCGACCCTCCCAGGAGCCTCAACGCGACCAAGGGAGCTCCAGCAAGGCGACCAAACGAAGAATCAACTTGGAGGAGCAAAACATTTCACCTCTTGAGTACTTCAAGGCCAAGCTTCAACCTACGGACAAAGGACCCGAGGTTAGCATCACCACTTAGGCACATTGAGCCGCGACCAGCTTTGGGAAGCTTGAATTGAGTGTCTTCACCATCACGCCAGTGTGAAGACATCCCTAAGCCATTAGAAGGAGCTGTACTCTTTTTCCTACTTTGGGTTTGTCCCAATGGGTTTACCAAAGAGGTTTTAACGAGGCAGCAAACTCTAGTGCATCTCCACTTTGATCCCACTTGGCTCATGACTTGGAAACACTTATTGACATGCTTAGGAGCCAAGGAAGTGAAGATCCTATCCACGTTCAGCCAATGACGTGGCCACCCTATCCCCTTCCCTTCTTTTCTTTTGAATTTCTTCTAGATCCCTCTATGACCGTTAGATTGGTCTTTGCTTTGCTTTATCTTTGCTTTTGCTTTTTGGCCATGTGTATGGTTTAGATCATGGCCACGTCCCTAGGGTTTTTAGAGTCTCCTTATGTAAGCCTCACTATATAAAGGCATCAACCCTCATTGTAAAAATCAGACTTGAAAGAAATAGAAATTTTCACAAAGAGAGATTCTTTGTTCTTGTCTCACCTCTCTCCTTAGCCTAAGTCCGGGACTTGGCTCTTGAGAAACCCTAAGAGATTCACAAACCGGGTTTGTAATCTCTTAGTTGACCGTATCAAGAGGAGAGCCAACCCTCTTGTGTCGTCGCATCAAACCACCTCTATTCCATCGCCCATCTCTTTCGTCCCACCGTCCCAACCTCGAGTTCTCTTCCGCCAGCTCTCGAGTCTATCATCGATTCCACTTCGCCAGCCTCGAGTTCTTTACCATCAGTCCTCGAGACTTCCCAGTACCATCTCGCATCATTTCCACCTCCGTTTCCCACCGAGTCCTGCCATTAGCCGTATCCGTTCAGCCGCGTCCGTACGTTCCGAGAAGGCTTCACGACCGCTTTCACAAACCGTTCGTTGGAACCTCCTCAACTCTCGTTTCTGTCGTTTGAATCCTCTCTGGATTCGAACCCTTGAAGCTTGGCCGAAGAAAGTCCCACCGATTCTGACTTGACCGAAGACACACTCCTCCATCGATCCATAGCCGCGTCCGCGGGTCACATCATCCTCGGTCAGCTTCCCCTGAAGGAAGACGTTCTTGACGTCCATTTGACATAGCTCCCAAGAAAGATTAGTGGCCAAGGACAAGACTACACAGACTGTGTGAAGCTTGGCCACTGGAGCAAAGGTGTCCGTATAGTCGAGTCCATAGGTTTGAGTAAAGCCGCGTGCCACCAAGCGAGCTTTGTAACGCTCAACTTCTCCTGTGCTAAGATATTTAATAGTGAAAACCCACTTGGAGCTCACACCCTTCTTGCCTTTAGGGAGATCAGCCTCGTCCCACGTCCGACTCCGTATCATAGCCTTTGTTTCATCGTCCACCGCATCAAGCCATTCCTTATGTTCCTTAGCTTCCTCATAGGTTTGAGGAACAAAGTGCTCATCGAGCTTACCGAGGAAGGCAGCATGATCCGAGGAGATAAGGTCAAGCGAACACACGGCCTGAATCGGGTGAGCAACCGCCTGATTGTTGTAGTATACCCTCTTATCTTTCCATGTAGACGGATGAGACCTAATACGGGTGCTTCACCTGGGTAATAGTTGAGTAGTAGGCTGGTCTAATTGATCAGGAGAGTCTTCCCTATCCCCGCTACTTGTTAAGTCGTCTTGTGGAGCGGTTGTAGGTTCTATAGGAGCTACCGGTGATGTTTGTACTATGGGCGCAGGAACTTGAGCCGAAGGTGAACTTTCAGTCGGTTCTTCATCGGGTTGATTTGGTGAAGATGGTGAGGGGTCGACCCGTGTAGTATCCTGCTCGCCAAGAGAATTCGGCTTGGTGATTCCCAAATGGTCAAGGAGGAACCTTAAGTTGGCTGCACGGTCAGAGTGGGGCTGAGATAAGTCTTTTAAACCGTCCCAATCTTTCTTGTCGTAATAACCTTGTTGTTCAAGGAACTTCACATCTCTTGAGACCAGTGTACGGCCGGTGATTGGATCATAGCATTTGTACCCCTTTTGACTTGTTGAGTAGCCGATGAACATGCTTCTAGTGCTTTTGGCCTCAAGTTTATTCCTTTGCTCTCCCGGTACTAGAACAAAACAAACACACCCAAACACACGTAAGTGATCAAGAGAAGGTTTAATTTTGTTTAGTACCTCATAAGGTGATATGTCATTCAAGACTTTTGTTGGTGTTCGATTGATCAAGTAACACGCCGTCATGACCGCATCTCCCCAAAACCTCTTAGGCACATTCGAATGAAACATCATCGATCGAGCCACCTCCATTAAATGCCGATTTTTCCTTTCGGCCACTCCATTTTGTTGGGGTGTGTATGGGCAACTAGTTTGTTGAAGGATTCCATGCTTAGCTAGGTGCTCTTTAAGTTTGTGGCTTGTATATTCACCTCCATTATCCGATCTTAGTACCTTTATTTTAGCATTGAATTGATTAGTAACATAATTCTGAAAATTCACAAAGGCATCATATACTCTATCTTTAGAGGGTAACAAAGTAAGCCAAGTATATTTGGATTTCTCATCAATAAAAGTCACAAAATACTTGTTATTATCCCTAGATAGGCAAGGAGATGTCCACACATCAGAATGAACTAAATCAAAACAATGTTCATAAATAATACTTGATTTAGGGAAAATATACTTGCAATGTTTACCAAGGATACAAGACTCACAAGTCGAGTTATCAAAAGAGATATTAGGCAACATTAATTCAAATGCACGAGAGTGAGGGTGGCCTAATCTAGCATGCCAAACATCACTTAAACTACTATTGAGACTTGAAATAAAAGAAAACGATTTAGAAGGACTTGAAGTTTTCTCTAGGACATAGAGATCTCCTCTAGCATCTCCTTCTCCGAGGACCTTTCCACTTTCAATATCCTGAAAATGCACACTGTTAGGCCCAAAAATAGCATAACAATTCAAATCNTCAAGACGCCCGAGACGTCCCGGACGGCTTTGAGACGCATGACCGAGAAGCATCGGACATGGACAGAACGCCTATCTCGAACGCGGCCATGGCACCGGCGACCCTCCCAGGAGCCTCAACGCGACCAAGGGAGCTCCAACAAGGCGACCAAAGAAGAATCAACTTGGAGGAACAAGACAAAGTCACCTCTTGAGTATTTCAAGGCCGAGCTTCAACCTACGCACAAAGGACCCAAGTTTAGCATCACCACTTAGGCACATTGAGCCGCGACCAGCTTTGGGAAGCTTGAATTGAGTGTCTTCACCATCACGCCAGTGTGAAGACATCCCTAAGCCATTAGAAGGAGCTGTACTCTTTTTCCTACTTTGGGTTTGTCCCAATGGGTTTACCAAAGAGGTTTTAACGAGGCAGCAAACTCTAGTGCATCTCCACTTTGATCCCACTTGGCTCATGACTTGGAAACACTTATTGACATGCTTAGGAGCCAAGGAAGTGAAGATCCTATCCACGTTCAGCCAATGACGTGGCCACCCTATCCCCTTCCCTTCTTTTCTTTTGAATTTCTTCTAGATCCCTCTATGACCGTTAGATTGGTCTTTGCTTTGCTTTATCTTTGCTTTTGCTTTTTGGCCATGTGTATGGTTTAGATCATGGCCACGTCCCTAGGGTTTTTAGAGTCTCCTTATGTAAGCCTCACTATATAAAGGCATCAACCCTCATTGTAAAAATCAGACTTGAAAGAAATAGAAATTTTCACAAAGAGAGATTCTTTGTTCTTGTCTCACCTCTCTCCTTAGCCTAAGTCCGGGACTTGGCTCTTGAGAAACCCTAAGAGATTCACAAACCGGGTTTGTAATCTCTTAGTTGACCGTATCAAGAGGAGAGCCAACCCTCTTGTGTCGTCGCATCAAACCACCTCTATTCCATCGCCCATCTCTTTCGTCCCACCGTCCCAACCTCGAGTTCTCTTCCGCCAGCTCTCGAGTCTATCATCGATTCCACTTCGCCAGCCTCGAGTTCTTTACCATCAGTCCTCGAGACTTCCCAGTACCATCTCGCATCATTTCCACCTCCGTTTCCCACCGAGTCCTGCCATTAGCCGTATCCGTTCAGCCGCGTCCGTACGTTCCGAGAAGGCTTCACGACCGCTTTCACAAACCGTTCGTTGGAACCTCCTCAACTCTCGTTTCTGTCGTTTGAATCCTCTCTGGATTCGAACCCTTGAAGCTTGGCCGAAGAAAGTCCCACCGATTCTGACTTGACCGAAGACACACTCCTCCATCGATCCATAGCCGCGTCCGCGGGTCACATCATCCTCGGTCAGCTTCCCCTGAAGGAAGACGTTCTTGACGTCCATTTGACATAGCTCCCAAGAAAGATTAGTGGCCAAGGACAAGACTACACAGACTGTGTGAAGCTTGGCCACTGGAGCAAAGGTGTCCGTATAGTCGAGTCCATAGGTTTGAGTAAAGCCGCGTGCCACCAAGCGAGCTTTGTAACGCTCAACTTCTCCTGTGCTAAGATATTTAATAGTGAAAACCCACTTGGAGCTCACACCCTTCTTGCCTTTAGGGAGATCAGCCTCGTCCCACGTCCGACTCCGTATCATAGCCTTTGTTTCATCGTCCACCGCATCAAGCCATTCCTTATGTTCCTTAGCTTCCTCATAGGTTTGAGGAACAAAGTGCTCATCGAGCTTACCGAGGAAGGCAGCATGATCCGAGGAGATAAGGTCAAGCGAACACACGGCCTGAATCGGGTGAGCAACCGCCTGATTGTTGTAGTATACCCTCTTATCTTTCCATGTAGACGGATGAGACCTAATACGGGTGCTTCACCTGGGTAATAGTTGAGTAGTAGGCTGGTCTAATTGATCAGGAGAGTCTTCCCTATCCCCGCTACTTGTTAAGTCGTCTTGTGGAGCGGTTGTAGGTTCTATAGGAGCTACCGGTGATGTTTGTACTATGGGCGCAGGAACTTGAGCCGAAGGTGAACTTTCAGTCGGTTCTTCATCGGGTTGATTTGGTGAAGATGGTGAGGGGTCGACCCGTGTAGTATCCTGCTCGCCAAGAGAATTCGGCTTGGTGATTCCCAAATGGTCAAGGAGGAACCTTAAGTTGGCTGCACGGTCAGAGTGGGGCTGAGATAAGTCTTTTAAACCGTCCCAATCTTTCTTGTCGTAATAACCTTGTTGTTCAAGGAACTTCACATCTCTTGAGACCAGTGTACGGCCGGTGATTGGATCATAGCATTTGTACCCCTTTTGACTTGTTGAGTAGCCGATGAACATGCTTCTAGTGCTTTTGGCCTCAAGTTTATTCCTTTGCTCTCCCGGTACTAGAACAAAACAAACACACCCAAACACACGTAAGTGATCAAGAGAAGGTTTAATTTTGTTTAGTACCTCATAAGGTGATATGTCATTCAAGACTTTTGTTGGTGTTCGATTGATCAAGTAACACGCCGTCATGACCGCATCTCCCCAAAACCTCTTAGGCACATTCGAATGAAACATCATCGATCGAGCCACCTCCATTAAATGCCGATTTTTCCTTTCGGCCACTCCATTTTGTTGGGGTGTGTATGGGCAACTGGTCTGTTGAAGGATTCCATGCTTAGCTAGGTGCTCTTTAAGTTTGTGGCTTGTATATTCACCTCCATTATCCGATCTTAGTACCTTTATTTTAGCATTGAATTGATTAGTAACATAATTCTGAAAATTCACAAAGGCATCATATACTCTATCTTTAGAGGGTAACAAAGTAAGCCAAGTATATTTGGATTTCTCATCAATAAAAGTCACAAAATACTTGTTATTATCCCTAGATAGGCAAGGAGATGTCCACACATCAGAATGAACTAAATCAAAACAATGTTCATAAATAATACTTGATTTAGGGAAAATATACTTGCAATGTTTACCAAGGATACAAGACTCACAAGTCGAGTTATCAAAAGAGATATTAGGCAACATTAATTCAAATGCACGAGAGTGAGGGTGGCCTAATCTAGCATGCCAAACATCACTTAAACTACTATTGAGACTTGAAATAAAAGAAAACGATTTAGAAGGACTTGAAGTTTTCTCTAGGACATAGAGATCTCCTCTAGCATCTCCTTCTCCGAGGACCTTTCCACTTTCAATATCCTGAAAATGCACACTGTTAGGCCCAAAAATAGCATAACAATTCAAATCTGTAGTCGCTTTCTTCACCGATAATAGATTAGAGGTAAAGGAAGGCATAAAGAAGGCTTTAGAGCTCTTGTCAAATAGTTTTAGTTCTCCTATCCCTTTAACCTGTACTGGGTCCCCATTAGCAATAATAACATTACCTAGAGCCGGTTTTATGTTGTGTATGAGACTAGGGTTACTAATCATATGGTGAGAAGCACCCGAGTCAACAACAAGTGATGTACTAGGTTTTGAAGCAAAGAAAGTGGTACCGGAGTCCTTTAGTGCGGCCCGACTTGATGAGGGCCTCTAGGTCTGACTTTCTCACCAGGTCTCCAAGGGAAGCCGCCATGGCCGTGGCTGCTGTGTCTCCTTGGTTCGCTGCTCCGGTGCCTTGGCCGCTTGGTCCTCCTAGTAATAGGTTAACCTTGAACTTCGCCGGCTTGAGATGTGGGTGAAGAATCCAGCATTTGTCCCTCAAATGGCCCCTTTTCATACAATGGTCGCACACCATTGTTTTCCGGTCCTCATGCTTGTACACTCCCTTGTTAGTCGTAGCCAAGTCCTCCTTTCCGCTAAACAAGCCTAGCGACCCTTGCTCCTTTTGAACTTGGGAACATACATCCTCAAGGGTCGGAAGCTTATCACCATGGAGAATGTGCTTGATAAGATCGTTGAACGCTGGATTCAGAGTGAGAAGAAGACCAAAGACCTTATCTTGTTCCTTTCTTTCATTGAGGATGGCCGGATCAATTGTGCTTGGCCGGAGCATCTCTAGTTCGGCCCAAAGAGACCTAAACTTGCCGAAGTGGTTTGTGAACTCCAAGTCTTCTTGGTGAAGACAGTTGATAGCCTTCTTGACTTCAAACACCCTGGTCAAGTTAGTCATGTTCCCATACACGTTCGCGAGTGTCTCCCATAGCTCCTTGGCCGTTTCGCAGTAAGAGTAGGCTTCAAGGATTGGTGCATCAAGCAAACTGGAGAATGGCAAGCACGGTCTGATCCTCTTGGAACCATTTGATTTCTTTCTCGAGTTCAGCCTCCTTGTCTTCTTCCTTTTCTTCTTTACCGTCGTTCTTGGTGGCTTTCTTGGGAAGCTGGTCCGTTTCAACATGGATCCATAGTCCGCGGCCACTCAACGCGGTCTTTGTGGTCCTTTTCCACAACAAATAGTTGGCCCCCTTTAAGACCACCGGAGTAAAAATCGGTTTGGTAGTGTCCATGAGCAATATTTGAGAGAAAAGAGCTAAGAATGTCGAGTAGCGAGTATAGAACAAGAGTATACCAAGAATGGAGAGAAAGATCAAAGAGAATAGAGTATAAGGAAGTGTAAGAGTATGTTTAGAGAATCAAAGATCGAAAAACCGCTCTGATACCATGTTGGGATTTAAGTGAAAGAGAGTGATGAAGAAAAGAGAAATGAGAAATAGAGAGAAGTCGGCAATGGGAATAAGAAAAGATATGATTCCATAAGTGTATATTTTACAACATGTGACTACAAGTTTAAATAGGAGGCCAACTAGGGCGACCTCCTTACCAAAATAGAAACAAATGAAAGAGACATTAAGAGAGAGAGGGAGAAGCGTTCCCAAGCTTGATAGTGACGTCTCCTAAGTCAACTTGCCCACACGTGATTGGTTCTCTCTTCTTCCTAACGGCTCTAATAGAAGCTTCTCGATCACATGATGGGCTTTGATGGACTTCGTTACTTCTCCTCTCCTTGTGTCCCTAAGAGGCTCGGCCTTATCACAAGATTGTACGGACGTCCGTACCGTACGGCCAAGCCTAGAATGGTTCATGGTCAATAAGAAATACCCATTTTGTTATATATATAGTTTTTTAAAATTATTACTTTAAATAATAATTAATATCGATATTTTATGAAACAACTTAAAAACAAAAAATAAAACTCAAAATATCGACAACTCCTCAAAGTTTCCTCAAGTATTTCTCATATTTATATGATGTAAAAAGAAAATGTACAACATTTCCTCAAGAATGCCTCGTATATTCCTCAAGAATTCCTCATATATTCCTCAAGTACTCCTCAAACTTCATGTTACCGTTTAGAGCTTTCGTTACATTGTTCTAACAAATCCACATATGTTCGAGATTTAAGAACAAAGATCTACCACATAAATCTCTCACTATGAAATTAAGAATCAGAGTCTCAGAGATAAAGCCCAACCAAGTCTTCTGATAAAAAATAAATCTTAATTATGTGTTCATATGGATTTTGAATATAACAAATTTTGCGTTCATATATATTTTTGAATGGTGTTGTTTGCGTTTCATTAGTCAGTTTTACAACATCTTCCCTCTTCTCTACATGGTTGATCGGTGGTTCATGATCACATCCCTTCACTCTCTCTCTCTCTCTTTCCTCCTCCCCAAGATGGACCTAGTTTCTTGACAAGTCCACACATATCAGAGATCTCCTAATGGGATTGCTCACCTAAAATCTATCATTAAGAAATTAATGTGCTTATCCACGAATTGGCAGCACACTATTCACAATTATATTACTCCCTCTGTTTTACAAAGAGTATCATGACAGTCTTTGTGAAAAAAAAGAAAATACTCCAGAATGACACTGAAACAAAGGGAGTAGTAATTATCTTATTTGTTAGTTAATTAATGGATAAAATGAAGAGACTGGTTTATGGATTCACAATCCATTGTTTAACAGAACCAAACAAATCGAGTTGAAAACACCTTAACCAAACCGTAAGATCCATTTAGACAAATCACACTAAACGTCCAAATCCAAAAGTATAAAATAATATCCATACAAAGCCAAGAAGAACTAAGTCAGAAAATTCAAAACACAAACGGAAAATAAATCTTCAAGCCACCATGAATCCAAGAGTCTTAGCATCTGCAAATCTTTTCAAACACAAATCTTCAAGCCACCATTAAAACCTGTAAAACAAAGTCCGCAGATTGTTAACAAACCTTTTTGCACCTATCTTTCCTACAAGGCCAAACCTGAACCTGCAAAAATCTTCACAAATCGTAAGCACACAAAAGCAAAACCAGAGATATGGGACAAAAAATAAGAGTTGGAGATAAGATGACCAGAACAGTACAGAGAGATATGGTTGTATTCGCTTTATTCCCAACTTGCACTTGTCATATTGCCCTGACTGTAACAAACAAAATTCTACATGCACTATAGATACGCACCCAAACAACGCAAAGACATACACAATGATACAACACTATGACTATGAGTAACAAACAAGGTTTCGAATTCATACCCAAACTAAGCATGAACAGAATGATTTATTAATTATTAGTGAAGTATGAACGAACCCACAAAAACACAGGGGAAAAAACGGACTACTAAGATAGTTGATCTGATGAAAACAATAAGGAAAACTGAGATTGGTTTCGCAAGAGCAAAACATAAATTTAGGGTGGTTCACATCGTTGCAGGGAAAGCAAGGAAGCATATGCAAGGACTACTACGACTACCAACATGCATGACTTCCACAGAAAAAGTTGTCAGCACTAACCCAATCAATTGAAACTAAGCAAACTATATAATTTTAATCACAGTTTCTGACCCTGCACAAACCTGCACAGCGGAAAATGGGCTGTGAGCTGGATACCTAACTGAATCTACCTCTAAGGATTGTCGAGACATATGGGAAAGAAATTTTGAACTGACCAGATATGATTGGTGGTATCAATAGCCTTCTTGTTGAAAGGACGGCTCCTGATGATAATCGTCCTTCTTCATGTACCCATCGCTGCAATTGTCATTTGCCCTGTTATTTGCACTTTCTTGCTCTCCTTTCTCCCTGTTCCATTGCTCAATCCTGGCACGTCTTTCCTCACTCCCATCCCTAACAGGACTCCTCTGTCTCCTTCCACCAGGACTTCTACTTGTGCTCCTACTCCTCCGTCCTCTTCTGTGGCGAGGACTCTTGCTCCTGTATCTTCTGCTCCTGCTACGGCTCTCACTATCATCATCTTCATCATGCCTTCTACTGCGGCTATGCCTTTCATGAGAGCGATCTTCATGACTACGATGCCTGTAAGGGCTCCTACTTCTGCTACGACTATGCCTGTTTTTGTATCTTCCATATAACTGCCTCCTCAATCCACTGCTAATTGTTTTCAGGTGCATAAAGTTGCAGTATCCACCACGTTTGCAAGTATCTTCCTCGTACTGTCGACAAGTAGCTTCACGGAAGTCGGTGACAGGGGAGAAGTCAACAATGATCGGACGACCTGCGTTTCCAAATATTTCAGTAAAGTAAGACTAACGTACAAGCCTGAAAAAATCAAGTAAACTTGTGAAACACAAGATAGATTAAAAAGAATGAAGCGGTAAACAACCTGCATAGAATCTTCCTTGAAGATTCCGAAGCGCCTTTCCTGCCTGCTCTTCTTCTCGAAACTGCACATACACATTACCAACCTACACAAGAAGATAGAAATATCGATATGATTAAAGTCCAAAAACCTAAACAATGATAGAGTTCTTTGCTGGTAACCAAAATAAATGACTTACCAAGTGGTCAGAGATATTGTCACAGATGTTCAGACTCTCAATCTCACCATATTTGTTCAGCTCCTCAAACAGATCCTCATAAAATTCCTGCAAATTCACAAACCACACATACATACATCAAATTCATTCATCCACGTAACAAGATCGCTAATAAAATTCAAAGCATACTTCACAATCTTCAAGAACATATTCCAAAATCCGTAAAATAACAATCAATTTGCACAAAAAATCTCAAAAATTCAAAACCCCATAACATTACATTACATCAATTATTCCCAAAATTCAATCTCCTGGGAAAAAAATAAAAGTTACAAACCTCGAAGTGTTGCTGCATCTTACGCGGTTCAATATGGTTACCATAGACATCAACACCAGGAGTAATCATATCGGGACGCTGATACATGTTCGAAAGGAGAAGCGTAGGGCTGATGCTAGGCTTGGTGTGGAGACGCGAGCATCGATCTCCGTGACGGCAAGCGCCGATTTTGAAGTAGAAAGGACAATTCACTCGATCCTTCTCCGTTCCGAATATAGAAGCTAAGTGCTCCGCCATCTTTCAAATAGCTTTACTTTGTGAAGAACACGAAACCCTTCTTTTTCTTCTTCTTCCTCGAGTCTTTTATAATTAGGTTGCTTTCGCTAAAAGATGTTTCTGGAATACTAGATTTGAGTCATCACTACTTACTTTTCATACCCCTTCCTTTTTAATTTTAACTATTTCCAAACAACCACAAAACTTGTGTTAAATTGGGCCGGGAAGTCGGGAACATAAGTTTTGAAGGCAACGAACAATCACCACCACACCATGTTTGCTTCGTAAACTCATAACCTGCAGAGATGAGGCATTCCAATTGTCTCACTCGGGGATCTCCTTGTCTAGAATGAGAGAACTTAGGGTTAAATGGCCTCCAGAACAAAACTTGTACCTACAAGGTGACGGAGTAAGGTCAATAAGATTCTCCAGAAGGAAAGTCCGGAGTACAGTAGGGAAAGTTTGGACTACAGTAGAGTAGACTGAGAGAGTAGGCAACTTACAACTAGATCATTTTCAACTACCAATATCTTTGATGTATGGAATGACTTGCACTTATGGCAACGAGTTACAACTTGGTCAAGGAACGTTGAACGATCTTTTGCATAAGGCAGGAACTTGAGCAGCAATGGAATTGAGTGAAAAGCAAAAAACTGTAGTGCAAAAGGGAAACCATGGACTGCCAATGATGATTGCTTAAGCTTCTTGAGAAGAGAGATTTTATCCAGCATGTAATCCCCTATTGTTACCATCCGCAGCAGCCGTTTGAAAGAGTTGCGACCCCAAGGATAATTGAGGAAGAACTGAACATTTTTAACCATCTCTACAACTTCTTGCGATGGTTTCAGTGGTTGCGTCCGGCAAAACAATATGCCTTCTACAATAACTATGAGAAAAAGTCGAAACTTACGCCAAACTGGCATACCTGGCTCCGTCTTCAACATATTTACAATGTCCTTAACAGTCGTTGAACCAATTTTATTACCAATGAGTTGATACCAGTACGGAGCATTACCTGAAGCATGCGTAGTAGCTGTAACAATTTCGTTCACTGCTGGCAAAGGAGAACAACAAAGGCCTATAATTTCCTGAAACTCACTCAACGAGAATTTAAGAGGCTGACCTCCAAACACAAACCACATTTGTTCGCTATTATCACTACACAACTGCCGACATAACATCTGGTGAACCAATTGGCCAGATAATGAACATTGACGCACCGGAAAACGGAATAAAGAACCGAGCGGCGATGCCAATAACAATTTTAACTCAGGCAGGTCTTCTAAAACATGCAAAATATCAATACGATATTCAGGTTTAGAGTAAGAGTTGATACGGACTGCATGGCCAGGATAACAATCAACTTGAAAAAGCCTTTGTGGCAGCTGGCCTACGTAGAGAAAAGGGTACAAGGTTTGATACTGATGAGCAATAAAGCATATATGTAAGATAGACATAATGGTTTAAAGGAACATAAACATAAAGATTGATGGACTACAAATATAAGGCGATGAAAACTAAACCCTAGAAGACAGGTTCCGAGGAGAACCCAAGGCCATGACATATAACTAGTAGGATGATACATTACAAACTGAATAATAGAAAACCCTACAACACACATAAACATAAACACTAATAATTTACAGCTATAAGGCGATAAATAATAAACCCTACAATACATTATCCCAACAGAACCCTAACAAAGGAAATAAAACAACTACCATGAGACGTGAGTGGCTTAAACGCCTGAAAACCGCTTAACAATGTACATAATCTTCAGGAGTATGAATTGGCAGGATGAAAAGAAAACATACAAGGCAGCAAGGCAGGCATTAGCAAGGCAAACATACAAGGCTAACAATAGATAATGACGAAACTAAACCCTACAATAAAGTATCCTATGTGAACCCTAAACCCCTCAAACATGTATATGAGCAATGCTTAACATAAGCAGACAATGAAAACTAAACCCTAGAAGACAATTTCCTAGGAGAACCCAAGGGCATGATTAGTAACTAGTAGGATGAGACATCAGTGGTAGAACAACTATAAGGAGAATTGTAATAACCTGTTGATGTGAAATCTAGAGATGGAGTTACAAAAGGATTCATTGACAGAAGTAAATCATTGGAGAGTATAAAGAAACCTGTTATGAAGACAAAGGCGTGAATATTAATTTAACCTACACACAACCTATAATCATGGAAGCAGAGAACATAATATAAGCTGCAGAACATGTGACGGTTGGAAGATGCAGTCGAGAGGAACAACAATTTCAATTAACACATAAGAGAAGGAAGCTTACAATGGAAGGGTCGAAATGACTTTCAATCTGACCGATGATATTGTTTGCAAACTACAATTTACAACTCAACCGACCAAGATTAGAGTTTCGACAAATTTGGAAACACATAGTTGTAGTCGATGGTTGGGTTACCAATGGAAGGCAAATAGCGGTTGCTCTAGAGGCAGAAGGGTTGTCGGAGACGATGAAATTGTGAGGCCTCAGATATGAGACATCATCAAATTATTTTGTGGCTTGGCGAGAAAAAGAAAAATGCGAGAAAAATGGCGAGAAGAAGAAAAAATTATTTTGTGGCTTGGCGAGCAGAAGAAAAATGCGAGAAAAAAAATAATTAAAATATTATTGAATTTGAATTGCATTGCATTTAGGGAGAAGGTTACAAGCGTCTTTTCATGTGACAATAAATGCCTGAATCCGAGAGTACGGGCTAGAGTTCCTAAATTGATAAGATTTTTAAAAAATATATTTTATTCTGTAATTGTTCCAAGTTTTGAAACCCTTCTTCATCTAGTTACTCTTCTTCTTATTAGGATTGACGGTTGATGTTCCTCGAACAATCTGTTACGAAGGATAAATTTAGCCGAACTGGGAAATTATGTAAGAGAATCCAAATCTGGTAGGATTCAGGCTCAAATGAGCTTATTAAGCTAGAAAGAAATATAGAAAATGAAATTGAAAGGAAATAGCTTATCAAAGTTTTAAGTAAAAGTAAAGAAAAGAAGATCTTTAGATTGTCATCAAAAACACAAATAACTTGGATTTAATTTCATAAAAATAAAATAGAGACATCTCTATAGATTGATTCAAAAGAAAAATTTCATATAAATCTCTACTAATAGACTTTTTTGACTTTCATATAGAGACATCTCTCTAGATTGATTCAAAAGACAAATTCATATAAATCTCTCTACTAATAGACTTTTTTGAGACACTGGTAGACTATGAGCCATGGATTATATATGCTATCGAGCTTGCTTTGATAAATTGGGCCGAAGTCCACTTTAAGTCCATTTTCATAATCTATGAGTCAAGAAGACCAAGACAAAAGCGTCCAACCAAAAGTCCTTTCTTTCATAATACATGAGTCAAGAAGACCAAGGGACACAAGCGTGGTTCCATTTGCAAATTTGGGTGCGTGACAGTGCCACTCTATGGTTCCGTTTTCTCGTCTTCAAGTTTGGTTGCGTGGAGTCGTCATCTTCAATGGGGAATGAAGAAGCAGTAGATAAGAAATTCACTTGGGTGATTGAGAATTTCTCATCTCTGGAATCTGCGTGTTTGACCATTCATTCTGATGAATTTGTGATTGCTGGCTGCAAATGGTAAGAAGAAGACAACTTATGTTGTTGTTTTTCTCCTCCAGTATAGGTTTATGAGAACATCCTCCGTTGTTGTCTTATGGTTTTTTTTGTTTGTTAGCAGGCGTCTTATGGCCTATCCTAAGGGATTTCAGAATGCTAGTCATTTGTCTCTATATCTGATGGTTGCTACTCGTAAAACTTTGCCTTGTGAATGGAGAAGACACGTAAAATTTCGCCTAACTGTTGTCAATCAACTCTCCGGTCTACTCTCCCAACAACGAGGTGATAGTTCGTGTTGGGCTTTCCAAGCCCAAGCCAACTCCCCTATTAGTATGATATTGTCCGCTTTGGGCCCAGGTGGTAAAGCCCGCACGGATTTCTTATTGGGCTCCTTCCCAAAATGCCTCATACTAATTGGAGTTGGTCTTGGCTTATATATTAGAAACATATTTTCTAATCTTCAGATGTGGGATATTGTTTGTATCCCAACAAACCTCCCCTCAAACTATGTACCACGATACTTTGGCCTCCCCTTCAGCGAAACCCAAGTACCTAAGCTCTGGTATCCCTTTATTCCTAAAGTATTCTTGAGGCACCCTTCATCATGTCATCTTTTTGAGAGATCCTCCCACACCAAACACAGAGCCCACACCCACTCCCCTAGGTCCACTTTTTGACCTAGACTCTGATACCAATTGTTGGGCTTTCCAAGCCCAAGCCAACTCCCCTATTAGTATGATATTGTCCGCTTTGGGCCCAGGTGGTAAAGCCCGCACGGATTTCTTATTGGGCTCCTTCCCAAAAGGCCTCATACTAATTGGAGTTGGTCTTGGCTTATATATTAGAAACATATTTTCTAATATTCAGATGTGGGACATTGTTTGTATCCCAACAGTTCGTATTTTGTGGGTTCTATATATGTCTGCTTGTGTTTGTTTGTGTTCAGTTAGATCAGTTCTTTCTTCTTGTTGTCTATAGATAAAGAACAATGGTTTGATCAAAATGTTACTCTCTATGGGAATCATAAAATGCTTCTCCTTACCAAACTTTATGCCAAAAAAGTGAATTTCTTGTTAACGACGAAGTCAAGATTACTGCGGAGGTAGATGTTCTTGAAGTTATTGGCGAATTAGACGTTTCAGATGCATCTAAAGAGGTAATTCCACCTCCGAAAAGGATAAAGCTTAACGATCATGGTGCTTCCGTAAAGGAAAGCATTAATGTCTACGGGTTTCAAGTTTTTCCTTCACAGGTAAAAGTTTATTTTCTTACTTTTTAAGAATGTTTGGTTAGATAGGAACAGATTTGAACATTACTTACAGCTCTGAGGTTTCTAACTAATGAGACCATCCAGCCTTTGGATATGAGTATACATATGAGTTTATTATACTTTGTTTCAACTGTAGGCGGAATCTGTGAAACGTATATTGGAAAGACACCCAGATATGACACTAGAGTTCCGAGTAAAGAACCAACATATGAAGACATCATGCATAAATCTCCTACTCCACATAATCGAGACGTTGTGCCAGTCACTGCAAGACTTTTCCATTGATGACTTAAGCCAAGTAAAGAAAGCATTAACATAACTGAAGGATTCGGGGTTTAAGGTGGATTGGTTGGAACGTAAGGTGGAGGAAGTAAAGAAAAAGAAGATGGAAGAGCAGTTTGGTAAGACTCGGATGCAAGAGTTAGAGGAAGAGCTCAAGGTCTTTAAGAAGAAGTGCTCAGAAATAGAAGCTCTACTGGAGAAAGAGAAGGAACAACTGAACAACTTGAAGCTAAAGTGCTCAGAAACAGAAGCTCTGCTGGGAAAAGAGAAGACAAAGGTGTTGGCTGCTGCCAGAACTCCTCGTCTAACGTTGGATGATTTTGTCTGATGACTTGGGTTCTGCTAGGTGTTAATGTTCGTTTGAATCTAGGTTTCAAACTTCCTAACATAGGATGCTAGTATGCTACTTTTGCTAGAGAGACGTATGTTGGAACTGGAAGATCCTATATTTTGTAAAGAGCTAATGTTTTTTTGTAACGATGAATCTGCTTAGACTAAGATTTTGTTAGTTGTTCTCTTTCATGGCTATGTAAACGGATAATTGCCGGCAAAGGTTAAAACTATCTCCACTGTATATCTCTATTTTTTACTCTAATATAGATTAACTCTAAAATATAACATGATTTTTCTCCAATGTGTTACTCTATACTTGACTGTAAAATAGAGGTAGTGTAAAAAAATAGAATTCAAAATAGAGTTACTCTAAATATAGGGTAATCTCATCATTTTCTCTATTTTAAAGTAAAATATATAGTAGGGTTGAAGCAAATTTTACTTTATAATAGATTAATAGAGTTTTGACTCTAAAATAGAGTTGGTTGGAGATGCCCTAAGCTACCAAGTGTATTGCTCAATTTGACTTAAACCGAAGTTGTTTTATAAAACTAGAATTCATCAAGGGAAACAACAATCCCCTCTGCAAAAGAAAACCTTATCGAAGCCGTTTTTAATCTTGTCTTGTAGGGCAATTTTAGGTTTGCGAGTTGATTGACTTGCTTCTTGTATTTTCTCCACAAGCGAAAGCTTCTTCTTCTTTTTCTTTTTTCTTTTTCCAAAAAAAAAAAGGACATAACTACAAGCGTATGGAAACGGCCAATAGAGATTAATTTCGACCCGCGAACACATTGTGTGTAATGTATAACTTATAGTACTAAAACGAGTAGTGTTTAATAATCGGATTCTATTTTAATTCCAAACTAGATTGATGTATTTAAACTAAAATTATATTTTAAGGTATTTGTTTATTAATTTTGTTTATTATATTTAATGTTTAAAATTGTATAAGAGTATTTTGGTGGTTAATTTTAGGATTTAACCCACGAAATGATTTATTTTTACATAATAATTTAATCAAAATAATTAAATATATTTAATATTTTAATATTAATTAATACTTTTTGATAAATACTTTTATAGCACCAAAATAATGGTATTTCAAATTAATGTTAATACTAATCCAAACCCGTGAAGCTATAACCCGTAAAATTGAAGGGTCGACGAAAAACAAAATAAAAGGCATCGAACCTAGAGAAAAGTAAACAAAAAGAGGAGAAGAGTAAACAAAAAGAAGGGCTGAGGCATTTATAAGTTCATTAGTTCTCCCTCATAAAATATAAAAACTTTAAAAAGTCAGATACTGTGGTTTGTTCTCCATCAGTAGAAGAATATAAAAGTCACAACCTTATCATGGGAGGCATAAGGATTGGTTCGGTGATCCCTGCATGGCTTGAAGAAGTCTTAGACATCTCTACATACTTCATCACAATTTCCATATGTGCATCTGCCAAACGAGCATAACAAATAGGTATATTTTCTTATATCGTTGGTGATGCTAACTTGAGAACAGGGCTCAACACTATTTATAGGCGAGAAATTAAGTTGAATATGTCCACCTTTTAATGCAACTAATTAGAGATTTTATATTCGCATAATAAAGATATTGGGAATATGCCAAGTTTTTGTTGTTAAATTAATTTTGAGCCATTAATTTTTTTTTAATATAATTTTGTATATAGAAATTTGGGGAGAATTTTTATTTTAGAATTGAATATGGTAGTTAATTAGGATAACTAAAAAATCGAATGTAGCTGATTTATAGGCTCCTCATAAATTTATATTTTGAAATCGATTGTTCTAAATATTTTGGGAGGATAAAAATAGGAAATTTTATTTGGAATTTAATAGGGAGATAAATTAGGAAATATTTGTTTTTGTTAATGAAAAACGGTTGAATTTATATTTTTGTTTTATAATTTTATTAAAAAATCATTTAATTACAATAGCATAAAATATAAACATTTCTCAACTTCAAGCCTTATTTATTAAAACTGCTGTAAAAATGTTAATATAGATGTTTCAACTTTGAATTCTCGTTGGTCTCTTTTGTTTTCTAACGGTCGTTTTTTATATTTGCATAAATCATTTGGCGCTTCCGGGCATTTATTATTTCTGTCAAAGTGCTCTAAATGACTTGTTGTTTTGGTTGATAACTATTTACAGAGTAATTTTATTATAATATAAGTTGCTCCAATTTCATATTATGACCAACTCATATCACTATACGTTAGTGATCACACATGTTTACTGATCCATTACGTTTGTTATCTATATATATATATATATATATATATATTGTCAAACAGAGTTCTACAAATTTTGATAGTTTTTTTTTTGTCAACCAAATATATTACTTTTTGTCATTGTAATTTTATAATGGCAAAGATATGTTTTCGTTGTGAGCAAATTATAATTCGTCTTTTGTTATATCAATACATTAAATTTTGTATTTTTCAATGTTTTTAGATGGTTCACTGTGCATACTTATAAGAACCCAATTATGTGAATTTAATCAACTATTTGAACATAAGTGACATTTTCAATATTTGTGTTTAAGCTATTATGATATTTGGTTGTAACTTTGGTGCAAAATTAACATCCAAATGGAGTTGATGTAAATTTTGCAAGTTGGTCAAAGGACAACATGATCTTGTGCATTTGCATATTGATGTTCATCCAAGTGCTAAATATATGTTTAAATTCAAACTTAGTTTGATATTTTTTCGTTTTCTATATATGTTGGTTACTGGTTTATCAATATGTATTTGGTTCGTTTAAAAGATTTTGTCCGTTAGTTTAAGTCAACCGGAGCATAAGAAAGCTAACAATTTCTCAACATTCAAATTTTTGTCTGCAAATAACTCAAATCATTCATTAACAATATTCAGCAAGCATAGTACATAAAGCGAAAAACCACACATTAGAAGAACGATAAATTTTAAGGCCTCCCAATAAGCCTTTAGGTAGATTTCAAATTTTGTAGAGGAAACCATTAACACTTCAACATCTAGCTGTTCTTCCGGCTTTAAAGAATCTCTCTCTGATGGAGATTAACTCCTTAGCAGCTCCACTCATTGTCAAACGGTTCACCGAAGATTCTTCACAACACCTAAGTCCCACCTCCAAAACCAGTGTCAAGCACACATCAATAGGAAAACCGACTCTTAGACCGCTATGAAGAATCAATTCATCTACAATGTCCATGACTCTTTCCGGCAATGCGGATTTGGTGTAGCTGTGTAAGTTGAAGTTTCCCCCAAAGAACTCGTTAGTTGGTCGTTTTCCTGTAAACATTTCTAAAAGGAGAACTCCAAAGCTCTAAGGATGGTTGTCCTCCCATTCCATATTCTGCACCATAACCCATAAAACAAGATTGTATATGAAAAAATAATATATTTATTTTCTATCTAAAACATTATAGTTGTGTGATAGTTTTACCGGGTGCGGCATAGCCGATGGTTCCTCTAACGTCGGTGGAGCTGAGTTGGTTGAGGAAGGATTCTTGGTCGAATTTTAGGAGAAGCTGGGCCAGGCCAAAGTCGCTAACATGGGCCGTTAGATCATCGTCTAGAACGTTACTTGGCTTAAGATCGCAATGGGCTATTTGTTCATGACAATGAAAGTGAAGATAGTTCAAAACAGAAGCCACATCTATGGCAATGTTAAGCCTTTCAAGAAGTGTCAAGGTTCTTGAGGGCCTACGCATCTCTTCGACTTCCTCTTGGTGCAGCCACATATCCAAGCTTCCATTAGGCATGAAATCATAGATGAGAGCTCTGAATTCGTTTCCTTGGAAATCAATACTTGAACAAGCCGTCAATAGTTTTACAAGATTACGATGCCTTATGTCTTTGAGGGATTCACATTTTGCCATAAAGTTTCTCATTGCTCCACGTCTTTGCAAGTTTAGAACTTTTATTGCAACAACATTGTTCTGTGTAGGGAGCAAGGCTTTAAATACGATACCAAAACTTCCTAACCCAATCATATTGCTCAAAGAAAAGCCATCAGTCGCATTTCAGATCTCTCTATAACTGATCTTCTCATGGAAGACATCCATGGCTTTAGTTTCAACTCCTTGACGCCTCCACAGAGATTTATGTTTCCAAATACCGAAACTATAGTAGCATTCTGAAACCTTCCTTCCATTGTCACACTTCCGCTGAAGTTATTGATGGACAGATTTAGATACTCCAACGAGGAAAAATTTGCAAGATATGCATGTATATTCCCAGAGAGATTTTTAACGGAGAAATCAACTATTTTAACACCTTTTAACTCTCTTCTATCTGGAATGGCTCTATCAAAATAATTTCCTTGCAGCCAAATCACTTCAATCGAGAGACAATTACTCAAGGACTGTGGGAGTTGTCCAGATAATTTATTATGCAACAGATAGTTCAACAAGGTACTCAAGTCGTCCAACATCCTTTGGTAGAGAGCCGGTCAAGAAATTACCTGACATGCCTAGATTAATAAGGGAATGAATTTGCATAATTTCCCGAGGTAAAGCTCCATGAAACTTATTAGAATCAATGTACAACATTAGCAGAGAAGTACAGTTACTGAGACTTATAGGTATGGTTCCTTCAAAATTATTGTTGTACAAATACAGTTAGTGAGATTGCCTATAAAAGATGGTATATCTCCTGACACTTTATTTGAACTGAGATATAATCCCTTAAATCTGAAAAGCTTACTTAGAGATTTTGGGAGTGCGCCTGTCAACATATTTTCTTGCAACCCAAGTGTCTGCAGGCTTATAAGATTCCCAATGTCATGAGGAATGCTTCCAGAGATGAAATTTGTTGCTAAGTGCAAAGTGATGAAGTTCGTTGAGAGATTCACTGTTAAGGTAGGTAAATCACCCCCTAGCCTATTATCACCAACATTTAATTTCTCTAGTTTGGTGCAGTTCGTTAGAGCAACCAGAAATCCAAAAGAGTAACTTCCTAAAGAATTGCTATAAAGTAATAGCAATTGCAAATTGTGAAATTTTCCGAAGCTGGGAGGTATACTTCCTGTGAGGTGGAGGCAACGAAGGGTCACTTGACCTCATAAATTTTTAAAAATCTATTTTATATTTATAAGAGTAATTTAAATGACCCCAATGCAGTATAGTTTTCGACCCGTATACAAACTTTATTTAGCTCTACCAGATAAACAAATTTCCACATACATTGAAACAATTAAAAAATCCATAAATCAGTTGGGTAGATTAGAATTTTAAACTCAATTCTAATGTAACAAAATTAACAATCTATATAACTTAACTGAAAAACAAAAATCAGCTAATGATCTAATATTATATTTACTTATAAACAAACCTGCCATAAAATCTTAATTTTCTTCTACCTTTGACGTTAATTCCTTTCCTTTCTTCTACATCTTTTTTTTTTCTAGAGATAAATATTTTCTTTTCTTTTCTTATCTGTAGATTATTGGTAGACAGAATTCTTAATAGTATTTTATAGAATACATATTAGGTAACAACTCGCACTATATGCGGTATAAAATAATTATTTAATGTTTTTACTGTAATTTTTATTTACAAAATCTATAATATTTATCGGTAATTGGAATCTAAAATTCGATTGTGTAGTATATATAAAAATTTTGTATAATAATTAAAATTTAACTCGTGAGAATTATTATAATATCAATTTTGTATTATCATATCATATGAACAAAGAGTTCTAAAAATTCATTTTAAAGATTTTATGAAAATGTAACTAAAGGATATAATTAAGTTAAAAAAGAATAGAAGAATTTAATTTTGGGTGTTAATTATAGAGAAATACCCTAAAATGGCACACATTTGGGTTTTTGTTCCAAAACTAGCACACATGCTAGAATGTTCCAAAACTAGCATTTCTTAATATTGAATAATTAATAGAGAGAAATATTATTATTTCTGGTATATAATTATTATTATTTCTGGGCTTTTACTTCGCCTTCGTCCTCAACAATTTTAGAGTCATAGCTCCGACCAAGCTTGCGATGAAGATTCTGATCTGAGATCTTCATTTCTGATCTCATATCTTTTCAATTAAGTGCCAAAATAATCGACTAAAGCTTCAATTACTTGCCAAATCGATCGACAACTGAAGCTTCTCCAGCTCCAATAGATCCACGTTGAGATCTCATCTTCCGACCTCATCGTCAAACTTCCTCTTTTTTCCTCTGCCACCGCCACCGTTGTTTCAGCCCTGCGAATTCCCACCGCCATGACCGCGAAAATGGACTCAGCGAAGGTGAGCTTCATTGCTATAGTGGGACTGTACGGACCACTAAACCGTCTAATCTATGATTCTGGGATTCATAATTTATGTGTATTAAGCTCTCTGTTTTGTTGGATTGTTATATATATATATGTGTATTAAGCTCTCTGTTTTGTTGGAATTGTTATGGTTTAATGTTTCAGAATTGAGTGGGATAAATTTAATTATGTTTTCAATCTTTGTGACCCTTACGATGGAGCATCGAGGAACTGATTATTGGAAGTGATGCTCTGTTCCATTGCAAAACACAATCACGATTATTGAAAGTGACGCTTCATGAAGGCTTTCATGAAATTCATATTGGCTTTCCTGAAATTCATATTGGTAAATAATTCATATTCGTGAAGGCTTTCCTGAAAATCCTCGTGATTCTTGTGAACATCTAGGTGCAAGTATGGGTGTGTACACTAGTCGAAGCTTTTATGCTATTACATGAAAGCTCAGAGTCGAAGGGACCAGTGACATGTGTTCTTCTTGTACTAGTTGATTCTTCCTTGAAGAAGTTTCAGTCTTAGAACTGTCTCATCCATTTAAGCTAGACAAGACAGATTTGGAATGGTTATGTGAGAATGGTAACTGCTAGTGTTACTGTTAGAGGTCTGCTTTCTTAATATTTTGGAATTTCATTAATATATTAATGAATTTAGGAAGGGATCCGTAACTATTAGGAAGACCTTTAGATGATTTAGGAAGGGATCCATAAATATTAGGAAGAGATCCGTAAATATTAGGAAGACCTTCCTAAACGGATTTTATGAAGTATTTTAGTTTGATGTCTGTGATGTCTTTGAAATGTTTCTTAACAAGATAGAATTATCTTATGTCATGTGTTGGAAAAGTGTGTGATATCTTTGATGTGTTTCATTGTAATGTGTTTTTTTTTGTTTACATATTGATTTCAGCAAAAAAGAAAGAAATAGTGTAAGAAAGTTGAGTATGTTGTTCCAAAGAAGCAACATAGAGTTGATGATGAACAAGATGTTCTGGCAGAGCACCAAACATGTTTAAACCAACCTGAATTTAAGCAAGAACTCTCTAAAGATGTAATCTTTTTATTAACTATTATTTTATGAAGACCATCCTGAATTTCAATAAGACATTCCTAGATATTATTGAACTCTTCATAAATTCTAAACTTATGTGTTTCTAAAAATATTTTTTTGTATATTTTGGATCAATGTGTCAAAAATTAGTAGATTACTCCATTAGTGAGGGTAATGATTTCATTTTTGTGCATATTCTAATGTTTGGAAATCTAAACTTTCTTATGAAAGTCGTCATGAAGTTCAAAGAAATTCTTCATAAAGTTCAAGGAAATTCTTCATGAATTTCATAGAATCATTTCTGAATTTCATAGAATCATTCCTGAATTTCACACAATCATTCCCGAGTTTCATAAAGTTTAGTCACAGTTAAAGCAAAGTCCTAACATAAACATGTGAAAATGTTTTACATCATACAAGTACCAGAAAATCTAAAAAGGTTTATCAAACATCATATATGTCTAAACAACATACAGAGTAAAACTGAATAAAACAACACACTCTCATCTACAGATATCCAAAATATACATGCATCTTGTGTCATCTGCAACATGACATAGCTTAGAGAAATCTTTAACCCCATTTCCTGCGACAAAAATTGAAATCAATGAATAAATTTCAGGAAAGTTTTCATGAATTCTCAACAATGCTTCCTTAATTTTCAAATGTGACTGAGAAACACATCAATACATTAGCAACAAACAATAAACATGTAACAATCAAAATTACTACATCCTAAACCATCACAACTTTCCCTACTAACACAAAAAAAGAAGTGAAAAGGACTCTCCCTATTACATTCAATAGAATTCTACTTTGTTGAAAGAGGAAATTGAAGTGAAGCTAGTGATTAGTGTCTACAAGGGAGTACAATGTACACAACCTTGAACATGAAATTTCATATATGTATCCTATGAAATCATGTAATCACTACTACTAATGCTTTGGTTCTATTAGCAAGAAAAAAAAAACTCACCACTCTAACTTTCTTCAAAGCTACAGCCTTGTACACATTACTATATGTTCCTTGTCCAATCTATTTCATAATTAATATCAAAACTTTACATCATTTAATTAACCCAAAAAAGAAAAACTTTATAATTTAAAGAACTGAGCTTTTAAGGTACTTTCTCGAGCTTTTGATATGAGGTAGCACGACGAGGAGTTAAGTTTTTGATTTAATCGCCATAAGCAGCAATAAGCCACGAAGGCCATCCTTCTGAGTCGAACGGAGACTAATACCCAGACGGTGAGATGAGCCGACAGAGATTGGGATCTGCGAATCTTGGGCTATCTCGTCTTTCTGAACCAGAGCTCGAAGATCTCTCCGACTCTTAGATTCATGCTTTTCACTGACTTAGACTTGATGACTTACATATTTGATTGGGTTTGCCGGTGGAACGTCGTCTGCGATCGAATTTGGAATCGGCAGAGAGAGAGAAGTGAGAGAGAACAAGATTGTTGCAATCTCACGATTTTGATATTTTTATAATTTTATTAATATATTTGAATAATATATAAATTTGTGCTAGTTTTGGAACTTTTGAATATGTGTGCTAGTTTTGGAACAAAAACCTAAATTTGTGCTATTTTTGAGAATCTCCCTTAATTATATTTTTGGAAAACTGATATAAATATTATTAAAAACTAATAACACTATATATATATATATATGACATCAATCCTGTGAAAAAATTACGTCCCATAATTAACACTATTAGGTCCTAGGCTACCCGAGAAATGGCTATCAAAGATGTTTAAATACTTAAGTGAGGACAAATTATACCTGAGAAATTGTTTTCTCCGAAAGAAAGTTCCACAATTTGAGTCAATCTAGCCATATCTTCCGGAATTTCTCCTTCCATAGTGTTATTTTCAATATATAGACTTGTGAGGGATGTCAAGTTTCCTAGAGATGCTGGGGTCTTCCCATTCAAGTTGTTTTCAGCAAGATATAAAACAACAAGCTTCGTCAATGACCCTAGTTCTGAAGGAACACTCCCTCCTAGAGGATTTGAATATAAATCAAGGTACAACAGTCTAGAGCAGTTAGCCAGATTGGCTGGAATCCCTCCTCTGAGAAAATTAACTCTCATATCCAAGTAATGAAGTCTAAACAAATTCCCAACACTGTGAGGAATAGTTCCACCAAAAGAGTTATGTAAGAGATTAAGCGATGTGAGAAACGAAAGATTACCAATAGATGGTGATATCACTCCACCTAGTTGCAATCCTCCGAGGTCCAGACCAATCACTCTTTTGTGTTTGTGGCCACATGTAACCCCCTTCCAGTTGCAGAGAGGGAAAGAGTGATTCCATGAGGACAAGATTTTTCTTTTGCCTACTTGAGACCTGAAGTCGAGCAACGCTTGCTTATCAGTTTCATCCGTAAAAACATATGCATCAAGTAACATGAGAGCACTGAAGAAACCAAGTAAAAGAAAAAAATCTCATATTTTGCAGGATAGTGAGTATAAGGGAGGAACCAAATTGTGGTTAGTAAGTGATATGCTCAAATTTACCCTAGAGCTACTCTCTCAAATTAAGAGGTCAATGCAGTACTTAGGGGTCGAATTCCACAAGGACTCAAGACTACACAATAAATTATAGAGTTTTATAATTAAGCTAAACAGATTAAATTGAATTAAAATAAAAGCAATGCAAAATATTAAATAAAAGCTGTTGTAAATTCAGAAGATCAAAAAGCTAGGCCTAGGGAATTTCTCAGGAAATTATGAAATATTAAATCAATCAATAAATTAGGATTCAAACAATTAAGAACAGATCTAGAACTCTAAACACTTTTGTAAATTAAATCAGTTCTCACTGCAAATAATATCTAAATTTAAAACCAGAAAATCCAAATCTCTTTGTAAAATTCTAGGTAATAAATCAGCAATAAAATCAGGTTTAGATTGTTCACAAAATTATTAAATCAAATCTCTTTGCAAGAAATAATTTTGCTCATCAAAAGGTTTTATCAGGAAAATCAATTATATTCTCATATCAATTTATTTTCCTAAGGTATTAATTCTAGATGGCCAATCAAGGATTAATATGAAGAACAACCTAAGATGAAGATCTAGATAGATACCTAAATAGCAGATCTAATAATTCATAAAATCCCTGTGAAAAACCCTAAACCTAACAAGCAAACTACTCAGACATATTCAATGAAGAACAAGACATGATTCTGAATAATAAGCAATAGAGATTAAAAGAGTAAGAAAGGAGTTTAAGAATTCTTCTCTCAAAGCAGTTCAGATCTCTCTCTCCAATAGCTCTCAAAAATCTCTCAGGGTTGCAGGAAAATAAAACTTGCTAGAATAAAACTTAAGGGTTTGGAAAACCTAAAAACTATATATATATATATATATGTTCTAAAACACGCCAGGGACTAGTCTTGCAAATATGGAAAACTTCGGGCAATTTTGTAAAACTTCCAAATTTGGCTCTCTCGTCGGTTTGGACTGGGTGTCGACCGATGCTAAGGCAGTGTCGATCGACACCATCTCCTCTGATCGATTCCAAGTTGATTTCTTGCAGATTATTGCTCCAAACTGATCCAAATTGCTCCACTTTGCTCCTTTCATGCTAAAAACCTATAAAGACTCAAAAACAATCTAGAAACAAATGAAAAGACACTAAAAGACTCCTTATATCATGGTTAAAAACCACAAAACCATGATATATCAGTAAGTAATGCAACTCATAGAGGAAAAACATAGAAAAAGATGCAAATGATATTGTATTCTTAAAATGAAGTCAAGTCAAGTAGTCTACTATCTCAAAAGCAACACTATTTCACTAGAGTCTATAAGAAAAGCCAATCGACGACAAGTTTAGTGTTTTATCACCTCCAAATAGTTTATTTGCATTAACGTTGTAAAATTTCAAAGAGTAATCAGAGTTTCTTTTGACGTCTGTTTACCTCTGACTATTTGGGAAAGTAACTAATGCCTGAACTGGAGAAAAATCACTCAGATTAGAAAGAAGGTTATACTTGGAAAATTTGTTCTTGGATGTTGCAGTAACTATCATACCAAGCTCTAAGATATGTCAATCAGATAAACTAATATAAATAGAACAGAGAATCAAATCTGAATATATAATGATCCTCGTATATGAGAAAGCTGTTTAGGGAAAACAAAAGTAATTAGGAAACTAAAACGAATACCTATATGGTATATACAATGTTAGATATATCACTTTGACGAGACCTGTTTTGCAAAAACAGCAAATTATAAAATCCAGCTACCTACAAGATTTCCAAGAACAAATTTTCAGCTTGTGTACTTATCTATTCAATGTTTGAGATATGAGAGTATGCATTTATCTGGCAATATTCATTTGATTTCCAGGTAAATATATATATATAACCATCTTTAGAATGAGATGGCAAAGTGAGGTATTGCAAAAGCTGAATAATATCAAGGTCTCGGAGATACCATACCGGCATCATAAATACATATTATTCATGCAAATGACATAGATGAGTACGAAAGAAGCCAGCACCAAAAACAAAAATCAAGAACATCAGAGTTGTTAAATGTTATGTCGGAAAATATAATATTCTTAAAAAGAAAGACACTCATTCAAGTTCAAGAAGCCATAGTTTAATGACCAAAATGATGAATGACGATGATAAATTGATAATGATGATCAAATGATCTTCATCATCAGGAGACTGGATGAATCTGTGGGCAGCTTCATTAAATCCTCTATGAGTTGGACCTTTTTGGAGTCAGCCACTGTCTTTAAAATGTAGACTTCCACCACTTGGAGGTGCTCCATCTTCAGTAATAATTGGCTGACGTGCTTCAGCTCGTTTTCAGTGCCTCCATAACATGAGATGCGCAACATTGTTACTTTGTTGTTTGTGGGAATGCAAATCCCATCGAACTCATGTGCATATGTGCAACGATACAGATCCTAAGGTATTAACATGAGAGACTAGTTTAAATTAATTTCATGCCACATGCAGTCATATATATATAAAGTAGGATTTTGCTTCTTACCGAGAGGTACAAATTATTTAGGTTTGGAGAATGCTGGAGCAGAAGTGGCAGTAGCTCTTTCCAAACTCGCTCACTGTTACCTAAAAACACTAACCCAAGGAGGTTCTTGAACACGGGTAGTCCACCTTTGCAGCATCTCAAAATCACCTGAACACACACTCACACACACACAAAGAATGTTATCCTGATTTCTAACAGAAAGGTGATGAGAATGAGACCAAAATGAAACTGACCTCAGCAGCAGAACCTGTCAATTGAAGGAACTTGACGTTGCCTACCGAATTCATGAGATCCGTCACATTCGGTTCAAATGACACCTCACGATCGACATGTTCAACAAAATGATGATCCAGCGTAGCTATGACAAGTGAATCCAAATTACAACGAAGGTACCTACGCCGAGCATAATCAGAGTAGATGAGGTTGACAAGGTTTGGTGCATCAAGTGATACAAAGCTAAACCAATCAACTTCTTCATCGAATCTAGACATGATAGAGAGTCTCTTGATGGTTTTGCAGGAAATGACTTGTGGCATCCCTGGAAAATACTTGTGTTCTATGGTTAAGTCCTCAAGTGCAGGGAAACCAGCAAGAAGCAAATCAGAGAACTGTCTTCTATCAAACCAAACTGAATCAAGGAAGAGGATCTTAAGCACTGGCAGAAACGTATCAGGAGGTATACTGTCGATGCTAAGTTCTGTTCCCAATGTTAGCTTCACCATTGTTTTGTTGATGAATAGCTTGGATGGCAAAAAACTCCGCATATCATCGGTTAAGAGTAGATGAAGCTCAACGGCACCTTGTTCCAGGGCTTTATTTATCCAGCGATCAACATGATCCTCGCCATGTTTATCTCCACATTTAAGTGAGAACTTGTTGATAGGGACAACGCCTAGCAAATCCAATGTTCTATCCACAAAATACCTGAAACTCTCTTGAATGTTGTCCATGTCCTGTTCACCCTCTTCCAGGTGGACAAAGTCGGAGTCGTCAAAGTCGAGATTATCCCGGACAGCAAACAAAGTCCTCCACCTCTTGGCGAGAACTGAGGTTGACGCAGCTTCTTTCGTTGAGAAAAAGGACAAGATATGGGCCAAGAGTTCATTTGGAAGACTATTCAATGAAGCCATAGAGACAGAACCCATCCCCTAGTGGTACCTAAAACATGACATTTGGGCTCTATCACTAATTAACACATAGCAAGAACCAACAACATTCCACAAGTCTGTAAGTACAACACACTTTGAAGATTCCGACAACCAAGATAAAGTTCAAATAGAGAGAAAGGGTTTTAAGACGAAGTATATAAAGCTTTAACAATTCAAGGTTCTCGCTAAGAGACAAAAGACATGAAAATTATTTACAAAATTAAAAAGGTACTCAAGTAAAAGTAATAGACAAGAAGACTTACACGGAAAACAACTTCTTCTCAATTTCCCATTTCTCAAGGGACAGTTTGAGTGTGTTTTCTTTTGTGGTGTTGACTGGTCTTTAAGTTGTTTATGAGGTGGAGGATGGATAATGGAGCTTATGGGGGGGTGTATTGAATTTGATATTTTAGGGGATTTGCTGGGATTTTAATATTTCAGGATTTTGAAAGATTTGAGTGTAATTTTGGGTGATTTTGATATTTTGGCAGAATTTTGAGATTTGGGTTCTAGGATTTGGTGAGATTTGATTATTAAATTTTAGGTGATTTTTAGAATATAAAAAGGAAAGAAAAGAATCACATTTGGGTGATCAGAAATACATGGTGATCGAAGACTCGGAATGCAATACGTACGTAGACATTGTACATGGTGATCAGAAATTACATTTTACCTAAACTTCACTCATATTTTGGTTAATTTAAAACTTCACATATTGCTTTCATGTTCTAACCACTGGTTATATTGACCTTTAGCTTTCACAGCATGTGAATCTCCCATTATAGTGTGTAAGCTAACTAGCCATACCATACAAAAAAAAAAAAAAACAATTCATGAGTAATGACATATCCCACAGATCTCAAACAAGTATTATTTATAAACTGGCTGGCCATCAATTCGTTTCCAACTTAAGAAATTTCTTTCGTTGGTATATATAACTAACTAGCACCATGATACAAAACGTGGAAATAATGCTACTTAAACAATCTTTGACCTTGCGATCTTCAATACAAGCATCATCTAGTTATAATCGCTCTGATAGAAACAAGTTGCTAGAGGTACCCAAAAAAAAAACAATCCCAAATTTTATGCAGAAGTAGTAAAGAACCTGTAAACACGCTTACAAAAATACATGTAGAACACAGAAAACAATAAAGAAAGAGAGGAGTTTAAAAATCTTGTGGAGTACTCTGTCCAAATCTTGCAGCGGCTCAATTACGCAGGGGGCTCAAAGTATACTCTCGCAGAGCTTCCATATACTCTGCGTAATTGCCTTACATGGATAGAAACAAGTCCAAAAGACAGAGACAGAGAGAGAAAAGCATTCAGCTGAAGGTAGAAGAAACAACAAATAGAGATCTCTAGGTAGAAGAAAACTCAATGAATGGAGATCTCCAGATTGTTCAAGGTTTTGTTTCAATCATCAACATAATTACTCAGTACTTCTAATCAAGGTTTTGTTTTGGGAAGTATGTGTTCGGGAAGGTGATGTGTGGATTTGTTGAAAAAACACAATTTCTAGTTCTAAGAACTTGATGCAACAAAATATTTGTTTTCTGCAGGAAATGATCAACATCAGAAACAATCTATACTTGTAAATACTAGCTTAATAAAAAAAAAAAAAAAAAAGATGTCTAAGGACATTACACGATCAGTAATTTCTATAGCTCCTTCCCATCCTTTTAACACGCTAATGAACATCAACAAAGTATACTTCTAAATGATAGCTAAATCAATGAACATATAATTTATCCAAGTACATTGTTACCAATCCTAAATCAATGTAGAACTCCAGAATGAACTAAACATAGATCAAGAGAGAGATATATGTACCGTGAGGTTGGGTTAGTAATTGGCTGGGGAAACTTTGAAAAGCATTGAGCTTCTTTTCAACAGACTCAGTCTCAGTTACTAAGCTATCGAAATTCCAGTTAGGTTCAGGATCAATATTAATCCCATCAACGTTTCTTGGACAAGGAGGAAGCATTCAACGTTTTTTTGTGCGAACCCAAGAAAAATTAAGGAAAATTCAAACAAAATCTCAGTAAAAATCACAAAAACTTTGAGAATAATGAGAAATTCGAAGAACCCATTAAAGAAGAGAGCTTACCAGCCAGCGAATTGAGATCTGATAGGATTGATTCCTGCAGAAGATGAACTCGATTACACAAATTGTTTTTAGGATTTTTCAAGAGTAAAGAGTAAAGAGTAAAGAGAGAAGAGAGAAGAGAGAAGAGAGAAGAGAGTTGCACAAGTCGAATAAAGGTTTTTTTTTTCTTTTGTTTGGGTAGATGGAAGAAGATTTTTTAAACAAATATTATGAAATTTCACCTTCAAAGGTGTGATTTTGTAAGACATATTTTAGAACTAAAAATGTTTTAAAAGTCTCCTAGAATCCCATTCAATAGGTTTTTTAGAAAAATTTATGATTTTTTGAATAACAGTAGATTTGAAGTGAGATTTATAAATGATTGATTGAATAACAACAGATTGTAAATGATTTTTATAAATTTCACATTCAATAACAATGGATTTCAGATGATTTTAAAAAATCACCAATTAAATAACAGGGGATTTAAGAATAACCCAAAATCTTCTAAAATATTAAATTCAATACACCCCCTATGAGTAACTGGATAGGTTAGCTTCACTAAACTAACCATCTATTGGTTATTGCTAGCTAAGAATCTGTGTAATTCCGCCATATGGGTAAATATTTTTTTTTCTGTTTTAGGTAATTTTTTAGTATTTTAATTTATATATAACTAGCAATCGACCCGCGCTACGCGCGGTAGTTAGATGAAGGTGTATTCTAAATTTTGTTGTGTATATTTTTTTTGGTTTTTGTAAATTCATCTTTACGTTTGTTTTTGTATTTAATTTTGGTTGCTTATGTTGTTTTGTTGGATATTTTAATAAAAATATGTTTTGGAGTATAGTATAATTTAGTTTGCTGTTTTTAAAAGAAAAATTGAGATCATTTTGTGTGTTTATAATGCTTTAAAAAAAAGTTATTATTAGAAGTTAACATTGTTTAGTTGAAGTTGTTGTTTTGTTATAGCTGTTAGTTGTCATTAATTTATTATTATTTTCTATTTTGTGGTTGGATTGTTATTTAATATTTTCATATGTATTTTGTAAACTGTTGGAGTAATTTTTTTGTCAATGTTTTAGTGTTTGGAGTGAAAAATATTGTGGATTTTATTAAGAAAAATAAATAAGTTATTTATTGTGGATTTTATTGTCAATTTCTTTTCTAGGCTATTTTTGTTTGTTTCATTCAGACCCAATTTCTCTGTAAGGCTTATAATTTGTGGGTTAATTGGACCATTATTTGTATGTTATTGAGTTGAAATTGATTTGTTCTTTTTCAAAATCCGATGTCCTCGTGAACGGATAGGAGAAGAGCAATTTTTCGATCTAGAGATCTGTTTGAGGATTGAACTTATGTCTTTGATGCTCATAATCGTTTTTTTCAGTCATTCCTATCGTAATTGTTTTCCTTTGATTTTTTTTTGGGGTTTGCGTATTTGGTTGATTCCTTGCTCGCTTCGCATCTATTGGGGATATTTGGTTATCCCTTGTTGATTTTGTTAAAGGTGAATGTCAATTGGGTTGCAAATTTGTTTATATGAAAATATGTTGGCTTCTTTAGGTTTCCTAATTAAGTTGTGAGTTGTTTTGTGTTATTTGTTGTAATTTTTTTCCCGTTTGTCCTGTGAGTGATTTTTTTTTATTCGATGTGAGTTGTGTTTTGGGGAAAATTAATTTTCTTGTTTATCTTGCTGTAATTTTATAAAGTCCGGGTTGTTTTTTTGTTTCTTCGGTTGTCTTTTTCATATAATTTTGTGTTACGGTTATCAGATTGTGACATTCATATATCTGAATCTTTTTAGTTTATTAAATGTGTGTTCATCTCTTTGCGTCTTTATCTTTGGTGATGGATTTATGAAGTGCCGCCAAATAATTATTTTAACTGATTTCTAGTTGTGTTTCCTTGATTCTTTGAAAGTGTTGCTTGGGTTGCCTTGTTTTGATATTTGAAATTTTAAATTATAATCAGTTTAATAGAAATCTTTAACTATATTATTACCACTAATGAAAAATTATAGTATTTTTTTTATTTTAACATTTAATTTATTTTACATAATTATTTTTTATTTAAACTTTCGATTAATTATAATTAACAAAAAATATGCACTAATAAATTTAAAATAAAAAAATTGAATTCATAGGATTTAAAAATAGTGATGGGTCTAGAGAATTTGAATGAAATAGTGTTGGGCCTACAGATTTTAGATGAAATTTAGTTGATCAGTTTGTCATTTGTATGATTGTTTAAAGGGCTTATTAAAATTTGTAAGGCGGTTGTTTTGTGTTATTTGTTGTAATTTTTTTTTCCGTTTGTCCTGTGAGTGATTTTTTTGATTCGATGTGAGTTGTGTTTTGGGGAAAATTAATTTTCTTGTTTATCTTGCTGTAATTTTATAAAGTCCGGGTTGTTTTTTTGTTTCTTCGGTTGTCTTTTTCATATAATTTTGTGTTACGGTTATCTGATTGTGACATTCATATATCTGAATCTTTTTAGTTTATTAAATGTGTGTTCATCTCTTTGCGTCTTTGTCTTTGGTGATGGATTTGTGAAGTGCTGCCAAATAATTATTTTAACTGATTTCTAGTTGTGTTTCCTTGATTGTTTGAAAGTGTTGCTTGGGTTGCCTTGTTTTGATATTTGAAATTTTAAATTATAATCAGTTTAATAGAAATCTTTAACTATATTATTACCACTAATGAAAAATTATAGTATTTTTTTTATTTTAACATTTAATTTATTTTACATAATTATTTTTTATTTAAACTTTCGATTAATTATAATTAACAAAAAATATGCACTAATAAATTTAAAATAAAAAAATTGAATTCATAGGATTTAAAAATAGTGATGGGTCTAGAGAATTTGAATGAAATAGTGTTGGGCCTACAGATTTTAGATGAAATTTAGTTGATCAGTTTGTCATTTGTATGATTGTTTAAAGGGCTTATTAAAATTTGTAAGGCGGTTGTTTTGTGTTATTTGTTGTAATTTTTTTTTCCGTTTGTCCTGTGAGTGATTTTTTTGATTCGATGTGAGTTGTGTTTTGGGGAAAATTAATTTTCTTGTTTATCTTGCTGTAATTTTATAAAGTCCGGGTTGTTTTTTTGTTTCTTCAGTTGTCTTTTTCATATAATTTTGTGTTACGGTTATCTGATTGTGACGTTCATATATCTGAATCTTTTTAGTTTATTAAATGTGTGTTCATCTCTTTGCGTCTTTGTCTTTGGTGATGGATTTGTGAAGTGCTGCCAAATAAATATTTTAACTGATTTGTAGTTGTGTTTCCTTGATTCCTTGAAAGTGTTGCTTGGGTTGCCTTGTTTTGATATTTGAAGTTTTAAATTATGATCAGTTTAATAGAAATCTTTAACTATATTATTACCACTAATGAAAAATAATAGTATTGTTTTCTTATTTTAACATTTAATTCATTTTACATAATTATTTTTTATTTAAACATTTGATTAATTATAATTAACAAAAAATATGCACTAAATGAATATTTTAAATTTATTTTAAAATAAAAAATTGAATTCATAGGATTTAAGAATAGTGATGGGTCTAGAGAATTTGAATGAAATAGTGTTGGGCCTATAGATTTTAGATAAAATTTAGTTGATCAGTTTGTCATTTGTATGATTGTTTAAAGGGCTTATTAAAATCTGTAAGATCCATAAAATTTAAGAAGATGTGGCTGATGTGGCAGCTGAGGTGGCTGAACCAGGAATGAGAAAAGCTAACTTTATATATATAGATTAGATTGTATTAATCATAAGATTATATTTTACACTTGTAAAATATAGTTCAAATAACAGACTGCTAAAGATTGGTTCCTCGCCCAGACAGAGGCCGCAGGGTCTGTAGAGGATCACACTCTTCAGGGTGTAGCTCCTACTGGAGGATTCGGAGCCCCAAGGTTATCCAGGTTTCCTTTGAGTTTTCGCTGTTTTGTGGATGGTTCGTGGAAAGCGACGAATCAGTATGCTGGTAGAGGATGGTTCTGTATCTCGCCCACGGGGGATGAAACTACCATGGGAGCTTCAAATCTTCGTCGCAGTCTCTCCCCGCTTCATGCGGAGGTCGAAGCTCTTCTTTGGGCAATGCGTTGTATGATTGGAGCTGATAACCAATCCGTTGTTTTTCTTACTGATTGCTCTGACCTGGTGAAGATGGTGTCTTCGCCTTCCGAGTGGCCAGCTTTCACACCTTATCTGGAGGACATCCAGGCGGACAGAGAGGAGTTTACTTCGTTTTCTTTAGTCTATGTCCCTCGTACTCAGAATGGTAAAGCGGATAATTTGGCTCGACGTGTTCGAACGGTTCCGCATCTACTTACCTTTGTAAACAATTTTCCTTCGCATTGGCTCGTTTGAGCTAATCTTGTAAGTTGTTGTCAAAAAAAAAATAATAATAATAATAACAGACTGCTAGATAAAAAGTCTATAATGGCTTGCTTTTTTTTTTTTGGTTGTTGCTGTTGCTGATAGAAGCCTTTACATTTAACAATAGGTAGAGACATAAGCCTACACTCAACATTTCAAATACGTAGCATAACCCATTGTTTGCTGTTGCTGATAGAAGCCTTTAATTTTTCTTTGGCTGATACGGAAGAAATGTTGAGTGTAGTTTAATTTTGTCGATCTCATTGTCGACGGGTCAGGGAACCGGGTTAGCTGAGCCAAAAATTGGACCACTGGAGTCTGGAGAAATCAAGAGGTGGGTTAACATGCCAAAACCTGTTAGAGTGTTTCTTGTGAAAGAAGCAACATCATTCCAAGGGGGAAGAAAACTTCAATCTGATTCATACAAGGACTAGGGAGAGAGAATTTTCAGGTTGCTTCAACTTGGAAAATACAGTTATCTAGCTTCACCGTATCATTTGTCATTTCGAGATACTCCGCTGGAGAGTGTATGGAAACTAAGTTTTTTTTTTTTTGGGTGAAATCTACTTGAGTCCCACAGAATCTAGCAAACTGCCAGGAAATTTATTGTCCGTGCTTCTTATCCGAAAGTTCATTATATCCATGCTAGTATATCACATTCTGCCATTCTGGGCCTGGCACCATCAAAACTGCAAATACAAACCCTTGTAGTTCTTTTTATACAGTTCTTAGAATTTACTCTTAAACAGTTTCTTATTCTTCTCTTTTTCTCTTCTCTTTTTCTATATAATTTTCTATGTTTGATTTAAAAATCTAACACAAACACTCTATTTATATAGTTATGATTCTAACACTGTAAATTTTACATTTCCCTGCATTTCTTCATGGTTTCCATCTTTGCATTTATTTTCTTTGTAGTTTTTTTTTTTTTTTTCATTTCTTGAGTTTTCTTTATCTTGAACAGAAATCAAATATATTCCAACGGAGTAACATATATTTCAGTTAACATAACATTACTCGTCCGTACATCTTAATATAATTAGAGTAAGAACCACTAGCTGAATCTAGCATTGTACCTATAATGACAATTGACAATCTCTCCGGTTTTTCTCAAGAGATTAACAACAAATTTTATGAAAATCTCTCTAATGATCAAGCACATACTTATCAGAGACGACAGAGCGATACCAAATTCATGAAGAAAGCAAAACATCAAATAATAACAATAACTTAAAAAACTATATAAGTAACCTTGGTGGTATCACTTTAATTTGCCAATGTTTTACAAAACCTGAAAAATTAAAAGCCCGCCAGAAGGAACTTTATAATATCAACCATTATCAGTGGTTCCTAAAGAGTGATTGCAAGAGAAATTGTATCAATTTCTGTAGAGTTAGAGATGCTATAGCCCATGGGGATACATCGAACCCTTTTAAAGTTATCACTTACTATCGGTTTTTAATTTATTTCGACGTAGTAAACGGTTAACTTCACAAATATTTCTCAAAATTGATTTTATGTTTTTTTCTTTTATTTACAATATCTTTCGACTGCAAATAACACAATCATTCATTAGCAATACATGTTTACACTTCAAAGTCTAAAGTTAACATGTAAAGGCATTTTACTCCCCCTTAATCATGTATGCATTCTTCTCCGAGAAGTCTTTGCTTTCTCTTCCTCACACCAATAACAATCTCTTCCCAAGTTGATCTCTCCCCAAACTCAACGGCTACACATCACTTGAATAAAAAACTCTGTTTTCTGCCTTTTTTAAAGAACCACCTCCAACGCTCTTTTCCTGCAATGTCCGATCCCTTTCCGTATCTCAAAAAGGTAAGAGATCAAAGAGATTATCAAGACTTTCAAGAAACAATATATCAAATTTGCAATCAAGAAGAAACGTAATTATATCATTGTTCAATATACGATCCTTTACAATTATGGATTCTACAAAGAAAAATATATTGCCTCACAATTCACAACCACATGGAACACTGCAATAATTTACACTTAAATATATTATAAAGGTTAACATTACTATACTAATCTCCTATTGGTTATCACTTATCAGTTAGTAAGAAATTGCGCGAAGCTGCTTTGCGAGAAATTTTGTATTTTGATTTTTTTGAAAGGTAATTATTAGTATTTATATTAATATAATATTGGAATATAGTAATAATAAAGATTACAATTTACACTTGTAAAATATTAAAATAATTACACTTGTATTGACGTGAGCTATGAAATGTATTCTCTCTGGAAGCCTGAATTGCTAGAGCTTCGAGACAGATTGTGCGGAGCTAGTCACGATGGTGCAGATCCCTGAAGATTGATTGGCGTTCTCTAATCAGCGGAATGATTTCAGTTTGCTCAAGGCCTCTTTTCCATTCTTTTCTTTGTCTAGGATTCAACGCACGTCTCATTTGAATATAGATTGCATTCCTAGAACCTAGAGATCACTTATTTCTAGGCTGAAGGTTCTGCTGGTTGTTACCATCCAAGTTGGCTCCGTTCGCACCAGCCCCGATATTGCATCGACCGATGCCGTCGTTGCGTCGATCGACGCCATCTGCATCCTCATCAACGACGACAGGTTCTTCCTGAATGACCTGCCCTTCAACATCAAGTTTTTGGCCTAGTTCGTTGCGCACATGGCCCTCTTGATCTCTTAAAACTCCAGCCACATCTGGTCTCAATATGATTGGGCTGACCATCTTTGTTGATTTGGCTGCTTTGGTGTTCTCACGCTCTAGTTGTCCTAACTCTTGGTTTGAAGCTTAACAACTGGACCAGTAGAATTTATCCTGGTGCTAGGCTTAGGCATGAACCTGAAACACACAAGAGAAAAGAAACAAAAGCGTGTGAGTAAAACAGAAAAAGAAAAATTTAGACAAAATCAAAGATTTTAATCTAATGGTGAATCAAAAGAATCCCCGGCAACAGCGCCAAAATTTGATATGCTCAAATTTAACCCTGAGCTACTCTCTCAAATTAATAGATCAATTGTAGTACTTAGGGATCGAATCCACAAGAACTCTAGATTCACACCAATAGATTTAATAATCTTTTAATTATGCTAAACAGAAATTGTAATTAAAATAGCAATGCAGAACAGAAAATAAAAGAGTTGTAAAATTCAGAAGGATTAAACGCTAGGCCTAGG
>NC_025693.1:13589972-13624371 GCF_000633955.1 Camelina sativa
AGTTTAGATAAGTTCACAAAATCACTAATTCAAATCTCTTTGCAAAAAGTAATTTTGCTCACCAAAGGTTTTATCAGGAAAATCAATTATATTCTCATATCAATCAATAATCCTAAGATCTAAATCCAGATGACTAATCAAAGATCTAGCATTAAAAACAACCTATGGTGAAGAACAAGAAAGATAATGAATCCTAAATTAACAGATCTAATAATCCATGAAATCCCTAATGAGAAACCCTAAACCTAACAAGCAGATCTACTCAGACATAATTGTAAGAACACAAATCATGAATAAAATAGATAGCATTAAGAGATTAAAGGGAGAAGAAAATGAGTTCTGAATCTTCTCTGAAGGAGTCTTGATTCTTCTCTCCAAAAGCTCTCTAAAAATCTCTCACAGGGTTTTGCTCTCAAAAGTTGCAGGGAAAAATAAAGCTTAGGTCTAAACAATGACCTAAAAATCCTATTTATATTCCTAAAACACGGCCAGGGACTAATGATGCAAATAGGGAAAACTTTGGGGCAGCTTTGTAAATCTTCAAAACTTGTGAGGAAAACTTCTGATTTTGACTTTGGCCTAGCATCGATCGATGCATATACTGTGTCGATCGATGCACTCTCTAAATTTCGTCTCCCAACTTCGTAGCTCAGCTTCAATGCTTGATTAAGCTCCAAATCCTCCAATTTAGCTCCATTATGCTCCAATCCATGCTAAATCCTATAAATACTCAAAAATACTCTAAAACACCAAAAAGACTCTATAAATAAGACTTATATTATGGCTAAAAACACCTAAAAACCATGATATATCAACTCCCCCAGACTTAGCCTTTGCTTGCCCTCAAGCAAAACATAAACTTCATCTGTGAAAAAGGTTTGAAAACGCAGGAACTCATTTTCTTTTTAAAGTAATGCCATGATCATCCAAACCTTAATCCACATGCTTAGCAGATAAATCCAAATCGAACCACCATGTACTTCTCCGTTGACTTTCATAGCATCCCAAATTCAAACCAAATTCCACTACTTCCTCCATTAAACTTTCATCGGTGAGTCTCATCAATTTGATCAATATCAAGAACCTTCTAGACTCATTCCTGTACAATACCATAACAAGCAAGACATATCTTTTACCACATTTGGTACTCTTTCTCTCCCCCAGACTTATTCTATTTATTCTTCCTTAGAGCTTTGCTTTTTTATATTATCTTTTTCTTCAAAGGTGTAAGCGAATACCGGGATCATTGGTAATTTACCTACCCCTCGCTTCCTAGCTTTGTGTGATCATTTGACTCAAGAGTAGAATAATGGGATCACAGGTAATTTACCTAACCCTCTAAACTGATCAAAATCATCTCATCTTTTATTCTCATTTTTTTTACAAAGCTCTCAGGAAAAATATTTTAAACTTAAATAAGGGAGAAGAGTACCAAATTTTTTTCTGAAGTCTTACTTGTCACTTTGTCAGGTATGAACACGGAGTCAAGCTCTATGAACATCAATCTCCTTGATGAGGTAAAAAGAAAAGTACAGAAATTACCTCAAGCTTTTATGGATTCTGTTGGAAATTTAGATGTTTCTGGTTCACTGGTCAGTCATTGGATTTTTCATTAGTCGGATTTGTGGATTCAATCTGCAGCATTAATCAACCAAGGCAGTACACTAAAAAGAAAAGTCATAGTTCCCAACAAAATTTTGACTCAATAAAACCTTTTTTTTTTTTTTAATCAAAAACGTAGTTAGTAACTGCCTCCCCCAGACTTAAACAACACTGTCCCCAGTGCTATCAAGTAAGAGATTGGCGAATAAAATAAAAATAAATAAAAATCAAAAGAAAAATGAAAAAGATAAACTTACCAGTGGGTTGCCTCCCACTAAGCGCTTGTTTTCAGTCATTAGCTTGACTGTGTCGGATCTCAGGCATCCAGTGGATCGGAACATGGCAGTGAATGCTTCCGAGAGAATGTCCTCTTCATCCAAGGTGGTGTGTAGGCCTTATGTGCATGAGATCTGCCAAGGATGTGAGGAACAGGACCAGGGCGAGACTTAGGGACGGCTTTGCTTCTTTTATTTCCTGCAAAATCATCAACAGAAGAAACAAGCACTCCACGATAATCTCGTGGCTTGGTTAACTGCACAACAGTTTTTGTACCTTTGAAATTCTTATTGATGATAAGAGAAGGTTTGGGAGAAGGAGATGCATACCTTGGCCTTACATGTGGGTTCTGGATTGTGGAATGGTGAGATTTCAGCTTTACAACTGGTTTAGGACTTGCAGCTAAGGAATCAACTCGAGAATCTTCAGTTTTGGACAAGTCCGAACTGTCTCTGGAAGGAGTGTCGATCGATGCAACAGCTGCATCGATCGATGCTTGGTCTGCAACTCGTGTTTCTTCAACGTTTTTGCAGCTTTCCTCAGCAATCCGTGTTTCCATTACAAAAACGTCATCTTCCAGCGACTTGTCATGCATCAGAACCTCATCATGGTCTCTAGTACTGATTAGATGATCCCCACTCCAATCTTCAAGCTCAACAGCTTGCTTACTCACTTTCTCAACAGTGTCCAACTCTTTGACATACCCAGCAGTAATGTCTTCATGAAGCTCTATGATCAGATCATCATCAGAAGCAATCTCCACAGAAAATGTCTGACCATCAATGGTGGGAACCCTTCTCAGCTTGTCCATCTCAAAGTTCATGACCAAATCATCCACATTCAGAGATATGTGTCCCTTCTTCACATTAATGATGGCACCAGCTGTAGCCAAGAATGAGCGTCCTAAGATGAGAGGATCACTAGGCTCTTTGTCATATTCCAGCACCACAAAGTCAGTAGGAATCATGCAATCTCCAATCTTGATTGGAATATCCTCTAAGACACCTTCAAGAATCCTTCTGGACCGATCAGCTAAGATAAGAGATATCTTAGTCGGCTTGAAATCTGTCATCCCAAGTCTTACAGCAACAGAATGGGGCATCAAGTTAATACTAGAACCAAGATCACAAAGAGAGTGACGAAACCTTCCTGTGGAGATAGAGCAATCTAACACAAAACTTCCAGGATCTAGTAACTTCTCTGCAATCCTACTCTGAATCACTGCACTTACTTCTTTAGAGAAAACCACCTCCTGCTTCTTATCCTTCTTGCTCTGTGGAGGCTGCTTCAACAGAATTGAGCTGACATCCTTTGTAAGCAGTGCTCCTTCCTCAGGACTCAAACCATTGGTGAGCATTCTCTTCACATATCTCTTAATACCAAGAGAAAACTTGACAGTATCAATCAAAGGCATCTCAATCATTACCTTCTCCATCATAGCTTTGCATCTAGCTTCTTCAATCTCTTGTTTGGATCTCCTAGGCTTGGGAAAAGGAACTTTAGGCTTGTAGGCTTGTTGTGAATCGGATGGTTGAACTGGAACAGAAACCGTAGCTGTCTGTGGGGGTGTCGATCGATGCTAACATTGCGTTGATCGATGCTTGGTAATGATTGCATCGATCGATGCTCTTGTGTAGTGTCGATCGATGCTGGACTGACTGACGTATCTTCATCTTCTTCCTTCACCAAAATCGCACTACAAGCATGGTGGGGGTTCTCAGTTCTTCTAGAAAGAAGTTCCTCTTGTCTTTTAACAGACCCAGCAGTCTAAATCACTTGATTCTCCAGTTTCTTGACATGAGTGTTTAGAGCTTCAAATTTCCCAGTCAGCTCAGTGTAAACAGAATCAATCTTTCCATTGAAGTCCACTGTTAACTTCTGTTGACCTTGAAGAATCTGTTCAACCATTGATTCCATCCTGCTCTCTGAATTAGGTGGAGGGAGGGTTTGGTAAGAAGAAGATCCATAGTTCCTTGTGAATTTGTTGTTTGGATTTCTTGAGAATGAATTCTTCTGACCAAATCTCTGATTTTGATACCCAGCTCCATACACATAGTTGACATCTTCTTCTGTAATTTCTGGCTTTGGCTCAAAAGTCTCAACATCTTCAGCAAAATGGACAGACTTCTTTCCCACAAGAAGATTGTGCACTGTATCCAGCTTAGCATTCACTGTAGCAAACTTATTTGAACCATTGCCCTCATGTGCTCTTTTCTGCTCTAGATCTGCATTCTTAGTACTGTTGCTGGATGCTAGCCTTTCTATCAACTTTTCAGCGTCATCTGGATATCTTGTCTTGAAGTTCTCATCACTAGCAGCATCCAAAGCCATCTGATACCTCCAGTCAATCCTGCTGAAGAAAATACTAATCAATTGCACCTCTGAAAACCCATGATGCGGACAGTCTCTCTGGTATGCTTTGAATCTTACCCAAGCAGCTTTGTAAGATTCAGCTGGTCCTTGTCTAAAGGTGGAGAGCTTAATCCTCAGTTCATCAGACATGGCATCATCATAGAATTAGTTCAAGAATGCCACCTTGATGTCATGCCAGGTTGTCAGAGATCCTGGTTTCAGCTGCCTTAGCCAATGAGAAGCTTCCCCAGCAAGAGAGTAGGGGAAAAGCTTGCAGTAGAGGTAGTCTTCAGTGACTCCATTAGCCTTGATGCTTGTGACTATGTCCTCGAAGTGCTCAATGTGGTCTAGAGGCTTCTCATGTGGCAAGTTCTGGAATGGTCTTTGTCCAACAATAGCAAAGTAGGCAGGCTTCAGCTCAAAATCATTCCTTTGGAATGGAGGAAGGACAATTGCGGAACGGTTCTCATAGAACAAGTCTGGTCTGTTGAAGTCCGCAAGAGTCTTGACAAGCTCTCCATTGTTGTCCCGTCTAGGCTGAAGGTTCTGCTGGTTGTTTCCATCCAAGTTGGCTCCGTTCGCACCAGCCCCGACATTGCATCGACCGATGCCGTCGTTGCGTCGATCGACGCCATCTGCATTCTCATCAACGACGACAAGTTCTTCCTGAATGACCTGCCCTTCAGCATCAAGTTTATGGCCTAGTTCGTTGCGCACATGGCCCTCTTGATCTCTCAAAACTCCAGCTGCATCTGGTCTCAATATGATTGGGTTGACCATCTTTGTTGATTTGGCTGCTTTGATGTTCTCACACTCTAGTTGTCCTAACTCTTGGTTTGTAAGCTTAACAACTGGACCAGTAGGATTTTTCCTGGTGCTAGGCTTAGGCATGAACCAGAAACACACAAGAGAAAAGAAACAAAAGCGTGTGAGTAAAACAGAAAAAGAAAAATTTAGACAAAATCAAAGATTTTAATCTAATGGTGAATCAAAAGAATCCCCAGTAACGGCGCCAAAATTTGATATGCTCAAATTTAACCCTGAGCTACTCTCTCAAATTAAGAGATCAATTGTAGTACTTAGGGATCGAATCCACAAGAACTCTAGATTCACACCAATAGATTTAATAATCTTTTAATTATGCTAAACAGAAATTGTAATTAAAATAGCAATGCAGAACAGAAAATAAAAGAGTTGTAAAATTCAGAAGGATTAAACGCTAGGCCTAGGGAAATTCTCAGGAAATCATGGAAAATCAGATCAATTAATTAAACAAGCAGGATTCAACAATTAAGCACCGTTCTTGAACTCTAAACACAATTGTAAAATAAATCAGTTTTCATTGCAAATATTATCTAAGTTTAAAACCAGAAAATCCAAATCTCTTTGCAAAATTCAAGTTAAAAACCAACAATAAAATCAGGTTTAGATAAGTTTACAAAATCGCTAATTCAAATCTCTTTGCAAAAAGTAATTTTGCTCACCAAAGGTTTTATCAGGAAAATCAATTATATTCTCATATCAATCAATAATCCTAAGATCTCCAACCATTACTCAAACTAACGACGTCTAGGCTTTTCCTGAGAGATTTTACCAATTGAGCTTTTGACACTTGGTAACATTTGTAGTATCTTACAAATGTTAATTGTATCTATGTGGTTATAAAAATTCAATTAGTTTCTTCTAAGTGTAAATTATAATACTTATGAATAATACAATCAAATTATATATAAATTATAACACTGGTAATTTTTATTTTCTTAAAAAACAAAAACAAACCGCGTCATGGCATTGCATGAATTCTTACAAAGCGAGCTGATTAGTTTAATAAAGGCTATAAAGCTAACATTTATAGTATCTTACAAGTTTTTTTCCGTCAATACAATCTAACTAGGTGCGGACCCGCACATACGTGCTTTATTGATTTCAAAAATTATGTTTACTGTAAGGTTTGTAATATATTATATACACATAGTGTTACATTTATAAATATAATTATTTGTTAAATCATTTACAGTTCAAACTTATATTAGTTTGGTTTCATTCAGTGTGTGTTTTTTGAAATAATAAAAGTTTCAGCATAAAATTAAGATTCACAAAATAACATACCTGGATCTAACGTTTACCGAATTAGTGATTAATCAGAATTGTATAAAACTTGTAAATTATAAAACAGATAAAAACCATAAAAAAGATTAAAACTTCTCAAAACGAATGACCTAAATTCTTAAGCAGGTCAAACCCGTCCCGGTAGCCATACTCCATCAGGGGTATAATATTTTTTATCTATAATAACATGTCCCTCGAAATCTTTAAGAAATAATATATATATATATATGTTTTATTTTCTCATATGTTAATTTTGAAATTATGGAATTTTTAATATACTTTAGTCTTATATATCATAAATTTTCTATATGGAAAACTGAAAATTAGGATTGGCATAAATTTTAATATTTTTAGTTTAAAATAAATTTAAGATGCCGTCAAATTTTTTTTAAAAGATTTTCCAATATCTTTTATTCAAAATTAATTTTAATTTTTTTTGGTCAAAAACTTTTACACAGTAAGAAATAATATTATTTATATTTTTGAAAATATGATTTAAATATATATTTTTTACATCTCATGTGATAATTTTTTATTATATTATAATACATAGGTTTTGAAATAATTTCAAAAACATGTAGGAGATAATATTTATTAATATTTGAATAATATTTACCAATTTTAGAATTTATAGGAACAAAATATTGTGTTTTGTAGATAGATTGAATAGCAATGGCAGTTTTATGTAATATTATAGAATATTAAGGGCAAATAATAAATTGGACACAAAACTTTCTGGCGACGACACATAAGGTTTTTGTCAAGAATGCTTCTCTTTTAGTATATAGAGGATTATATATACCTTAAAAAAATTACCTTTTTTATTAAATACAAATGTTTTTGTGTGATGTCTTTCTTTACCCAAATCCTTACCAAGTGATAACCAATAGCTGATTAGTTAAGTGAAGCCAGCTTTTATTATATCTAACAAGTGTAAATTGGTTTGTATTAATATCTTACATAATATTATGTAAATTATAAAAAAAGAAAAAATATTTACACATAATTGAAATTTTGTAAATTATAATATACACTCATATGTAAATTAAATTTCTATGCTAAATGTATTAAAAAAAGAGCTTTTGATTACTTGATGAGTGTGTTAGTATATTTTTATTTATGTTTTCTTTTATTTTTATATTTTTATTCATTTAGAGTTAGTTTGACAAATGAAAAATTATTATGTATGAGACTACAACATATCAAAATTATATTTAAAACAAAATTAGTTTTCCAAAAATTTTGTTTATTTTTTTATACTATTTATGTTTTATTAATTTATTTTAATAATTTTCATACTAACAAAAACTAATTTTATATGATGAAAGTTCAGCTCTGATTCAATTAATTTTAGACAAACTGCACTTATATTATGATGAAATAGATAGTTAAATTGTATTGGAAAATGTAATGTTGGTAATGTATTTATTTAAACATCTGTGTATTTACGTGGATCCTTATCTAATTATTTAAAAGAGGATTACTAACAAATTTTAATTAGGTAGTGTATTAAATTTAAAATCAACAAATTTTGTATTCTAAATGGAAAATTTTTCAAATATTTTTTAAAGATTTTTCTCTAAAAGATAAATGGACTTACCACATAGATGCACAAAATTGAACAAAATTGAAAAAATGGGTTGAATAAAATTGGATTGAATAATATTCAACTCATTCATCTCCAAAATAGTGGTTGAACAAGTTGAAGATTTTTGCTGTAGGATTAGTTTATTTTTTCAACTTTTTGGGTTGAACGGGCTGAATAGTTTTTTTCAATCTCTTCAACCTTTACAATGCAAATGGTGAAAATTGGTTGAATAATTTTTTTCAACCTGTTCAATCTCTTCAACCGTGCAACCATATTTGCAGGGAAAGAGTTGCAAAAATAGCCAAAATTTGCAAACTTAATCTTATAAAATATGGAAAAAAATGAACCTTTAATCTTATAATTATAAGCCCACAAGCAAAATTTTCATGGACACAGGCATGATTGGATCAAAAACTATAACTTCATTTTTAGTCTGTCTCTACATGTCGCTCTCTCATACATCCTCTGATACTTCCCGTCTTTACACGTGCACAAGGCTGTTGGAAGATAACTCCATATCATCGAAAACTAAACAGTTTAAGGTTTGTGGTGCTAGTGGCAGAGTCTATGCGCAGCTCATGATGAGGTTGGTTATTCAATATGCCAGTCAAATAAAGTGACCTTGCATAATGAATTAATGATCAAATGAATTAAACGTGGAAGACACGTCAACATGTAAGAAAAAGTTTAATCAGCACTCAGCAAATTCAAGAATTTTAAAGAAGTTAAATGTAGTGTAGGAGGATACCCTGAGGCTACAGTTAACCGCAGTTAGGTCCTGCCTCCTGGGTCAGTTTCAATCCTTGCCTGAAAATAGAAAATACACAACATTTTGAGATGGCAATATTCTAGCTACCATTACTGCATACACGTCCACATGGCCATTTGGGAAAGTGACTAGTCACTAATGCGTGAACTGGAACAAAACAACACTAAGATTGGAATATCAGAAAAAAAGTTAGACCAAACGGAGCATGGTTCTTGTACTTCCAGATTAGAAAGGTTGTGTTTGTCACTAGATTCTTAGGGTTGGGATCCTTTAACAAAACTAAATTCAAAATCCGTGATGAAGTGATAATATATAGAATACTTACAATCAGGATCCCGGAAACCATCTAACAGATTCTCCGTTTCTGGAAGAGCAAGAGGTAGGTCTCTCACACCTTTAACCTGCAAGAGATTTAGATAAGAACAACAAGACATATATTGAATTGACTTGCATTGAATCCAAATCTAGCAGTAAACAGTAAGCAAAAAAAGAAGTTATATATCAACCGATAGTTTCCTGCAAAGGCAGTAACTGACCTATATCGAGAAGTCGACTAAGAATACCCTGCGGGTAAGTGTCCTCGCCATCCAGATTTCACACACCAATCTATACATTGCAATCATAACAAATGGTTAGTGACTAACTATGTGCAGTGTAAATTGTGATCCTCATTGTTTAAAGTAGCCTAAACAGATAGAGATCCTTGTCATCTGTCAATCAGATTAGCCAATATAAATAGAAGGGAAGAATATAATGAAACCTGAATATATAAGGATCCTCGTATAAGAAACCACTACGTACCTTCCAAACAAACAAAAGAAATTAATAAAACAATTAAGAAACTGAAATGAGTACCGAAATGGTATGCTTGAATGTAGAAAACGACTAGATGTACGTTATGGGTAATATACAATTTTACATATCACTTTGACCAGCTCTGTTTTGCAAAAATAACAAACTTTAAAATCCAGCTCCCAACAATATTAAGGTCACGGAGATACCTCAATCATAAAACTGTTAAGACTGAGTCAATGTTTTGGCAAAACCCTAATCATGAACAAACACACATTCATGCAAATGGAAAGACAGATTTACCAGTTGCTTCCTTTCGCTGTGAAAGTCAAGAGACTTTGGCAGCAGTGTGGTAACATAGAAGAGGACGAAGAAGCCAGAACCAAAACAAAATCAGGAACATCAGAGTTGTTAAATGTTCAAGAAGGAACAACAATTGCTCAAGATGCCATAGGTTAAGGACCACAATATATACCTAAACATGAACTTAAGAATTATGACCATAAATAATAAATCATCAAAAACTTAATTAAGACCTTATGAATTGGTTTTCGAAGAAAAAGAACAATAGATGGAAGATGATGATGAAGAAGACGATGATAAAACAACTTGCATCTTAAGCTTGGATGAAGCTTGGGAAGCTTCAACATATCCTCTTTTACTGGGCACCTTTTTGGCGTCAACCATTGTCTTTTGAATAGTAGACTTGCATCTCTTGAATACACTCCATCAAACTGATCGTCGTAAGTCATGTTATCATGGTCATCGTCATCATCATCATCCATCTAAGGATCTTGAAACTGACCTCAACAGCAGAAGAAGTCAATTGAAGGATCTTGATGTTGCCTATTCCGTTGATGAGATCTGTCACATTCGGGTCAAAAGGCTCATGAAAATCGTCGTATTCTAAGACCAACAAGATTTGGACCAGAAGTTCAAAGAAGCAATAGAGACAGAACCCATCCCTAGTGGTACCTGAAACATGACAAGTACAACACACTTTGAAGAACCAACAATATAACACTAATTAACACATAGCAAGAACCAACAATATACTTTGAACAAAATGGAACATTCCGAAAACCTAGACAAAACTCAAAAATTGCCACCACAAAGCCTCAGATGATTAGATGATAAAATCCCTAAAGGGACAGACAATACTTTATGAACAACAGCTTCTTCTCAATTATAAACAAAATCAAGGGCAGACAAGACTTACACGAACAACAGCCTCTTCTTAATTTCCCATTTTTCAAGGTTCAGTTTGAGATTTTTTTTTTTTTTTTTTGGCTCTTGATATGTCTTTAGGTTTTCTTGTTTATAAGGTGGAGGATGGAGCTTATTAGTAACTGGATAGATTAGCTTCACTAAACTAGCCAGTTATTGGCTATTACAAAGTAAGACTTCACAAAAAGCCGCCACGTGGCAAGTTAGTATTTTTTTACTATAAAAGGTAATTTTAGTGTTTTAACTTATATATATATATATATTTTGAATTTAATGTTTATATTCGAAGAAAAAAAAACACTTCTTAGAAAAATCCATAACCATTTAAATAAAAACATACTTAATACATAACACATGATACCCACAACAATTGTTCAAGAAGCCATAATTTAAGGACCAACATAAATCATTAAAACATAAGATATAAACATGAGATGGATGATGATGATGATGATGATGATGCTGACATGCTGACAATGATGATGATGATCAAACAACTTGCATCGAGAGTGGATGAGGCTCTTGGAAGCTTCAACAAATCTTCTGTGAGTTGCACCCTTTTGGATTCAACCATTGTCGTTCGAGAGTGGACTTGCAGGACTTGAAGCCGCTCCATTTTCAGTAGGAAGTGGCTGACATGCTTCAACTCGTTTTCAGTTCCTTGATAACACATGATACCCAAGAAGTTTACCTTGGTAGTCTGTGGAATGCGAATCCCATCAAACTCTTGTTCATAACGTGGAACGGTTCAGACCATGGAGAGAGAGAGAGAGAGAGAGAGAGAGAGAGAGAGAGAGAGAGAGAGAGAGAATGCTTGTAACTCCGAATGAAACGGTGAAGGGCTTCGTGTAACACACCATTCTCCCAAAAGTAAGTCGTGTCCTCACCATTGCAATACCACCAACCCAAATCCATAAAACGATCCGAATCCTTCCAGGATTCATCGACTTGACAACGGAAAGAGGGTTCCGGGAATTCCAATAAATCCGGAGGAACCTGGACACCTGCGGAAAATGACTTGGCCTCTTCCCACAACAATTATCATTAGTAGCCTAATTAATAACATCGATTGGCTCTGCCTCCGTTCCCTCAACAACTTTTTAATTCTTGTCCTTCCAAATTGACCATAAAGTTCAAGGTAGACGGAAACAAATATCCGAAACTCCCGATTGTGAAGACTCCCGCCATAATATAAAATCGAAATTCGAATACACTGAGTCATAAAACCTGAGAAATCTCCCAGATCCTACGTAAATGAGGACACTCGAAAAGAGCATGATTTATAGTTTCCACCACAGAATCACATCTCTTACAAAGGGTATCACACCGCACACCCCGATGAGCAAGCCGTTCCATCACTGGAAGAGAACCGAAAGCTATATGCCAGAAGAAATGTTGAATCTTCGGAGGAACTTCAAGTTTCCAGGCTTGTGCCCTAAGGTCGGCACACGTCGATTCATACTCAACTTCCTTAATCAAATCTCGTGCAAGCCGATAGCCTGATTTAACTGAATATTTCCCTGTTTTTGTGAAATGCCAAATTAATCTATCCGGTTTAAAGGATTTACTAACCGTCAAACTAAGAATAATCGGGATTTCCTCCGGATCCATGAACTCCTCGAGAATAGGCAAATGGCATTCCCTAGTAATTGGGTTAATTAAATGGTTAACCATTAAATTAGGGTGTAACACTTTCCCACGACCAGTAGCTGGCCTCGGTGGGTTATCCGGTATCCAAGGATCTCTCCATACATAAGTATTACAACCAGAGCCTATCACCACCCTTTCCCCTTGTTCCACCAAACTTTTTGTTGAGTAGATACTTCGCCAAGCAAACGAGGGAGAGTATGTTTTTTGGCCATTAGGGGATGTTTATTCCTAAAATATCGACCTTGCATTACCCTAGCCATTAAGGACGATGGGTAGTTAATTAACCGCCAATACTGCTTAGCTAGCATCACATTATTAAACTTCTCCAGAGCACGAAAGCCCAAACCTCCTTCACATTTACCCTTACACATTTTATCCCAAGCTACCCAGTGCAAGCCCTGTGCCTTATCATTAGACTTCCACCAGAATCGTGCAATAGCACTTGTTAGTTTTGACGTCAGCTCCTGTGGCAATTTATAACATTACATAACATGAGTTGGGAGGGCCAGTGATTTAATCATAACTTCTTTGCCACCTTTCGATAAATATTTTGCAGACCAACCATTCACACGATCATCAAGACGGTCGTTAACATAGCTGAAAACCTTAGTTCTCGAGCCATGTAGATTCTCAGGAATACCCAAATAAGAACCCATACCGCCTTCTGTAGAAATGCCAATAACATATTTTAACTGAGTTCTTATGTCAGACAAGACACTCTTACCAAACATGATGGAAGACTTTGCTAGATTAACCTCTTGCCCTGAAGCTTTTCTATAATTTTCTATTATCTCCATAATTGGCTTGCATTCCGTCGCCTCAGCTTTACAAAAGAATTGACTATCATCCGCACACAGCAAATGCGAAATAGTTTGGGACAGTCCCGAGCTAGAGTGATACCTGTAATCTTATTCTCCCCTTCAGCCTTTTTAATATTAGCGATCAACACCTCTGTGCAAAGTATAAACAAATACGGGGATAGAGGGTCTCCCTGGCGCAAACCCCTCTTTGGTAAAATAGATCCACGAGCCTGACCATTAAGAAGGACTCTATATGAGACGGAAGATACACACCACATAATCCAAGAAATCCATTTTCTATCAAAACCTAACTAAACCATTACCGCTTCCAGAAATCCCATTCAACACGATCATATGCTTTACTCATATCTGTTTTGAAAAACAAATTGAGTTTATAAGTATGAATTTTTGATTATTTAATTTTTATTTTCAGTTGAGTTAATTACCTACCAAATATGTATTCAGCAGTATATTATGCAGGGGCTGAGGGGCGGATCTAGTAATTGATAACTTGATTTTTTGTTCTGTTTACTGCTTGATTTTGATACGCTCAGGGGTTTTATTAGTTGACTAGTGTCATGGCCTAATTAAAAATAGTGAATTTAAAGCAAGGTTAACAGCTATCACTGTGAAGATGACTCTGTTGCCATTCCTCATTGGTGGAAGGCATGGTTTCTTCTTATCTGTTCTACCTGCTTAAAATCATCTCTTAACATGGATAGTATTTTTTAAGAACAAAAGACACGAATAGAAAACATTGCATTGTAGTAAGCTGTCTGGTAAATTAAGGAAAAAAAAAACAGAAATGATTCAAGCTTGTTTGATTGACTAAACAACATAAGGGTTCTTGATAGTTGGAATTGAGATTTTAGAAAGGGAGAACTGCAACTCAAGCTTTAAAGCACTCATCTGCACCTTGAATAAGTGAAAAGAAAAAAAAACTTATTAGAAAATTTTCATTAAGTACTATATATATGGATAGAGGATACTTATAAGAACTAAGTAGTAAAATTAAGCCGTTTTCTATCTGAGTGATGTAGGATATACCTCATATGTTGTGTTTATCCTTTCACCATTTTCATCAACGATAAGAATCTTCAAGCCCTTTCTACTCTTGACTCTTGACACTGCAACATACAATTGACCATGTGTAAATACTGGTCTCGGCAAGTATATCCCAACATGGGAGAGACTTTATCCCTGACTCTTATTAATTGTCATCAGAAAGCAAGGAGCTATTGGGAACTGTCTTCGCTGAAGCCGGAAAGGCAATCTAGAATCTGTAGGCATTAAGAGCATTCTTGGAAGATAGACTTTGTTGCCGATGTTATTTCCAGTGAGAACTTTTCCTTCAATGACATGTTTTCCAAGTTGAGTTATTTGCAGCCTGGTTCCATTACATAACCCGTATTGCTGGTCGATGTTTCGTAGCAACATAACAGGAACGCCCTTCTTCAATTTCATAAGATGGTTTGGCAATCCAGAACACTTAATTGAATTAAGGTATTCTGTTGAGAGACCATCATCTCTCTTGCTGGAAGTATCTGAACTGCAGATCTTATCTGAACTATAATATTGATGTGATTCCCCTGGAAGAAGATCCATCATGTAATTGTTTACCTCATCAACAACATCATTTGTAGGACATAGTATCGCATGTTCCTTGAAATAATCTCCATCATCAAGATTGTGAAGCAAAGACGGATATGTGCTAAGTGCGATAGAATTAATTGGATCCAAAGAGTCTTTCAGAAGCATATCTTCAGGTATATCAATCACCGCTCCAAGTTTTAGTATCTACTCAGAAAACTCTTTGATGAGATCCACTTCTAATGGATCTGACTCCACAGTAAGTCTCATGTTTTTTGTTAATGTAAGAACTTGGCAAGAGTTCCACAAAGACGAAGAAGATAATGAAGCTTGAACAATCTGTTCTCGACTGCCCTTAGGTACCACTGGTAAAATCTGATGAAAATCACCTCCAAAGACAACAGCTTTACCTCCAAAAGGTTTTCCAGGGTTCAGAATATCTCTTAAAGATTGATCTAAAGCTTCAAAACAATGTTTATGCATCATTGGTGTCTCATCCCAGATGATCAACTTAGCTTCTTCAATCAAAGCAGCAATATCGCTATCAGCAGAAAAGGTGCAAGTGGAAGTCTCGTGTACCTGTATCGGTATTGAAAATCGAGAATGAGCTGTTCGACCACCTTCTAATAACAATGCAGCCATTGCACTAGATGCAACATTTAGGACTATCTCTCCTTTTGAACGAATGTATGTAGATAGGGTTTTCCATAGAAACGTTTTTCCTGTGCCTCCAAATCCGTAGACAAAGAAAAGACATCCTCCTTTTGAATCCACTGCACCAACTATACGATCAAATATATTCTTCTAATCAAGGTTCAACAAAGGTAGCAAACAAAGAAACTCCTTTTGACATGCATGCATGTCGTAACATAGTTCATCACTTATGAGTCTGTTGATTGTAGCTGGGATATTATTATTATCCGGAAATGGTAGTTCAGTGAAATTTCTTAGAGAACTTCCATTAGAGAGTAAAAGTCTTTCAGTCTCAAACAAATTTGATTCTTGATTTGCTCATCGGACATAAGATAATCTGCAAGTAAAAATATATAATATCAAATCCAGTTAAGCTTGTATAAAGTTGTGTATTATTATGCTTTAAAACTCATGAATATGTACCTGGTGTCCTATGGATTTTTCGCTGCATATATAAGATATCTTCAGAGAGTAAATGGCACGTTTCTAACCAAACATGGTATGGTCTTGACAAAATTTCTGAAAGAAGAAGCCTAACAAATAGTCTTCGCATATAGTGTGCTGATCCCCACTGACTTGCTTCAGTTATTGCACCAATATACTCTGAGTCATCATCAAGAAGATTCAGAGCAAAACATGCTTCCTTGTAGGAAGGATACATGATTCCATCAACAGTGCATAAATCATCATAATTTGTAGCTCCCTTTGCTTTGTTTAGAACCATCCTCATGTAGAACAATTTACCCGCAGCTGGAGTAAAATGATGTATTCTCCCGAATGAAACTTTTCTTTTTCTGATTGTCCATTCTTTGTTTCTCTTTTTCCACACAAACCAAGAAGGAAACTGAGCGTAAGTGAGTTCTTTTGCGAATGCTAATTCCTCATCTTCCGAGCTGTTAATTTTCATCCACTCTAACAATTGCGAGGTTTGATTTCCTTCTTTAGCTAGGACATCATCAACATCTTCATCCTCGTCATAACATACAGTATGCTCTCCTTCTAGATGAATATTCAGTCTTTGAATATGAACGCTACTATAATGTATTTCAAATCCAAAAATCCTCCAAGCAGCTTCACACGGTGCAATGTACCTATAAAGAAATTAGATAAATGTAAGAAAAACCTTCAAAAAACAAAAGACGTAGTATAAACTCTTTAAAAATACTTCACCTGAAATCATAGAAACGCTTAATTTCATCTATAACTGGTTCTACTACCGGGTCTGAAGATCCATCACTTTCTACTTGATTGTGCAACTCAGCATCATTTCTTTTTGGATTGTCCTTTGTTGTAGCTAAGACACGATCATTTCCCTTGTTGATGTANCAGTTAAGCTTGTATAAAGTTGTGTATTATTATGCTTTAAAACTCATGAATATGTACCTGGTGTCCTATGGATTTTTCGCTGCATATATAAGATATCTTCAGAGAGTAAATGGCACGTTTCTAACCAAACATGGTATGGTCTTGACAAAATTTCTGAAAGAAGAAGCCTAACAAATAGTCTTCGCATATAGTGTGCTGATCCCCACTGACTTGCTTCAGTTATTGCACCAATATACTCTGAGTCATCATCAAGAAGATTCAGAGCAAAACATGCTTCCTTGTAGGAAGGATACATGATTCCATCAACAGTGCATAAATCATCATAATTTGTAGCTCCCTTTGCTTTGTTTAGAACCATCCTCATGTAGAACAATTTACCCGCAGCTGGAGTAAAATGATGTATTCTCCCGAATGAAACTTTTCTTTTTCTGATTGTCCATTCTTTGTTTCTCTTTTTCCACACAAACCAAGAAGGAAACTGAGCGTAAGTGAGTTCTTTTGCGAATGCTAATTCCTCATCTTCCGAGCTGTTAATTTTCATCCACTCTAACAATTGCGAGGTTTGATTTCCTTCTTTAGCTAGGACATCATCAACATCTTCATCCTCGTCATAACATACAGTATGCTCTCCTTCTAGATGAATATTCAGTCTTTGAATATGAACGCTACTATAATGTATTTCAAATCCAAAAATCCTCCAAGCAGCTTCACACGGTGCAATGTACCTATAAAGAAATTAGATAAATGTAAGAAAAACCTTCAAAAAACAAAAGACGTAGTATAAACTCTTTAAAAATACTTCACCTGAAATCATAGAAACGCTTAATTTCATCTATAACTGGTTCTACTACCGGGTCTGAAGATCCATCACTTTCTACTTGATTGTGCAACTCAGCATCATTTCTTTTTGGATTGTCCTTTGTTGTAGCTAAGACACGATCATTTCCCTTGTTGATGTATTTGAATAAATACTTTATTGCTTTTGTTTGGTTGCACCATTCAACATTGATGTGGCCTTGATACTTCAAGAGTAGATATGGGTTGTAAGGAACGACATATCGGTTGTCTAGCAAAGTTCCATTTTTCTCAACTGATCGACCATCATCTCTTCGCTTGTAAACTGGGAATCCATCTTTGTTGATGCAAGTGCTGCTGTTGAACTCTTTAGGAAACTTTTTCGTGCACTTTCCTTTATCCATACATGGTGAATGTGGATTTTCAACCCCACATGGTCCATGTATCATAAATTCTTTGACAACATTGTAGAGTGTTGGATTTGTTGCTTCGTCTGGAATTTCAGCATAAATAACATTGTCAATGGCATCAGTTGTTGTCAGTTTTGATCCCTTCTGCAAAAATAGTAGAATATGGGCATTTGGCAGTCCTCTTTTCTGAAATTCTATAGTGTACAAAACTGCAAAAAGGATAGAAGGCAAAAAAATTCAATATGATATATCTAAACTTAAAGGCAATTATTCTAACAAAAACAAAAAGTGTTAGATATTTTTACCTGCTGTTGCAGGACCAAAAACACTATTTCTTTTTATCTCAACAATCAAATTGTATAGCTTAATCTTGAAGATTCTAGACTTAATATCAGCTCTGTCTGTTGATTGGTGACCTCGAGCTTGTAGGTATCTTGTGATATCTGGCCATTTTGGATTGCAAGTGAAAGTAATAAATAGATATGGATATCTAAAGTGCTGACAAACTGCCATTGCATCCATATATCTTTCCTGCGTACATCGTGCGCTACCAATAAAAGCAGATGGTAGCACCATACGCCTACCAACCTTTGAGGTGTTCATGTTTCCTTTATTAGCAGCCGCCTCGACGTTTACGTATTTATCAACATGTAAAGCCTTTTGGTTGAGCTTCAAATATCCTATTCTTTCCGCCTCTATCATCGTCAATCCATCTACCAGAAACTGCTGAAATAACTTGCGGGAGCTCATTAAAGTTGTGGGATGGTTTGGACGTTCCATGATCTTGTATGCAAAAAATTCCCTCATACTAACCCTGGTACGTGGATTTGTGGATCATGTTGTAGTCCTCTTGAGTTCTAGATCAATATGGTAACCATCTTCTCCAAAAGGAAACAAAAGTGGATATTGTAATGGAAGATATCCAGCGTGAAGTTCAATGATTCTTTTTAATTTCCCTTCCATTATTTCCAAAACAATGTCTTTTGGCTCCATTTCTAGATCGAAATCCCCAACATATAAGGCAGCAACTTCTAATGTAGTAGGAAGATTGTATGTTTTACCACTTTGAGCACCTGCAAATCACCTTGAAATCAACTTTAGCTGAACATTTGACGAAGCTGTGTCTTGAAAACGATCTTTTGTTGTTCTCAGAATCTTCGAGTATGGATTAAACTTATTTAGCATGTTTTTGATATCTTCCACAATATCATCTCGTAGGATTTTTGATTTTGGTAATTTGCATGTTCTCTTTTCACTGCAAAAAATATATATGTGATTAATTTTTTGATTCTGAATGCGTCTATCTTGTTGAAAAGAGAAAGGTGATAATAAGAAAACCTGAATGCGTCAATCCTGTTCTGGTTCTCGTTCTCAGTGTCTTGTATATAGAGTTGATTGTATTTAGGAGATTTTCCTGGAGGAGGAAGTAAACTTCCAATCCGATGACAATTTTGACCATGAAGTCGGTAAACATTTGGTCCGCGTCCTTTGTTCACTGATGTGTCAATTGGTCCACCCATGGATGTGAATGCGAACATTGAATTATAGGGTATAATGTTCTCCATGAAATTTTTGCTTTTTTCATCACCTTTGAACATGAGATCTTTAAGTTTCTGGGGAGGTTCTGGTGATAGTGGCAGATCAATCTTTCCGTGCATACAACATAGTGAAAACTTTGGATTAGATTTTTTGCTTCTTTTGTCTATTCGCCCGTTGTACCACATTAAAGCTCCACAATGCTCACAACTGTAGGTTGCATCTCCATTGTCATCATATACTATTCCAGAGAGTATAACTTAAATAACTATTGTAGCATATTCATAAGTGATAGCTTCATAATAAAATAATGAGGTTTGAGCTTACCTTCTGGGTTATATAGTGAGTTAAGTGAGCGTGATGATGATGCATGGTCTGAAAAGAAGAAATAAAACAGAGTTTATTATTTACTGTCGATCTTTTATAATTTAGGATGTTGATGGATACTATGTACCTTTAGATGGAGCTACTTTGGGATTATCATTTCTGGATTCAAAATGAGGTGCCATATATGCTTCTTCAACGTTTTCATCCAAGTTATTACGTGAAGCAGAAGCTGAAAAGAATGTATGATAATTATGATCCTCATTGTAAAGAAAATTTTTACATGATTCTGCTTGTGAACAATATACTTACATGATTCTCCATTCTTTCTTTTAGCTTTTGTCTCTTTTATAATACGCATCTGTTTCATTCTTGGAGATTCATGTTCTATTAAAAGCATTAGAAATAAGTGTGTAATCATCATAATATTAGGTTCCAATAACATATAATCTTAGCAGTTGAGAATACCATTTGTTATATCGCTCAAGATATTAGGAGAAACTCTGTTTGGCTGTATTGGTGATGTTGACTTGCCTTCAGAATTAGGAATGTTTTCTGTAGATAGAAGATAGGAAAAAAGTTAAATGGAACGATTCTTTCAGAAAAGAGATAGAATAATAGGTTTCACGATTTTGTACTACTTTGATCTTCTCTTGGTTTCTTTTTCTTCTGTGAACGAATTGCTATCCTCTCCAACCGTCTTTTCTTTGCTGTTGATACATTCATCTTTCTCTGTCCTTGATGATGGAAAGAGCTTTAATTTGAATCAGTTTCAGGTTGATGTGAACATCAGAGAATTGATAAATGGAACATAAGTGAGACAGTATTGGAAAACTATGAAGAAGGAAATGGTGGAGAAAGAGTAATAACTGTCGATTACTTTGTATTTATGTGGTTCATTAGAATAGATCAATATAGAGAGAAGAAGGGAACTAACTAACTGTCGATTACTTTGTATCTTAATGAAATATTAGTTTTATTGTATTCACGTCATAAAACTATAATAAGTTCACGTCATATAAGTTCTCTGTCCATCCTCTCTCTCTCTCTCTCTCTTAATGTATCAACAGGATATATTTATCTTAATGAAATATTAGTTTTATTGTATTCACGTCATAAAAAACATGTAAAAATTTTAAAAGAATTGTTGCATATATTATTTTTATATTATTTTCTTCCACCACTCATAATTTGGTTAAGCTTCAGTATATTGTATCATATAGTTTCTATTCATAGTTTATATAAATCCATATTAGTACATAAAGATATTCACTTGCATTAATATGTGAAAGTTGACATGGTTAAAACCCTAAAAAGAAAAGCGCAAATTGAAAAGTGAGAATCCTCCTAAATTTTAAGATTAAAAGTGATAATCCTAAGTCCCCTAACAAAGAAAAATAAGAAATACATAACAACTTTTTCCTACAATCACTTTTTTTCCTTCTTAATCTGACTCTTGGACATTAGCTTAGGCTTCGTTGTTGATTGTTGCACATCTTTAGATGCTGGGAAGGATCTTTTTCTTGTTGGAGTTGGGGTTGCTGTGTTAAAAACATTGTCGGCACCGTTGTCTATATTTATGATGGCAGAAGATATGTTTTCACACTGCAAGACAAAAAACTTAAGTAACAGTACAAAAATATGAATGAGTTATAAATTTAGTTTATAACCTGAATTGAGGTCCCAATTGAAGTTCCAGTTGAAGTTCCAGATACAGTGATTCTTTCTTGGTCATTAGCATTCTAAAAGCAACAATCAAAGCAAACAATAAGAAAAAAAATTAACTTATGCATTAAATTAAATAACATATAATTTTTACTTACCAAAGTAGAATCAGATTCAGAGAAACTCTGAATAATGTCTAGAACATCAATAAGACTTATAACTTTGTATGAAGAAGATTGATTATGTTTTTCATCATCTTTAAGCATGATCTTGAAAACATAACAACGGCCGTCTAAGTCAAGCAGTTCTTGAGGTGTTTCGCCCTCACGATTAAACTAAAGTATTGAAAAAGGATTATCAAATCGTTTGTCATATATTACAAAGGAAAGTTATGATGATAAATATGGTAATTAGATAAAGAGGAAATAAGAGTACCTGCACTTGTTGCTCAAGCAATTCATATGCAAATTTTTTAATGAGTGGAATGACCACATCATCGAATAAAATTAACGAAGTGCTACCAGTGATGTCTGTTGCTTTGATGTGCAACTTAAACCTGCAAGAGTAGAGATCGTTCATAGATATACAAAGTCAACACCAAAATAGATTAACATGTCAACAAAAACATGAATAACCAGGGTTGCGTCGTGGTTATCTGTTTAGCACATTTAACACAAGAATAGTTGTCTTCTTCTAGTTCTTCAGTTTTAGGGTTAAAGTATTGAGTCACTTTAGTAAAGCAAATCGTACACCCATTGTAAAACCATGAAGTTTTTGGTGCCAGGGAAATTGATGCTAGTATGTTGCAGCTCTTAGCCTAGGTTTTAACAAAGAATATGTTTAGTTGATAAAAATAACAATGTTAAATCATGCCATAGGTATGTATAATTGTATTCTTACCTGGTAACTTTCCATGAGTTTGATGATAGTTTTCCTTTCAGATAAGAGAAACGACTGTTTGGAAATCTTAATTGAGCTTGAAGATTTTATTTCAATAATAGATGTTCTTGGTTCCTCTGTGCACAGCCTAAAAAAATACGGGAGTTTAATAGATGAAAATATAGGGCAATGAAATTCGGGAGAACAAATGTTATTGAATGTACTTACGCTTCTTGAAACTGGATAATCTCTGGTAGAGGAGAACTGATATAAATTTTTGTTGTAAATTTTGAACTTTGAACTGTGCCTTTACCTGGAAAAACAAAGGTAAACGTTTGAGATCTCTCAGCATCCATTTGTCAAATATACGTCAAACAAAATTAATGACACTGTTTTCGAATAAGTGAGAGAAACTGGTAAATTGGATAATAAGGTTACCTTTATATAACAAAGTCTTCATTAAGCTTCCAAGGAAAATAACAGGACCAGATGGTTGGGAGTTAACATTAAAGTGGACATCTTCTGCAACTTTACCCCATAAGGCAACATCAAATAATGAATCCATGAGAAGAAAAAGTGAAAGACCTTAAAGATCTGATAAAAAAAAAAATGTAAAATACAGATTTTAAAGATGAACTAACGGTGGATAGAAAAAAAATTACCCAAGATCCTTGAGCTGAAGATTAAGCAATTTTGTGGGACCTTCGGTAGTTGTGAGATTCTTAACTTCATTCATCAGAACAATCTCGCCAATAATGTCTACAAATTAGAAAAATTAGATAGAGAAAAAAATGTAGAAAAATAGTTGTAAGAAACAATGGTGGAGATAACGTACCGATGAATATAGTATCATCGTTTCTTCTTGATATTATCACAGAAAAAGGACATAAGTTGAAAGAGGCTTGCAGATTATCAATTTCCTCGCTCGGTTTAACACATGTGTAGAATAGAAAATTGATCTTGTAATGATGGTCACAAGTTCGAAAATTTCCAAGATTGGGGCATAATTCAAAGTTCATAAGAACACAGCAATCCCCTTCTTTTAAATCCTTCTGAAATTTTGAGACTAATTTTCCTTTTACAGAAGCTTGTATCCTACTTCCCTATTTCAAAATAAAACAAAAGAACTTGTCAGATAAGAGTTTTTTTGAAAAATTAGTACCGATTAACTTAGAAAAATAGAACAATATGTTAGTTTTGCTTGTTTCACTGGCCTAACAACTACAACATTAAGCATAGTAATATGAGATATTGAAAATTGCATAAGTGAACTTTATTGAACATACCTTTTCGTCCACAAGGAGAAGATCGATTCCTGAAAATTTATTAAGTTTATCTTTTTTTGGGAATCCCCAAAGACGGACAAATTTGAACATTGATTTTACATGGATCTGATGCTAGTGTTAACTGGGAAATAGGCGTGATATCAAGCGGCATATCTGGAGAATGAAGTATCGATTATGAATCTGCAATTCCAAATCAAAATGTAAGATCCATAATTCTGAAAACTAAGAAAAGATTGTGAAATTTTCAATCGGATGGGTATTATTAAGAGAAACAGTGATGAAGAAAATAAAATTGAATTGAGATCTTGGATTTGAAACAGCGATGAAAAACCTAAATCATAAGAAATTTGATTGAATACAAACAGAAGAAGAAAGCGATGAAAAACCTAAATCATAAGAAATTCAATTGAATACAAACAGAAGAAGAAAGCTATTAAAACCCAAAATCATAAGAATTCGATTGATTGAAAAACAAAAGAAAGCTATTAAAACCCTAAATTCAAAATAGAGGTTTTGATTTTTGTACCCGATTAAAGGAAGGAGAAACAAGGATGAGAAAGAAATTCAATTGAATACAAACAGAAGAAGAAAGCTATTAAAACCCAAAATCATAAGAATTTGATTGATTGAAAAACAGAAGAAAGCTATTAAAACCCATAATTCAAAATAGAGGTTTTGATTTTTGTATCCGATTAAAGGAAAGAGAAACAGGGATGAGAAAAGGAAGAGATTGAGAGGTTTTTGAATGAAATCAGCTTGGTGTTCCGTAACTGATCGAATTAAGGTGAAGTGGAGATCGTGGGAGAAGAGGGTAGCAGTTTTTAGCTTTTGCTTTTTCTTTTTCTCTCTGTCGCGAAAATAAATTAAGTGTTTTTTTTTGTGTATTAATTTGAGATTTGTTAAGCAAAAATTGTGAAAGATGATAATTTAGGACTTAAGACAGGTGTCAGATGGAGAGAGCTGCAGTTAATTGAGAATTTACTTGTAACTTATAGAATAAGGATACTTTGCTTAACTGTTTACTTCTCGATTTTGATAAGTAATAAAATTGATTTTATACATCATCCAAAACTAATTATAAATAAATTAGAGTATTCAAAAATAAAGCACAAATCAAAATATACTAAATCGCTCATCAAATAATCAAAAGTTCATTCTTATAAACTCAAATTTATTGTATACTCATTTTTAATATCAATTTTGTATATACAAGTGTATATTTCACTACAAAAGTAAATATCACGACGGTTTAGAAACTGATGTATTATGGGGATGACAAAAAGTTTATTTGCGTTATTTAAATTACCGATGTTTTAATTAAAGTCAAAAAAAAAATTGTGTCATTTTTCCTTGTTTGAAACCAATGCTATATATATGATTTATTTGTACAATTATTTTGTTTCTTTTTAAAATTAAACAAATTATGACAGCTAAAAATACAAAATGACAATGCACTACTTAACATAAAATTAAAAGGAAAATTATTTAATAAGAGGCCAAACATAATGTCTTAAATAAAAATACAAAATCTTAGGAACATGGAGGAGAGAGGGTACGTATGGTTTACGCATATGCTACCTATGTTTCCATGGAAGTCCTCCTATGTCATGAAATAAATTAAGAATAATATTCTTTAAAAGAAAGATACTTATAAAAGGAACAACAATTGTTCAAGAAGGCATAGTTTAAGGACCAGCATAAATTAATTATTAAAACATAAGAAATATAGAACAACATATGGATGCTAAGGATGATGAGGCTGATGATGATGATGCTGATGATGATGATGATCAAACAAATTTCATCGTGTGATGATGATGATGATCAAACAAATTTCATCGTGAGAGTGGAAGAGGCTCTCGGAAGCTTCAACAAATCCTCTGTGAGTTGCACCCTTTTGGAGTCAACCATTGTCGTTGGGAAGTGGACTTGCAGCACTTGAAGACGCTCCATTTTCAGTAGGAAGTGGCTGACATGCTTCAACTCGCTTTCAGTTCCTTGATAACACATGATACCCAAGAAGTTTACCTTGTTAGTCTGTGGAATGCGGATCCCATCAAACTCATGTCCATACGTGCAAGGGTACAAAGCCTGAAGTATTAACATAAGAGACCACTTTAATTTAGTTTCATGCTACAATCATATATATAAAGTAATATTTTTGCTTCTTACCGAGAGGATCAGACATGTTAGGTTTGGAGAATTCTCTAGCATAAGTGGCAGTAGCTCTTTCCAAACTCTTTCTTTGTTACCAAAAAACACCAAATTAAGGAGGTTCTTGAACACAGGTAGCCCACCTTTGCAGCATTCCGAAATCACCTGAAACACACACACACACACACACAGTATGTTATTTTTGTTTTATAAGTTCTAACCTAATGATAATGTGACCATGCATGCAACTGACCTCAGTAGCAGAAAATGTCAATTGAAGCATCTTGACGTTGCGTACCCCATTCATGAGAACCGTCACATTCGGTTCAAATGGCTCATCACAATCTTCAGGTTCTAGGAAATGAAGATCTAGTGTAGCTTTGACAAGTGAATCCAAATTACAACGGCGATACTTACGCCGAGCATAATCAGCATAGAAGAGGGCGACAAGATTTGGTGCATTAAGTGAAATGAAGTCGAACAGTTGAACATCTTCAGCGCATTTAGAGATGATAGAAAGTCTCTTAAGGGTTTTGCTGGAAATGATTTCTGGTGTTCCAAAAAAATACTTGTGGTGTATGGTTAAATCCTCAAGTGCAGGGCAACCAGCAAGAAGCACATCAGACAACTCGTTTCCCATAAACCAAACTGAACGAAGATAGAGAATCTTAAGCACTGGAAGAAACGTATCAGAAGGAACACAGTCGATGCTAAATTCTTTTCCCAATATTAGCTTCACCAATGTTTTGCTGACGAATAAATTGGATGGAAAACAAATCCGCATATCACCTGTTAAGCATAGATGCAGCTCAGAGACACCGCATTTCACAGCATTATTTATCCAGCCGTCGACATGATCCTCGCCAGGTTCATCTCCACATTTAAGTGAGAACTTGTTGATAGGTTGAGCACCTTGCAAAGCCAATGTTCTATCCACAAAAGACTTGAAACTATCTCTGATTTCGTCCATATCTTCTTCACCTACTTCTTCCGGGTTCAAAAAGTCGGAGTCGTCAAAGTCGAGATTCTGCCGGACAGCAAACAAAGTCCTCCACCTCTTGGCGAGAACAGAAGTTGAAGCGGCCTGTTTGGTTGGAAGGATTGACAAGATTTGGACAAGAAGTTCATCTGGAAGACAATTCAATGAAGCCATTGAGACAGAACCCATCCCTAGTTGTACATGAAACATGAAAATTGAGCTCTATCACTGATTAACACATTCCAGCAACCACCAATATGCTAGAAGCATGTAAAGGACAACACACTTTAGAGAAAATGGAACATTCCGACAACCTATACAAAACTCAAAATTGACACCACAAAACGGAAGATAAGGAGATGGTTCCCACACAGACAAATAGATACAGTTTCCATATTGAAAAAATTACATTAGAGAGAGACTTTAAGACTCATTAAACAAAGCTACTAGGCCAAAGCTTTCAGGTTCAATTTAAACACCAAAAACCCTAAAATTTCAAGCTTTCTCTCCAAGAGACATGAAAATAAATTCATCAAATTGAAAACGAACTCAAGGGATACTTACACGAACAACAGTTTCTTCTCAATTTCCCATTTCTCAAGGTTTAGTTTTGAGATTTTTTGTCTCTTTTTTTTTTCTGTGGTCTTGATTGGTCTTTAGGATGTTTATAAGGTGGATGATAATGGAGCTTATCAGTAATTGGATAGGTTATCACTTAACTCATCATCTTATTGGCTATAACTATGTAAGAATTTTTGTAAAGATGCCATGTAGGAAAATTTGTATTTTCTTCTGATTTAGGTAACTTTAGTTATTTAATTATATATATATATATATAATTAGTTTATATTAATTATAAAGATTGTAAAGTGTAAATGGCAAGATATATAGTTTAAATAATATATAGAGAAAAATCTTCAGTGGTGCTTTCTGTGTTGCTGTTATATATAATAAACCTTTAAATTTGATATTAGGTAGATTAATCATTGGCATAACTTCAGTGTATCCTATGTTTGATTTTGTGGATCCTGTTGTCACGGGTCAGAGAACAGGGCTAGCTGGGTAGAAGATGGGATGCAGGAAATATCAAGAGAATAGCCCCAAACCTATTTTGTGTGTTTTGTGTTTCTTGTGAAAGAAGCAACAGCATTCCCAGAGTGGAAGAGACTTCAAATCTAATTCATATAAGGACTAAGAGACTTTGGAGCTAATAAATATAAGTGCAGAGGGTTCACAATAGATTATCACAACATAAGAAGCTACTGATGGGAAATATATGGTTGTCTTCACCGTATTCAATTGTCATTTCGAGGTAGTAGTCGGAAGCAGGGCAGAGAGTATGAAAGGAAACTAAGTGTGTTGAGGTGAACTTTACTTGAGCGTCACAGCAGAATCTCGTAGCTGTAAGGAAAGTATACGTGTCCAAAATAATTCCTTATTAGTGTTTTACGAATCTTCATAATCCATATGCTAGCATCTCCCATTTCCGACACCAGCAAAAAATGCAAATATACACAAACATAACCCTATCAATGGTATTAGTAGTTCTTCTAAAACTCTCTCTCGGAATCTACTAATACACATATATATTTAAACATGTAAGTAACATCATACATAAATACAATACTTACATACCCATAAGAAATGTAATACACACAACACTACTTTACTTGAGTGTCAGCAAGTAGACTAATGGGCACAAGAGACCACCAACAAGACTTATCTTTCTATCGTTTATTTAAAAAGGTCAAGCCTACCTACCTAAATTCACCACTAGTTCCTGTGAGCATATACTTACTCTCCTTAGTAGTTTACACAAATTATATGGCTCAACCATTAAAGACATACTTAGCAAAGAGAATAACCGCAATACCAACCCATGAACAAAACAAAGCATCAGATAATCACCTTATGAAGGTGAAACTTTATCATTTATGTTCTTAATATCACCATAGAAAGAACCACTAGTTGAACCCAGCATTTTTCCTACTTCTCAGAGAGATTCACAACAAATTCTATGGTCTAATGATCAAATACATACTTATCAAACACGTCAGAGGAGATACCAAACTCAGGAAAAAAGCAAAGCATCAAAGAATAATCAAATGTTATATTGTTAGTTTGTAATTGATTTTGGTTTTATTATGTTCTATAATCAGATAAAATTAAAGTGTCTGTAGTTAAGCGAAGAGGTGTGTATACAGATGTGTTGTTACAAGTTGTCGGTTGTGACAAGTTACGAACGGTTAGGACCGTACGACTTATATATTACTGTGGTGTGTAGTAAAACAAGAAGTAACAAGTTTCATATAAATAAAAACTTTAGTTTTCGTTTTTGTCTTCTACAAAGAGAAGAGACTAAAGGTCTCTTACTCTGTTTCTTTTCTTCTTTCTCTCAATATTCTAACATATATACCTTATGAAAGGTGGAACTTCAGGTCAGCAACAACCATAGTGATATATATCCAAAGAGAGTTTGAAGACAGTATCCAAAGCTAAAGGTCAAACCGTTAAGGTTCCATTTAAACCCTAAAAGCTCGAGCTTTCTCACCACATGACAGAAAAATCATTTATGAAATAGATAACAAACAAGACTTACATATGATAAAGCTGTATATCTTTTCTTCATGTCTCGTACGTATCCTTTATTCTGAATTTTATCCTCTTTTAATTTTTTTTCTTTCTGAAATTGTATCTTTCAACAAAAATGATTTTTAGTTTCTACCAAAAAAAAAAGATTTTTAGTTGCGTTTCAATTTAAATTTGATGTTAGAGAATTTTTGGGTTACTTTGATAATCCCTAATAGGGAATCTTCGTCCTAAGATTTTTGGAAATTTTTGGAAGTGTAAAGAAGCACAAAACAAAGGGAAAGGAAATATATTTATTTGAATGCATATTGGAAGCGTTAAGATATTGGAAGCGTTAAGATATTTTGGTTAAAATATACTTGATATTTTATGATATTTTATAATTTGATGTTAAAATGATGTGGAAGCGTTTAAAAAAAAAAGAAATTGGACCATGTGAATCGTTTATATATTTTCACTTAGCTAGAAAACCACAATTAATTAGTTTAAAAGTTATAAAGAAGTAGAGTGACCTTAGTGCAGTGAATCTTTTTTTCAACAGTTTAATGCCTACAACAAAAGTGTTGAATAAAAAAGAAAATTGATGTAGATTCATCTGAGCTGAATAAATTCAACCCGTTGAATGCAAATGAAGTGCGGTTTCCAGTGATATGTGTCAGCTGGTGATTGGAGGGAGGGGTGAGAGAAAGTTTTTTTTTTTTTTGACCGACATAATTTTTTTTATCTGTTGTTTTTCTATTGGCTATCCAGATTTTTGTGTTTTTTAATTTCCTCTCAATTATTTATACTCAATTATTTGGTTGTAATCAATTTTTTTAAAAAAAGAAATTTATATCAAAATCCATAATTTTTAAAAATCTATATATAGAGACTATTTTCGTTTCATTTGGACATAAAAAAAAACTTTATTTCTCACTATAACTTTCTCCTATATCTTCCTATCAACTCTTAGACCATCTCCAAAGTATATCTCTATTTTTTTCTCTAAAATAGAGTAACTCTAAAATAGAGCACTGCTTTTCTCCAATGTATTACTCTATTTTAGAGTTGAAAATAGAGTTAGTGTAAAAAAATAGAGGTGAGAATAGAGTAACTCTATATATAGAGCAATTCTATCATTTTCTCTATTTTAGAGTAAAATATAGAGTAGAGTTGGAGCAAATGTTGTTCTATAAGGGCATCTCCAACCCCACTCTATTTTAGAGCCAAAACTCTATTATAGAGCAACATTTGCTCCAACCCTACTCTATAATTTACTCTAAAATAGAGAAAATGATGAGATTGCTCTATATTTAGAGTAACTCTATTCTCAACTCTATTTTTTTACACTACCTCTATTTTAGAGTCAAGTATAGAGTAACACATTGGAGAAAAACCATGCTCTATTTTAGAGTTACTCTATAATAGAGTAAAAAATAGAGATATACACTGGAGATGGTCTAAGGGCATCTCCAACCCCACTCTATTTTAGAGTCAAATCTCTATTATAGAGCAACATTTGCTCCAACCCTACTCTATATTTTACTCTAAAATAGAGAAAATAATAGGATTGCTCTATATATAGAGCAACTCTATTCTCACCTCTATTTTTTTACACTAACTCTATTATAGAGGTGAAAATAGAGTAATACATTGGAGGAAAACAGTGCTCTATTTTTGAGTTACTCTATTTTAGAGAAAAAAAATAAATAAATACAATGGAGATGGTCTAATAGAGTTTTGACTCTAAAATAGAGTGGGGTTGGAGATGCCATTAATACTTTTTTAAAACTTTTCTTTTGTTGTTAAATGGATCCAATAATAATCTGTTTAACACTCAAAATTCTTCTAATCATCCGTTCAACTATCCAAATCCCAACAATTATCAGTTTCAAAACCAATCTGCAAATCAACCCCAAAATGTACCAAATTCTGGGTTTTCACCGAATTTTTTCATGCCATCAGCTGTTCCAAACTATCCTCCATATTTTGGATCAGATTGTACTAATTAAGTTATGTACTTTTTAATAGTTTTATTGTGTGTTTGTATTTTCCGAATTTGAAGTTTGTGTAATTTTATTTGTTTTAGTAATAATAATTTTTATTTTTGTTATATTAAAATATTAGCTAAAAATATAAAATTCAATTTAAAAAATAATAATATAACTTTTATTAATTTTAAATTACTATAAATGTGTTGTTATCAAATTAAGTAAAAATAAAAATATAAAATGAAAATAGTGAGGTAAGGTGTTGAATTCTATTAAATAAAACTATTGGAGAAGTTAAAATTGAGTTGGGTGTTGAATGATTAGGTGGAAGAAATAGAAAATGATGTTGAATGTTAAAAGTTGAGGTGGAGGGTGTTGAAAAAAAAACCATTGTACATAGCCTAATGCACAAGGCACCATCACACCAGAAATCAAGTCTCGCTCCCTACGAACATAGAGATTTGGCTAATAGGCCAGTCTGTTGTGGTCCAATGGTTGACAAAAAGAAAAAAAAAAGTTATAAAGAAATGTGAATCTTTGTCTTTCTTCTCTAAGAATATTATTAGAATATTATAAATTATGTTGTGTTTGTGGAGTTGATGAATCTCATGAGAAGAGAATGAAAATAATGTTTTAAATCTTTGATCTAATTTTTTAGCGTTATGATTTTTATCTATGCATGGTTGAGTTAACTACCAAATATATCTTTAGTATTATCAGTTTCTTAGACCATGGGCAGTGGAGTAACCCATATGGGTTACTCCCAAATAAATTAATCATATAATTATTATTAATATAATCATATCAACCCACTAAGTACTTATCAAAATTTATCCTTCCACTAGAGTAACCTTCATAGGTTCCTCAATCATTCAAATATTTTTTTTTATAACTATTGTTTATTAATTTGCAAATTTAAATAAATTAAAATGAGAAATAAGTTATATTAATTACTAATATTATATTTAAAAGGAAAACAAACATATTTTACAGAATTCGGGAATATTAAACATATTTTACAAAATCGGGGAAAATACACAAATATAAATTGTAATAGAAGAAATGAAATTCGTTCTACTGTTGCATCCCACCAAATTTTTGCCAGATATGCTCAATCAAGTCTTTTTTAAGACGGTCATGCATTATTGGATCCCGAACGTCATTTCGAATGGCCATCATATTATTGAAAATCGTTGTCCTATCTCTAGAAAATGATAAATCCACTTGAGAAGTTCCGCTTCCTTCTCCCTGATAAAACTCTGATGGATCGTAGAAATTGTATTCATGTCGTTCGTCTTCCACTATCATGTTATGCAATATGATACATGCTCTCATTATCTTGCCTATTTTTCCTTTATCCCAAAAAAGTGCAGGATTCTTGACGATTGCAAATCGAGCCTGCAATACTCCAAATGCACGCTCTACATCTTTTCGGCATGCTTCTTGATATTGAGCAAAGAGTTGGTTTTTTTTACCCTGTGGAAGTGTAATTGATTGGATGAAAGTTGCCCATTTGGGATAGATACCGTCAGTGAGGTAGTATGCCATTTTGTATTCCGTCCATTGACAACGTAGTTAACTCTCGGAGCTTGACCCTCTAGTATATCATCAAACACTGGTGATCGATCCAAAACATTGATATCATTTAATGTACCTGGTAGTCCGAAAAAGCGTGCCAAATCCATAAATCTTGCAATGCCACAGCCTCTAGTACGATTGTTGGTTTTCCAGATCCACGTGAATACTGTCCTTTCCATGCTGTTGGACAATTCTTCCACTCCCAGTGCATACAGTCTATGCTCCCTATCATTCCGGGGAAACCACGATATTCTCCAATATTCAATAATCGTTGGAGGTCTTCCGCTGTAGACCTTCTGAGGTACTCATCTCCAAAAAGATTTACAACTCCGCCAACAAATTCTTCAAGGCATTTTTGCGCAATGGTGTCATCGAGTCGTAGATATTCATCCATTTCATCTGCCGCATTTCCGTATGCCATCATACGAATAGCTGCCGTACATTTCTGAAGTGCAGAAAGACCGAGCCTTCCAGTTGCATCTCGTTTTTGTTTGAAGTATGGGATTCCATTTTCAATACTATTAACAATACGCAAGAATAACGGTTTGTTCATTCTGAATCGACGACGATCCATAACTGAATGTGGCCTCCTTCCCGGTCTTTGTCAATGTGCCTTCTTCTTAAAACTGGAGCTGGTGGCTCTTCTGTATGGGTGTACTGGTACTGAATCTCCTCTACTATACTGTCAACTTCCTCCTCCACAATTTCATCAGTTTCTTGATCAGAACTCCAATGTGACATTTTGTTGACAATATTGGGAATATACTTTTCAAAAGGTATTTTGGTTTGGGGTTAAGTCTTTTTTGGGTCTTTGGATTTTAGATTGGTTTAGTGTAACCCAATGATGTGTTTGGTTGCAAAGAACGATTGTTGGTGTAGTAGAAAGAAAAAAAATTTGGTGATTAGACTTTGTGACATATATGAAGAACAAGAAAGAAAGAGAAACAAAGTTGCTTGCTACTGATTAGAAGAAAGAACGATTGTTGCTGATTACACTTTGTGACATATATGAAGAACAAGAAAGAAAGAGAAAATAAAATTTTCAAGTTTGCTTGAGGGAAAGATAGGATGAGAATGAGAGGATTAGTACAACAATACTAGATTCGATATATATAGATAGAGTAAGAAAGACATCCTACAACTTGACAATGAAAACAACATTCACGGGTTACTAAATTACAAAGGGCATACTACTAAATTACAAGACATACTTCACGTACTGGCTACACCACATTCACGGGTTAGAAAACCTTCACGGGTTACACAACAAAACACAACAAGTTTGACTAACAGGTCCACCTTCACTAGAGTACAAATAGCTTCACATGTCGCCTGGACCCGAACAACCTGAAACATAACAAAGGCTCCAATCAGAAACTGATCATATGAAAGTCGAACCAAACATATGCCAAATAAAAGAAATCAGAACTAAAACATAACAAAAATCAGAACTAAAACAT
>NC_025693.1:13625831-13659517 GCF_000633955.1 Camelina sativa
TTAAGGAGACTCTCAAGCAATCTCATTCTGCCTTGCCTATCTTTAGCCTCTTGTTCTTTATCCTTCATGGCTATAATCTTATCTAGCTTAGCCGCAGAAACATCCTCAACATCATTACTCACTACAGGTTTCTTACCTTTCTTCTTCGAAGCTTTAACACCCGGAGGCCTCTGTTTATCACCATCATATGTTGAACTGGGTGAGTATGCTCCGTCTAAATCAAGCTTAGTCCTTTTAGTGCTTGAGTCCTCAGTGTTCCATTTCTGATCATGCTTGAGTTCCCTCCAACAATGCCCTAGAGTAAATGGCTTTTTCTGGTCATTCTTGAAAAGCTGATGAGCCACAGATATCACATCATCTTCAGATTCTCCACTCTTCTTTCTTGCACTAGCTTGTGTGTAACACCCAACAAACTTGTTCACGTCGCGGTTTATCTTGTTCCACCTAGCCTTACATTGCGACGGCTCTCTAGTATTTGTACTCGATGCAGGTGCATTTGCTTGGAAATAGTCGGCAACTCTTTTCCAGAAGCAATCAAGCTTCTGCAAAGTACTAACAACTGGGTCTTTACTGGTATTTAACCAGGCACTTATGAGATTAATATCCTCCTGGGCACTCCACCTTGTCCAAAGTCCTCTACCACCTTCTTCTTCATTCTCATCGACACTAAGGTCAATACATTCTTCGGTGACAGATGGGGTGCTAAAATGGACAGGCTGAGAAGAGAATTGGGGGATATATTCGACAGGCTGAGAAGGGTGTGGTGTGGAATTAGGAAAAAGAGGATTTTCATGAGTAGTAGAGCCTTGTTGAGAATTCAAGAGATCAAGATAAGTAGGCAGAGGAAAATTGAAACGGTTACTAGAACCCATTGTTGGTGTAGTAGCGAATGGCTTATTCAAGTTGAGGATTAAGGTGAGGGTTATGGTAAGGTCAGGGTTTATATTGAGATAAATGTTTGTTAGACCGAGAAAGATACACTCGATATACTCAGGGAAAAAGTTTTCATGTTTGTAATTAGTGTTTACCAAAGAGATATACACTTTTCAGTATATCTCTAGGAGTAGACACCTCAAAAAGTTTGATTTAATCCTATTTTACTTGGGTTTAAAACTTATGCGTATGGGATATTTTACTAGAGATATACAATTGTTTTTTGATCCAATATAGCTTAATCACAAAACAGACATGTGTATATATAACACTATATTTATACTTTTCAGAAAGCATTTCAGCTTTTAGGTCCATCATATCTTATCATATCTAATAAGATATGATGTCAGTGTTTCAAAAGTATTTCAATAAAGATTGCTTAAAGTCAAGACAATATTCAAATACAATCATGGAGACAAGTTCATTTTCTTTTTAATAGAAACCAAACCAAATTTCAACCAAAAATGCTTCACTCAAAACACAACTAGATTATCCTATGGGACAACAAAAAAAAAAAAAGGAGAATGTACCTGACTAAGGGAAGAAGACCAATAAGGAAGGTACCTCTTAGTAAGACCAAAGCTCAGAAAAGGGGAAGGAGACGATGCTCCAAATTCACAGAGACGACCTGCAACCAAAACCATCAACGGCATCAATGAATAAATAAACAGTCAAGAATTGAACTAAAAGACACGATAAAGAATTTTAGCTACTGTTTACTGGTTTTCCCCTGAGACTTACTCTGTGTTGTAGCTACTGGTTCTAACGGCTCTTTATCCTGAAGATAACAAGAATGGTTAAATTAAATGTAGTTGACCTTAAACAAAACTGATGGATACATCTTATGTGCAGAGATAGATACAGACTTAGAACCTACCTGCCATGTCAACCATGTCGTCCTTGAACCAAAAATTCCAGAGACGTAATTAATATATATAAGTTTACTCAAAATGCAAACTGATTAACGAGTAACTGAAAAAAAAAAAAAAGAGAACTCACCTGCTCAACTGTTTGGCAATGCGCAAATAAGACCACCTTCTCCTGTACTGCATCAAAACAAAATGCATAAGATCCAGTAAAATTTCTTTAAAAAAAAGAGAGAAGATTACATCAAAGAGTTCTATATACCTCTGAACCAGCAGCGAGCAAAAGGATTGAACGCAAGAGCCAACTGTCGTCCTGCAACATAAAAAAAGATGCATAATTAAGATCCACTAAAGTTTCATTCTCTCTCAGTCATTTAAAAGAAAAGGAGCGGTGATTGCAATGCGCAAACAAGATCACCTGGTCTAACAGTTTGGGAATGCGCAAACAAGATCACCTTCTCATGTGGTTGGCTTGATGAGATGACAAATTTTGGTTATGGAAACTTGTCCATTCTTCAAAACCATCTCGGAGGTTAGCAACAAGACGCAACGTGGTTAAACAAATAATTAAACACTAAACTGTAATTGTAAACAAAACAACAAGAAAAATTTAAAAGCAAACTCACGCTTTGGACGAGAGAAGATCCCGTGAAACCCACAACAAAGAACACTGGAGAGATCCTAAAACACAAGAGACATAAAAGTAAGTTAGACCAGAGTCTATCGGTTAATTGCTAACAATAATAAGCAACAACGATGGTGTGAAGTGAGGAATAGAGACCAAATTATATATACATAATGCGAAGATGTACAAAACTCTGTTAAAGATTAATTAAGAGCTCAGATTAATCTTGTTAAAATCCAAGAACGCTACAGAAGAACCAGCAAAGTAAAGACATAAGCTAACCATCTCTATCTTACTAAATCACACACAACAAGAACCAACTCGAATTCAAAACCACCACTCGCTATGTTGAAGCTCTAACCATGATTGAAACATAAAATTTCAATGATAAATAAATCTGATCAGATCCGGAAATTTCGAGATGTGAAAGATACCTTTAACCTTGTTAAACAAAGGGCAAGCCTCGTACTGATACAGAACAACTTCATTAGCTTGAACTTCCTAACCAAGAGACGATGCGGCGGCGGCATAGAAGAACACAATCCCAGCGAATCCGCCGGCAAAAGAAGGAGTTGAAATCTCCGGAAGACCGCCGAATCTTCGGGTGATATGTTCGGAGGACGAGATCGTTGTAATCGCCATGGATTGAGCGAGCCGTGCATGGATTGCGACGGACGAAGATCTCTCACCGTTTCGTCGAGAGAGAGGAAAGAGAAAGATTGGGGAAAAGAAGAAAATGAGAGAAAAAAATAAAAAAATATGTTATATATTTTAACAAAATTCAATTAGAAATTGACACGTACCGCGTCTTCATTGTGCCTTCCGATACTCCGTATAGCAACGGTTCCTGCATTTTGTGGGCCATTTCTTTTAATTTTTCTTTTCTTTTGGGCTTAGAAATGGTTTGAGTAACCCAAAAAAACTCCACTGGCCATGCTCTTAGTCGTCTATACTGCCTTCGCAGGAGACTAGTGTGATTGATAACTTGATTTTTTGCTTAACTACTTAATGCTCGTTTTGGATAAGTAATAAAATTGGGTTTATAAATAATAATTTTACATCATGTCAAACTAATCATAAAAATAAATTATAATTTTTTAAAAAATACAAAATAAATAAAAATAGACTAGTACACTCATCAAGCAATCAATATCTCATAACATTTATGGGTTAATTGGGTTATTTTTCTTTCCAAAAAAAGGAAAATGTTTTATTTCGTTTTCATTGCCCAAAATCTATACTTTTTTGGGGTTAATAAAACGAATCAAACTCTAGATTTAGGTTGCATGGAAACTCCATACTTTTCCTGTTTTATGAGAACGTTTGGCTACAATATACTCCCTCCGTTTCAAAATATAAGATGTTTTAGAGAAGTTTTGTGTTTCATAATATAGGATGTTTTTAAGTTTCTATGCAACTTTTATATTACTTTAGTATTTTATATTATGTAGTATTGTTTCTGATTGGTTGAACTTACAAAGACTAAAGCTCAAAACGGCAACGTTTTTGTGACAGGCTCACAAGCAATTAAGCCTAGAACAAGCTCAAGCCCATTTCACTCAAAGTCCACCTCTCGTCAACGACAACCTGCAACAAATATAGGATTAGCAGAGAATGCAGAACGTATGAGAGCGACATTACACAACAAGTTTGAGCTTCTGGGATCTTGTATTACAGCTGGCCAAGAATAGAAGGATCTAGACTTTAGGGTTAAAACATTGTCTCCCTATAAAAGCATCTTGCAGTTGTAATATTAAACTTAAGGTTGAAGAAATAAGAAAACAAAGTTATTTCTATTTCTCTCTATCTTCTTCATGGTATCAGAGCCATGGATGGATTCATGGATCTCTATTCCACTCCTTCTCTGCACATTTCAAATTGTGTCACTTTAAAGCTCACTGAGCAAAATCACATCATCTTGAAATCCCAGTTTGAATCTTTTCTCAAAACTCAAGCACTCTTCGGTTTTGTTAACGGTGCTCACAAACCACCAACTGAGACGATACCTATTCGCAACAACAAAGACGGCAAGATTGAAGATGTTCCTAACCCGGACTTTGAGAGTTGGTCCAGATCTGACCAAGTGGTCAAGGCGTGGCTGCTTGGTTCAATGACTGAAAATGTTCTTCGTCTGGTTGTTGGCTCTGCAACAGCTCAGGAGGTATGGGATACTTTGACTTCTCACTTCAACCGTACCTCTTCATCTAGGTTATTTGAACTGCAACGTCGTCTGCAAAACTCTGAAAAGTTAGACAAGAATATGTCTGATTATCTAGGGAGCATTAAAGATATTTGCGATCAGTTAGCCTCTATTGGTGACCCTGTTAGCGAAAAGATGAAGATTTTTGCTGCTTTAAGAGGTCTGAGTCGTGACTATGAGCCGATAATAACTGTTATTGAAGACTCAATGGATGGAAGTCCTCAACCAACATATGAAAATGTGATTTCACGTTTAACTGGTTATGAAGATCGACTTCAAAGCTATTCAAACTCTTCTGACATCTCTCCACATCTTGCTTTTCACACAATGAGGTCATCAAGTTTCTCAGGCAGAGGACGTGGGAACAGAGGCAGAGGTCGTGGAAGCTACTCAACCAGAGGGCGAGGCTTCCACCAACAGTTTTCTGGCTCTCCTCAGTTCTCAGGCTCTCATCAAGGTTTCACCAAAACAGAGTTACCAGTCTGTCAAATATGCAGCAAAAGAGGACATAATGCTCTAGACTGTTGGTATCGATTTAATGAAGAGTATCAGAAACAGGAAGTTGCTGCTGCAGCGTTCTCTGCACTTCGTGTCTCTGACGTCACTGAAGACGATGGGTGGTATCCAGATTAAGGAGCAACCGCTCATATTACAAACAATGCTCAACGTGTGCAGAAAGCTCAGCCTTACACTGGGAATGATACAGTCAAGGCAGGTGATGGGAATTTTCTTCCAATCACACACATAGGTTCAGCAAATCTCCATTCTACTTCAGGTAATCTTCCTTTAAAAGATGTCTTGGTTTGTCTTGCAATAGTGAAATCTTTGTTGTCAGTTTCAAAGCTGACTAAGGATTATCCATGCGCAATCATGTTTGATTCTGATGATGTTCTTATTAAAGACAAGCAAACAAGCAAGGTTCTGACAAAGGGAAAGGAAAATGATGGACTTTACAAACTGGAGGATCGAAAGTATAAGATGTTCTACTCGACCAGACAAATCAAAACCTCTGATGAAGTTTGGCATCACAGACTGGGAGATCCTAATGCTCAAGTCCTCCAATTTCTTTCTGCAAATAAGGCGATTCAAGTTAATAAAAGTACCAGCAACATGTGTGAATCATGTCGGCTAGGGAAGAGTTCGAAGTTGCCATTTGTTTCTTCTGATTTTCATGCTTTTAGACCTTAAGAAAGAGTTCATTGTGATCTCTGGGGTCCTTCACCTGTTTCTTCCATACATGGATTCAGGTTTTATGTAGTCTTTATTGACAACTTTTCAAGATATTGCTGGTTCTATCCTCTTAAGAGAAAGTCAGATATTTGTTCTATATTCTTCCAGTATCAGCTCTTTGTTGAGAATCTTCTACAAAACAAAATTGGGATTTTTAGTCTGATGGTGGAGGTGAATTCACAAGTAAAAGATTCTTAACTCATTTACAAGAGTCTGGCATTCAACATTACATTTCCTGTCCGCATACACCTCAACAAAATGGGCTGGCGGAGAGAAAACACCGACAACTTACAGATATGGGTCTCACTCTTATGTTTCAGAGCAAGACACCTCAAAGTTATTGGGTAGAGGCGTTTTTCACTGCAAACTTTCTCTGCAACCTCTTACCAACAACTTCTCTTGATGATAATCACAGTCCCTTTGAGGTTTTACAAGGCAAAGCTCTAGAATATTCAGCTTTACGCACTTTTGGATGTGCCTGCTACCCAACTCTTCGTCTATATGCTCAAAATAAGTTTGATCCAAGGTCTCTCAAGTCTATTTTCCTTGGTTATACAGAAAAATACAAGGGCTATTGCTGCTATCATCCTCCGACTGGTCGTGTATACTTGAGTAGGCATGTCCTCTTTGATGAAAACTCATTTCCATTTGCAGACACATACACCTCTCTGCAACAATTTGTTCCTACACCGCTGTACACAGCATAGCTTAAAAGTTCCTCTGGTGAACCCACTTCTTCTGTGGTTTCTGATCAACTCTCTTCGAGTGAAATCATAATGCCTGTAGAACCTGCAACTTCTATCGAAGCTCAAGAACCTGCAACTCCTATCGAAGCTCCAGAATCTGCAACTCCTATCAAAGCTCAAGAACCTGCAACTCCTATTGAAGCTGAAAACTCTGTCGACACTGCACCTGTCTTATCACCTCCTGCAATGTCGGTTGTTCATGTTGATTCTCCTACTCCTGACGACGGTTCACCTCATGGTTCAGCTGAAAGTGATGAAGAATGTACTGAGTGTACAACAAGCTTAGACCTTGTTCCTATAGGCAACATCGTTCTCTCATCACCACCTCAGCTGACCACATATGGTGCTACCGATCAACCTGAAACATCAACAGCAGAACTTCAACTTGCTTCCACACACCCTATGATCACACGACTCAAATCAGGCATTAGTAAGCCAAATCAGAGATATGCCTTTTTGTCTCATAAAGTGTCTCACCCTATGCCTCAGACTGTTACTGAAGCCTTGAAGGATGAACGATGGACTGCTGCTATGTGCGACGAAATGGACAACTGTAAAGAAACAAGAACATGGTCTCTTGTTCCTCCCACACCCGATATGCACATTCTCGGTTCTAAGTAGATTTTTCGGGTTAAACTTCATGCTGATGGATCCTTAGACAAATACAAAGCTAGATTAGTAGCTCAAGGCTACAAACAAGAAGAAGGCATCGACTACCTTGAAACGTACAGTCCTGTCGTTCACACTCCCAGTGTTCGCGCAGTTCTGCATATTGCCACTCTGCTCAACTGGGAACTTAAGCAAATGGATGTTAGAAATGCATTTCTTCATGGGGATCTTACAGAAACTGTTTACATGAAGCAACCTGCAGGCTTTGTGGATGCAGAGGACCCTGATCATATCTGCTTGCTGCATAAATCTCTCTATGGGCTTAAACAAGCTCCAAGAGCCTGGTTTGATAAGTTTAGCAGTTTTTTGCTTGACTTTGGCTTCTTTTGTAGCATTCCAGATCCCTCTCTCTTTATTTGTGCTAAAGATGGTGATGTGATCTTCCTGCTTCTATATGTTGATGACATGGTGATAACAGGAAACTCCTCTACTCTCCTAAACAAGCTTCTTGATGAACTCAACAAGCAGTTCAGAATAAAAGATTTGGGTCAGTTACACTACTTTCTGGGAATTCAAGCCCAGTTCCATCATGGCGGTTTGTTTCTCTCTCAGCAAAAGTATGCTGAAGATCTTCTAGTTGTTGTAGCCATGGCAACCTGTTCTGCAGTTGCCACACCACTTCCACAACAACTTAGTAAAGCTCCAAATCAACATAAACTCTTTGAGAACCCTAAATATTTTTTAAGTCTTGCTGGCAAGCTGCATTATCTAACTCTCACAAGGCCAGATATTCAATTATCTGTCAACTATGTGTATCAGAAAATGCATGCTCCTACGGTTTCTGATTTTCAGTTACTTAAACGCATACTTCGTTATATCAAAGGCACCACTACCATGGGTATCTCGTTCAACAATACCACCAATTGTAAACTCCGGTGTTCAGTGATAGTGATTACAGTGGTATGCAACACTACTAGTCGGTCTACTGGTGGTTTCTGCACATTTCTTGGTGAAAACATTATCTCTTGGTCCTCTCGCAAGCAACCTACAGTGTCTAAAAGCTCTACTGAAGCAGAGTATCGTGCTATGTTCGAAGCCACTTCAGAGATCACTTGGCTCGTTAAGTTGCTTCGCAGCCTTGGTGTTCCCCAGTTTGAAAAGCCAGAGTTGTACTGCGACAACCTCTCTGCCGTATACCTAACTGCAAATCCAAGTTTTCATGCTCGAACTAAACATTTTGTCAATCACTATCACTATGTTCGTGAACAAGTGGCCTTTGGCAACCTCATCGTCAATCACATCTCTGCAGACTATCAGATTACAGATGTCTTCACCAAATCGCTTCCGCAAGGTCCCTTTGAAGCTCTGTGACTCAAACTTGGTGTTGTTGTTCCACCTACTCCAAGTTTGCGGGGGAGTATAAAGACTAAAGCTCAAAACGGCAACGTTTTTGTGACAGGCTCACAAGCAATTAAGCCCAGAACAAGCTCAAGCCCATTTCACTCAAAGTCCACCTCTCGTCAACGGCAACCTGCAACAAACAGAGGATTAGCAGAGAATGCAGAACGTACGAGAGTGACATTACACAACAAGTTTGAGCTTCTGGGATCGTGTATTACAGCTGGCCAAGAATATAAGGATCTAGACTTTAGGGTTAAAACATTGTCTCCCTATAAAAGCATCTTGCAGTTGTAATATTAAACTTAAGGTTGAAGAAATAAGAAAACAAAGTTATTTCTATTTCTCTCTATCTTCTTCAGAATTTGTTAAAAGTAAAAACTTCTTAATATACGTTTTTAGTTAAAACATCCTATATTTTGAAACGGAGGGAGTATATATTACCCAAAAGTTTGTTCTTCAGTCGGTTTGAGGAACAAATATTGGAAATAATTAACGGTTGAAACAGACGTCAAAAGATACATTAATTACTCTTTGGAATTTTACAATTTTTACAAACTGTTTAGTCGGAAGTGATATAACACGAAACTTGTCGTCAATTGGCCGTATTCTTAATGGTTTTGCTTTTGAGAAAGTGAACAACTTGACTTGACTTGAGTTTTGAGAAAACAATTATTTGCATATTTTTGGATTTTTTACTCTATAAGTTTCATTAATACTATTACCACCACCATTTACATGTTTTTGTTCCTCCCTTGTACTTATACTTCCCTGCAAATTATGAGATTGTTTGTTTTACTTGCTTTTTTCAGTGCTCTCATGCTACTTGATGAAGCATATCGTTTTACGGATGAAACTGATATGATGGCGTTGCTGGAGTTCAAGTATCAAGTTTCTGAAGAAACAAGAGTTGTCTTGTCCTCTTGGAATAACTCAAATTCTCTCTGCAAATGGAATGGGGTTACATGTGGCCGCAAACACAAGAGAGTAACTGCTTTGGACCTTGGAGGACTGCAATTGGGCGGCGTGATATCACCATCTATTGGTAATCTCTCGTTTCTCATATCACTTAATCTCTCCGACAACTCTTTCAGTGGTATCATCCCTCAAGAAGTTGGAAACTTGTTTAGACTTAAACACTTGGATATGAGCTTTAATTTTTTGGGAGGAGGGATTCAAGTTAGTCTGTCTAACTGCTCTAGACTGCAAGGGCTTGATTTATGTTCAAATCATCTTGGAGAAGGTGTTCCTTCAGAACTAGGGTCATTGACAAAGCTTGTATTTTTATATCTTGGTCGAAACAAGCTGGAAGGGAAGCTCCCTGCATCTCTTGGAAACTTGACATCCCTGAGAAGTCTTACGATTGCACGTAACATTATGAAAGGAGAAATTTCAGAAGATGTAGCTAGATTGACTCACATGGTGGAACTTAATTTAGGAGTGAACGATTTCGTAGGTGTTTTTCCTCCCGCCATCTACAATTTTTCCTCACTTAAGTATTTATACATCTCTGGTAACCATTTCTCGGGTTCCTTGAGGCCTGATTTTGGTAAGCTGCTACCAAACCTACAAGAGTTAAATATGGGAGGTAATAGTCTCACGGGAGTCATTCCAGCAACACTTTCCAATATCTCGACCCTTCAAAAGTTGGGAATCGATGATAACAATCTAGTTGGCAGTATTCCTCCGAGCTTTGGAAAATTACGGAATTTGCAACTGCTATTAATTCAAAGTAATTCGTTAGGAAGTTACTCTGTTGGAGATCTTGAATTTATGGTTTCTCTAACTAACTGCACAAAACTAGAGACCTTAGAGATTGGTCACAATAGGCTCGGGGGGGAATTACCTACCGCCACTGCGAAACTCTCCACGAACCTTTACCATCTAGACCTTGGAATAAATTTCATCTATGGAAGCATTCCTTATGACATTGGGAATCTCATAAGCTTACGAAGCCTTGGCTTGCAAGAAAATATGTTGACAGGTGCGTTTCCAACTTCTCTTAGTAAGCTTTTCAACTTGGAGGGATTAAATCTCATGTTAAATAAATTTTCTGGAGAATTGCCATCTTTTCTAGGCAACCTCACTCGGTTAGACATTCTATATTTGCACAACAATAGTTTTGAAGGAACTATTCCTCTGACTCTCAGTAACTGTACTTGTCTGCGGGAGTTATACATTAGTTCTAATAAGTTGGTTGGGACTATACCTCGGGAAATTATGCAAATCCAGTCCGTTGTTAATCTAGACATGTCAGGTAATTTCTTGACCGGCTTTCTACCACTAGATGTTGGACAACTTGAATATCTTGTTCAACTATCAGTTGGACATAATAAATTGTCTGGACAAATCCCACATGCCTTGGGAAATTGTCTCTCGATGGAAATACTTTTGATGCAAGGAAACTATTTTGATGGGGCCATTCCAGATATAACAAGGTTAAAAGCTGTTAACAGAGTTGATTTCTCGAACAATAATCTCTCTGGGAGTATACCTGCATATCTTGCTAATTTTTCCTCTTTAGAGTATCTCAATTTATCGGTCAACAACTTGGAGGGAAGTGTGCCAACAGAAGGAATATTTCAGAATGCTACAACAGTTTCAGTATTTGGGAACAAAAATCTTTGTGGAGGCATCAAGGAAATAACACTTAATCCATGCTTTACGGGAGGTCCACTTATGGGATCAAAGCATTCCTCTCACTTAAAGAAGGTTGCGGTTGAAGTAAGCATAGGCATGGGTTTGCTTTTGCTGTTTTTCATAGCTTTACTTTCTCTACGTTGGTTTAGAAAAAGAAAGAAGAACCAGCAGATTAATAATCCATCTACTTCCACACTGGATGTCTTTCATGAGCATATAAGTTATGGAGAGATCCGAAATGCGACTGATGGATTCTCTTCGAGCAATATGGTTGGGTCAGGAAGTTTTGGTACTGTATATAAAGCCTTGCTCCCTGCAAAGAACAAGATTGTTGCAGTGAAAGTTCTAAACATGCAGAGACGTGGAGCAATGAGAAGCTTTATGTCAGAATGTGAATCCCTCAAGGACATAAAGCATCGTAATCTTGTGAAACTATTGACGGCTTGTTCAAGTATTGATTTCCAAGGAAACGAATTTAGAGCTCTCATTTATGAGTTCATGCCTAATGGAAGCTTGGATAACTGGCTGCACACAGAAGAAGTCGAAGAGATCATTCATAGGCCTTCAAGAACATTGACATTTCTTGAAAGGCTCAACATTGCCATAGACCTGGCTTCTGTTTTGGACTATCTTCATTTCCATTGTCATGAACCTATAGCTCATTGCGATCTTAATTAAGCCAAGCAATGTCCTTCTAAACGATGATCTTACAGCTCATGTTAGCGACTTTGGTCTATCCCAGCTTCTCCTAAAATTCGACCAAGAGTCCTTCCTCAACCAACTCAGCTCGACCGACGTCAGAGGAACCGTCGGCTATGTTGCACCGGGTAAAACTGTCACACATCTGATATCTTGTACTTAGAAATCGCATATATATTATGTTTTCATATACAATCTTTTTTTTTTATGGATTATGGTGCAGAGTATGGAATGGGAGGACAGCCATCAACACATGGTGATGTTTATAGCTTTGGGGTTCTCCTTTTGGAAATGTTCACTGGAAAACGACCAACCAGTGAATCCTTTGAAGGAAACTTTACTCTCTACAGTTATACCAAGTTGGCGTTGGCGGAAAGAGTACTGGACATTGCAGACAAATCAATTCTTCACAGCGGTCTAAGAGTCGGTTTTCCTATTGTTGCGTGCTTGACATTGGTTTTGGAGGTGGGACTAAGGTGCTGTGAAGAATCTCCAGCGAACCGGTTGGCAACTAATGAAGCCGCAAAGGAGTTAATATCCATCAGAGAGAGGTTCTTTAAAGCCAGAAGAACAGCTAGACGTTGAAGTGTTACTCGTTTTCCTTCACAAACTTTCAAACCTAGCTACCTAAAGGCTTATTCTGAGGCCTCGAATGAATAATCGTTTTCATAATGTGTGGTTTTCCTCTTTATATATATGTACCATAGTGCTTGTCTGCTTGCGGAGTGTTTTTAATGAAAGACTGTGTTATTTGCATACAAAAGATGAATGATATGTTGTAAGAATAGTAACTAATAAAGAGAAGAAGAAGAAAAACAAATTGTCCTTCTACGGAGAAAAGAATTTTATAAATAATGAAGCAGCATCTCGAAGATACAAAAGCAACAATATTGTGGTTGTTTAATCTTTTTGCAGGGAATTTAACGTATATCGGTTAAACTGTCAAAAAAAAATTGCTTTCGCACTTTCAAACGTTTTGGTTCCACATACCCGCAGCCCGCTTATGATTCTAGGCAACCTAGAGACTGTACGGAGCTAAGAGCGTCCACGACAATCATTTTGTAATCTTGATCCTTCAGGATTAACTGTAATACAATCAACGTTACAATGCATGTGTAGAGTAAAAGAAGATTCTATATTTTATTGATAAAACAATAACCTTGCCACATAATGAAGAAAGATATACAAATAGATAGTTACAAGCTGTAACGTACAACACATCTACATATATTCAAACACAAATCATATCAAAACAGACAAGAATTATACCCCTTTTGATCTATACCTCCTAACTCTAGTTATTTACTTTGATCGATGTGTATCGGTATCCAAAAAACCACCAAGATCAGTCACGCCTTTTTCACAAATCTATCAAACTTTGATGGTAATAAAGAGTCTTCAATGCTTTTACCTTGTGAGAAAAACCGCGACAAACACTCTAAACCGAAGAGGGATAAAGATTCTTCTTCAAATGGCCAGCTTCTGTTCTTGGGCCTTTTTCCCCGAAAAGAGAGAAACTTTCTGCTGGTTTCTCCGGGAGAAGAGAGACATCCTCGAGGGAATGCCTCAAGAAAGGAAAAAGGAACTTTCTCTATGTTGGCCTCTAAGAGAGGAGTGGATAATAAATGTTGTTTGGAGGGAGATTACCCGAAAAATGAGAAGCTTTTACGGTGTTTGGAATGGCGGGAGGAACGAGGGAGTGCTTGGTCAGCGGCAGCAGATCTAGGAGTGCTGGACACCGAGCTATGGACTGTATCATTCTTAGCATCCGAAGCTCGTGGAAGAAGAAACTTACAGCCAAGCTTGACAAGACGAGGCGAGCTCATTGAGCTAGAGGACTTGCTCACTCTCTTCTTCATCTCCTGCTTGATACTCTGAAACTCATCTTCCAATTCTCCAACCCGTGACCTCATTTTCTGCATATCAACTTTTAAAACGTGGTTTTGGCGCACAATGGTCACCCAACCATCTCGCTGAACTATCTCCTGTCCTGTTCTTCCACCAGGGATCGTCACTGCAGGAGCTGTTTCTGTGTTTGTGACATTTAGACCGCCTGCAAGAGCGGTTCTGAGATGCATTTGTTCGAAGAAGAGAACTTGAAGAACAACTCTGAGCGGTAACCTATCGTTATGGGAAGCATGAGCGCAAGCGTCAATGGAGAGTCTTTGGTAGTCCATGATGTTGCAGAGTTGTTCTTTATCTCTATCTGAAAGCCATGGATGCTCCTGACAAGTTCACATTCATATTCAATATTGGATCTTTTTTTTTGAAAAAAACATGAAAAGAACAGATGTTTTGATTATGATCCAACCTTAAAATAGATATCAAATGCTCTGTATAGACCATCATACAAGGGTCTTGAAGATTCTGGAAGTGCTGCTGCAAGAGACCGCATCTTATCCGGTTTCAGATTCACATCAGAAGCAACCTCTGCCATGTAGTTATCTACCAGCTTCGCCACTTTCATTAAAGGCACTGAAGAAGGAGACGTCACTGGATCCAAAGATGGAGGAGAGAACTCAGGTAACTGTGAAGATGACAATGACGATAGAAAATGGCATATTATTCGTTCCACACAATCTACATTGTACAGTGTCTCAGAATCAGAATAGTTAAGAATCAAAAGATTCTCAAGCGTTGCAAGCTCCAACTGCATCCCTATTCTTTTCTCCAACTTCTTTACACAATTCCCATCAACTCCTAAAATGAAAGCAACACGAAGGAGACCTAACAAGAACTTGCAGAATGATCTTCCTCTCTTGTCAGGTAGTAGGCTTAGAATGGTTTCAAGCAAAGCAATCTGATCAACAGGAGATATAGAGGATGGTGAAGAAGCCGTTGCCAAACTAAAACTCACAACTCTTCTTCTACTTTTGCTGCTGTCACCACTTGTTCCGCTCTGCCACCGTCCCAAACCCGGTAAGTACTTTCTCGCATAATACATCATAGCACCAGCTAAACTTTCTGCACGTATACCTTTTGTTTCCATAGTCTTGATGAGCCTTTTAAACAAATCTACACTAAGATAAGAAATATCTTCGTACCACCAATCCGAACCTGCGCTTCTCATTCGCGCTCCCGTGTTTATTCCGTTCCATAAAATGCTTCCACCTGGACTCTGCAATGTACCATACATCATCATAGGCCATCCAAACAAACTAGGGTCAGTACACACCATAGTGGACACAGCGTTCATGAGTTTTGGTATTGTCTGAAGCTTGTCTGCACTCTTCAACACCGGGTTGCAGCTTTGTAAGGCCAAGATACAGTCTTTCCAACTGTGAAGCACGTGTTTGTGCAGAAATGTTTCGACTTGGGAAATCAAGTTATCTTCCCCGTACTCATTTGTCATTTCGAGGTACTCAGCTGCACAATGTGTGGAGACTATGTTTTTCGAGGTGATATCTACTCGTGTCCCATAACAGAATTTAGCAACTATCAGGAAATTGTCTGCGCCACCAGGGAACTCTTCAAGCACTGTAGTCCAGAGTGATTCCTTATCAGTGATTTTAGAATCTTCATACATCCGTGCTAGCTTTCCACATTTTGAAACCAATGGAAACTGCAAATACACACATACATAACTCTTGTAGTTCTTTCAAAACAGTTGCTACTAATACTCATAGATACACACTCACAAGCAGACAGATTCATATAACATAGATACATATATTTCAATAAACATAACCATACATGTCGTTACATGCTTACAGAGCCATAACTAGTAGCTGAATCTATGTAATTGTTACCACAAGTAGACTAATGCGAACAAGTAAGCACCAACTACACTTATTTTTTATTAAGGCTACACAGCAGCAGAGCATTTATGTTCCTAATCTTAATACTAAATACCACCTAGCTAATCCTGCTTAACGGTAAAACACAAACTTACAGTAGAAGACAAATGCGATACCAAACTCATGAAGCAAGCAAAAGCATCAAAGAATAATCAAAACTAAATTTACCTTATGAAGATGGAACTTCACATCATCAACAACAACAGTGATATCACTTGACAGTCCTGTTTTGCAAAACCTGCATATTTAAAATCCAGCTCTCTTTATGATTTCCAAGTACAAATTTCATCTTATGTACTATCTATTCAATCCAATGTTTGAGATATGAGCATGGATCCAAAATTGTTTATTAACAAGCCAAATTGTGTAAAGTTAGTCTATCTCTCTGAGCATCTTTAAAATGATATGGCAAGTGAAGAATTGTAAGAAAAAGCTGCAAACTTTAAGGTCTCTGAGCAACCGACATCATAAATTTGAACAATTGAATGAAGTTTAGACCGAACCCATGAACTTAATTTGCATACACAAGCACACATACATGCAATTTAAGAGGGAGAAAGAGGTATGTACCAGTCATTTCCTTCTCTGTGAAACTCAGAGACTTTAGCAACAGGTGACATCTCACAAGAGAGAAGCAAACCAAATTCCAACCCAGAAAGATGATCAAAAAATTGAAAATTTCACATCTCACAAGGAAATATCAAAAAACAAAATCCTACCAAACCCAGATAATAATTATAAAATTGAATAAGAAACAAAAAAAAAAAAAAAAGAAGAGAAAACCACTAAACCACCATTAAAACTTTCAAACAAAAAGCAAATTTTAAGAAGAAGAAGAAGAAAAAGAAACAATTTTTATTGATCATTTTATAACCAAAAGTCACATAAGAGAGAAGACGTCAAGAAAGGGGTCAGTTTCGTGGGCAATGGTGTGGTGTGGTGTGTGTTGTAGACCTTTACAGCTAAATTCAACCAAAGACAGAAGAAAACACAATTTTAAAAATATAAATACTTTCTTTTCTTTTTTTCACTAAAATTGAAAACAAACAATTTCTTTAGTTTTGGTAGGTAATAAGAAAGAAAAAAAGAATGAGATTATTTTAGAGTGAATTCAGGGAAAAAGTTTTATAGATCCCAGAAAGAAAAGGATTTATTTCCTCTTTACGTTATGTAATGATATTTTGAGATGAAGTTAGAAAATACTAAAAAGTAATAAATCTGAAGGAAGAAGCGAGGGAATTAAGGAGACAAACAGACAAAAAGTAACTGTGTGTATGTGTCAAAGTGTTTCAGACCATTTTTTATAAGGACTACTAAGAGAGAGTCAAAATAAATAGACTCTACAGAGAGGTGGTAGAGTCAGAGGCTTCCGTTAGGTTCGGAGAAATTCAGGTTTGAACATGTAGAAAAAAAATAGAATTTTCGTACAGTGATTCATTTACTAGATTTACTGATCTTGTTAACTATTTATTCTTGGTAGAGATTAACTAATTATTCCGGGTAGAGATTTTGCTTATGGTTTTACACCTATAACCCCTAAATATTTTGTGTTAATGTAAATCTTTCTCTTTCAATTCAAAAATCTCAACTCTCTTTTTTTTTTTTGAATGAATGTAAAATTATATTCAAATAAAAAAAGAGTCTTTTTTACAATAGATGCATCCTTAAACCAAAAGGTTTGTCAAAAGAGTTTAAGAAAGTAGCTAAAAAAAGTGGTAAAAAAGAACTAGGTACGAGTAGCCAACCAAAGCTGCAAACCATCCCCCCACTTTGATGTTTGCGTCTGCAACGAAAGAAGCTTGTTACGAACCAGCCGATCAAGGAACTGGATTAGTTGATATGAGGAGCATGGTGTGTCCCCATGCGGACGCTTGTTACGTTCCAGCCAGATAGAATGAACCGAGGCCTGAAAAACAAGATGCAGGAGGAAACAGAGGGTACCCTTGATTGTTCCACAGGATAGCAAAGTCAAAATTTGAGTGAAGCTGGTTGAGACATGGCTAGGCAGAAGTTTCCGAGACAAAGCCTGCCACACCCGAGATGTGAATGGACAAGTGAAGAAAATGTGAGACAACGTCTCCATTGGTGCGCGACAAAAAACACAGGAGGGATCAACCCCTCTGTTCCATGAAACCATACGGTCCCCTGTTGCAAGTCTGTTCCGAGCTGCTAGCCAAAGCAAAAAAGAATGCTTAGGTACTGAGAAAGGAAACCAAACGCCCCTGTACCAGTTTACCTCTAATCCAGGCCGACGTAACTGCAACCAAGTCTCAGAAGTTGAAAAATGAGGCACATACTGATTAACTGAATTTTGCCAGAGAGCAGTGTCAGTAGGACTGGTGTGAACACCGTGAGGACATTGAGAAGAAAAGGCCATCGCTCAGCTCTATTTCCAGTTCAATCTGGTTGAGCAGAGCTGAGCGATGACGGCAATTGGTGTGTGACTGTAAAACAGTCAAGACCGAGGAAGCAGACGGAATACCAAGAGCAATAAAGCCGCTATCTCCAACAAGATCATAGAGGCACCCCATGGGAGACCAGTGATCATGCCAAAACGAGGTAGAAGCACCATCCCCCACCACCATCTGATGGAAAACTTTCGCATGTGGTCTATATTTGAGGAGCTTCAGCCACATCCAAGACCCTTTTGCAGGGGATTCTTTTACATACCAAAAAGAAGCTGATCGGAGTAACTCCCTCTGTATCCAATTCACCCAAAGTGAGTTAGTGGCCGAGACAATACGCCAGATCAACTTAAAGCAGCTAACCTTATTCACCTCTACAAGGGATTTCAGCCCAAGTCCACCTTCCATTTTAGGCAAGCACACATCCTTCCAGGCCAATTTATTTTTGGATGCATCGAGGTCAGGACCTGACTAAAGAAACGCTGCACAGATTCGCTCAATCTCCTGAACACAAGCACTCGGTAACCGAAAGGCAGAAATCCAAAATTTTGTGAGGCTTGCAATAACCGAGCTCAGAAGCTGCAGTCTCCCAGCAAAGGAGAGAAAACGGTGCTTCCATGAACCAATGTGAGAACGTATTCGTTCTATAAGAGGGAGGCAATCATGAATCGTCATTCTCTTCGTAAGGAGACGCAGACCCAAGTAACGAACTGGGAGGGTGCCAGCAGCAAAAGGAAACTGAGTGAGTAACGCCTCCCGTGAACGACTAGAAACTCCGGCAAGGAATAGTGTCGACTTCTCCAAGTTAATACACAAACTAGAGTATGCAGCAAAGTCCTTAAACATGTGGAGTATACCTTCCATAGAAGAGGCCCGACCATCCGAGAACACCATAATATCATCAGCAAAGCAGAGGTGAGTAAGTTGCAGACCTTTACAACGAGGATGGTAACCAAAGTGTCGTGCAGCAGCTGCCCTATCCAGCATAACCGATAAAACATTCATACATATCACAAAGAGGTATGGAGAGAGAGAGAGCAACCTTGGCGGAGACCCTTTGCACTTCTGAAAAACCCTGCAAGTTCTCCATTGACTTGAACAGAAAAGAGGCCATGGAGATGCACAATTGAATCCAATGCACAAACTTAGTTGGGAGGTTTAACGCCGTGAGGACATTGAGAAGAAAAGGCCACTGCACCGAATCAAATGCCTTTGAAATGTCAATTTTCATTGCACATTTAGGCGAGATGCCCTCTTTGTGATAATCCTTCACAATTTCCGTTGCAAGTAAGATATTCTCCATCAAAAGCCTATCCTTTATAAATGCAGACTGGTTTGGTGCAATAAAATTAGGAAGGATTGCTTTTAGACGGTTTGCCAATAGCTTTGAAATGATCTTATAAAGAACATTGCAACAAGAAATTGGGCGATAGTCCTTCATTTCCTTTGATGTCGTTGTTTTGGGAATGAGAGCAAGAATTGTAGTGTTCACACCTTTAGGCAGAAAACCAAACTGAAAAAAAGACTGAACAGCCTTTGTAAGATCAGGACCAAGTACAGACCAAGCACTCTTGAAGAACTCCACCTGGAGATTTATTTGATGGCATCGAAAAAGAACTTGTTTCACCTCCACCCCCGAAACCTCCAAGAGAAGTGCGTCCTGCTGTGACAGGGAACACCAAACCGGTAACAGGTCCTGCAATGTTTCTGTAGAAAGTCCTGTGAAGGCAGGTGGCTGATGAGTGAGCAAATGCGAAAAGAACCGCACCCCCTCAGCTTTAATATCATCCATAGTCGTGAGACAGCGACCACTAGGATCAATAACCTCATTGATAAAGTTCAGAGATTGCCTCTCCTTGATGGCATTATAGAAAGCCCGATTATTTTTATCACCCACATGCAACCAATGCAATTTGGATCTTTGTTTCAAGAATGTCTCCTCCAAACCAGCAACGTGCTCCCAGCGAGCATTAGCAGAGGCCTCCTCTGCAAGGTTATGAAGCGTTGGATGTGCATGAACAGCTAACTTCTTAGCACAAAGATCCTCATAAGCAGCAGTAGCCCTACGGGAAATGTCAGACAGCTTGTTACAACTTAACTCTCTCAATAGCGGCTTTAACTGCTTCAGCTTCCTACTCAAACGAAAGAGAGCAGAAGTTGAAGGATACAGTGCTTGAGTTTCTCGCCAGAAATCTGCAACAGTGGGTAAAAACTCTGGCTGAGCGTCTATAAGATTTGTAAATTTGAAAGGCCCCTTTTTTCGCTACAACCCCGCATCTAAATAAATCTTTCCCCTCAAATGATCAGAACAGCCTCCAGCCTCCATCAAAAAGTATGAATTAGGGAAGAAACTATCCCAAGCCACACTGTGAAGAATTCTGTCCAGCTTCTTGCAGATAGGCCCATTCTCCTGATTATTACACCAAGTGAACAGAGGACCTATTGCCCGTAAATCCACTAAAGAACAGTATATCTGAGTGTCATGGAAATCACGCATCCCCAAAGTGACCATTGGCGTAACCAAAGAGTTTGAGTGTTCGTCAATATCAAGCGTTTCATTGAAATCACCCATCAAAATCCATGGTTTACCACGAAGAGAAGCTAAATCGTGTTGTTGCTGAATGTCACGCCAACGCTCTTTGCGTTCCTCTACTGTATTACATGCATAAATAAAAGAACACCAAAACTCCTCAGTTCCTCCTCCAAGCTTTACAGAACACGTTATCAACTGTCCACTCTTGAATACAACCTGAAGTGTTGTTTGACGGCTCCCAAGAACCCAGACTCTGCCAAGCCTACTGAATTCATAATTTGACACCAAATTCCAGTCACCAAATGTTCTCCCCAACACCCGACTAACATTTGTCTCCTGAACTTTGGTTTCTAACAAACAACCAAAATGAAAATTGTTTATTCGGACCCAATCTCGAATTATATCCAGCTTACTTGTCTTATTCAAACCTCGAATATTCCAGAAGAAACCAGACATTAAGGTTTGTTAGGAGGTGCCTTCTTGTTGATAGTGCTAGAGCCATTGCCCGTAGCTTGTTGAGAAGAATCAGAGAGGAATTTATGAGCATTCTTGGAATTGCGAGGCTGTTGTACACAAAGAGCAACCTGGTCCTTTGAATTCAATGGCTTTCGGACAGTCGCTAGAACCGTCTCTTTCCCAGTCTCTGTAACAGTAGGGATGTCAAATTTTTCAACCTCCACACGATCAGTACTGGCACAAACTCCCCCTCTTCAGAGTCCCGTAAGGCATCAAAACGTGTTGGAGAAGCAATACGAACTTGACCAAACACCAGTTGCTTCTGCAAATTTTTTGAATTCTTTCCTCCCGAATGTGTAACTGCAGTCCAATCCCCTTCATTGGAGGTTCCCCCTGTTCCCTCATAGACAACAGGAGGATTCACAGCAGCAGTCTCCGCCACCGGTAAATTAGAAAGGGTCGTAGTTGCCGACGCAGGTGTAGGCACTGTTGCAGCAGGTGAAACTACCTGAGCAGAGGGAAGAGCTGGCATGCCCGTTGACTGCGAGCTAAAGAGGACATTTGATTTGACTAACTTCACTAAACAACCATCATCAGAGTGCCCCCACCGTTTGCAGAAGCTACAGCGATGAGGCAACCAAGGGTATTCATACTGCACACAAACTTCTTCCCCACGAACTGTAAAGAAGTACGTTTTTGGAAGCTCTTGCATTAGATTAACCTCTATAAAGATTTTTGCCTCCCCAAAATTAGTCACCAATTCCGTATCCGGATGCAAACGCTTAGGTTCACCCACTGGACTCGCAAGAAAGCTGAGACCTGCCCACGTGAACATAGAGTGCGGGACATGTTTAAATCTCAACTTTCTTTATTGGATTCATTGTACTAACGGGTTGTATATGAAATATGATATCACATTCACACAACAAACATATTACCCAAATTTGGCTACATATCTTATATATTTACCCAAATTTGACTCTAAAATCACTAAAAAGACTATATAGATAAGACTTATATCATGGCTAAAACACCTAAAAACCATGATATATCAATTCCCCCATACTTAGCTTTTGCATGCCCTTAAGCAAATCAAGAACTTCATCTGTGGAAAAGGTTTGAAAACGCGGAAAGTCCTTTTCTTTTTAAAGTAATGCCATGATCATCCACACCATAATCCATATGCTTAGCAGACAAATCCAAATCGAACCACCATGTACTTCTCCGTTGGCATTTGTAACATCCCAAATTCCAGAACATCCTCCATTAAGCCTTCATCGATGGGTTTCATCAATTTGATCAATGTCAAGAACCTTCTAGACTCATTCCCGTACAATACCATAACAAGCAAGACAATATCTTTAACACATGTGGTACTCTTTCTCTGCCCCAGGCTTATTCTATTTATTATTCCTTTGAGCTTTGCTTCATTTTTTTTTTCTTATTATTTTTTTTTCTTTTTATCAAAGTTGTAGGCGAATAATAGGGTCATCGGTAATTTACCTACCCCTCGCTTCCAAGCTTTCTGTGATCATTTGACTCAAGAGTAGAATAATGGGGTCACATGTAATTTACCTATCCCTCTAAACTGATCAAAATCATCTCATATTTTATTCTTTTTTTTTAAACAAAGCTCTCAAGAAAAATATATAAAACTTAAATAAGGGAGGGGAGTACCAATTTTTTCTTTTCTGAAATCTTACTTGTCAGGTATGAACAAGGAGTCAAGCCCTATGAACATCATTCTCCTTGATGAGGTAAAAAGAAAAGCGCAGAAATTACCTCAGGCTCTTGTGGATTCTGTTGGAAATTTGAATGTCTCTGGTTCACTGGTCAGCCTTTAGATTTTTCATTAGTCGGATTCTGGATTCAATCTGCAGTATTAATCAACCAAGGCAGTACTCTAAAACGAAAAATCAAAGTTCCCAACAAAAATTTTGACTCAATAAATTTTTTTTTTTTTCGACTGACTCTCAAAAACATAAACGTAGTTAGTAACTGCCTCCCCCAGACTTAAACAACACTGTCCCCAGTGTTATCAAGTAAGAGATTGGCGAATAAAATAAAAATAAATCAAAATCAAAAGAAAAATGAAAATGAAAAACCTACCAGTGGGTTGCCTCCCACTAAGCGCTTGTTTTCAGTCATTAGCTTGACTGTGTCGGATCTCAGGCATCCGGTGGATCAGAACGTGGCATTGAATGCTTTTGAGAGAATGTCCTCTTCATCCAAGGTGGTGTATAAGCTTTAGCTGCATGAGGTTTGCAAAGGATGTGAGGAGCAGGACCAGTGTGGGATTTAGGGACGGGTTTGCTTCTTTTTTTTTCCTGCAAAATCATCAACAGAAGAAAGAAGCGCTCTATGATAATCTCGTGGCTTGGTTAACTGCACAACAGTTTTTGTACCTTTCAAATTCTTATTGATGAATGGAGAGGGTTTGGGTGAAGAAGATGCATACCTTTGACTTACCTGTGGGTTCTTGACTGTGGAATGGTGAGATTTCAGCTTTACAACTGGTCTAGGAATTGCAGCTAAGGAATCAACTCGAGAATCTTCGGTTTTAGACAAGTCCAAACTGGCTCTGGAAGGTGTGTCGATCGATGCTACATCTGCATCGATCGATGCTGAGCCTGCAACTCGTGTTTCTTCAATGATTCTGCAACCTTTCTCAGCAATCCGTGTTTCCATCACAAAAACATCATCTACCAGCGACTTTTCATGGATCAGAACCACATCATGGTATCTAGTACTGATTAGATGATCTCCACTCCAATCTTCAAGCTTAGCAGCTTGCTTGCTCACTTTCTCAGCAGTATCCAACTCTTTGACATACCCAGCAGTAATATCTTCATGAGGCTCTATGAGTGGATCATCATCAGAAGCAATCTCCACAGAAAATGTCAGACCATCAATAGTGAGAGCTCTTCTCAGCTTGTCCATCTCAAAGTTCATGACCAAATCATCCACATTCAGAGATATGTGCCCCTTCTTAACATCAATGATGGCACCAGCTGTAGCCAAGAATGAGCGTCCTAAGATGAGAGGATCACTAGGCTCTTTGTCATATTCCAGCACCACAAAGTCAGTGGGAATCATGCATTCTCCAATCTTACTCGGAACATCTTCTAAGACACCTTCAAGAATCCTTCTGGATCGATCAGCTAAGATAAGAGAGATCCTAGTTGGCTCGAAATTTGTCATCCCAAGTCTCACAGCAACAAAATGTGGCATTAAATTGATACTAGAGCCAAGATCGCAAACAGAGTGACGAAACCTTCCTGTGGAGATAGAGCAATCTAACACATTAACTTCTCTGCAACCCTACTCGGAATCATTGCACTCACTTTCTTAGAGACAACCACTTTCTCTTTCCTCTCTTTCTTCCTTTGAGCAGGCTGGTTCAAAAGAATTGCACTGACATCCTTGGTTAGCAAAGCTCCTTCCTCAGGGCTCAAACCATTAGTGACCATCCTCTTCACATATCTCTTAATCCCAGGAGAAAACTTGACAGCATGAATCAAAGGCATCTCTATCATCACCTTATCCATCATATCCTTGCATCTAGCTTCCTCAAGCTCCTGCTTAGACCTCCTAGGCTTAGGAAAAGGAACCTTAATTAGGCTTATATGCTTTTTCTTAATCGGATGGTGGAACTGGAACAGAAACCGAAGCTGTCTGTGGGTCGTGTCGATCGATGCTGGCATTGTGTCGATCGACGCTTGATTGAGTTTGCATCGATCGATGCTCTTCTGTAGTGTCGATCGATACTGGATCAACTAACGTATCTTTGTCTCCTTCCTTCACCAAAATTGCATTACAAGCATGCTTGGGATTCGACTATGTTCTTCTAGAAAGAAGTTCCTCTTGTCTTTTAACAGACCCAACAGTCTGAATCACTTGATTCTCCAGCTTTTTGACATGAGTGTTTAATGCATTAAACTTCCCGTTCAGCTCGGTGTAGACATTGTCAATCTTCCCATTGATTGTTACTGTCAACTGTTCTTGACCCTGAAGAATCTGCTCAAGCATAGCCTCCATTCGACTCTCAGAAGTCTGTGGAGGTGGAGATTGATAAGAAGAGTTCCCATAGGTTCTTGTAAAACCGCTGTTTTGTTGCTCCTTCTGGTAATCCGGCTTAGGAGTATAGCATGAAGAGTTCCCACTGTAAGGCCTATTGCTTTGTTGATTTCCAAACTTCTGACCCTGACATCTTCTGTAATCTCTGGCTTTGGCTCAAAAATCTCAACATCTTTAACAAAATGGACTGACTTCTTTCCAACAAGAAGATTGTGCACTGAATCGAGTTTGGCATTAACTGAAGCTAGCTGATTTGAATCATAACCCTCATGTGCTCTTTTCCGCTCTAAGTCTGCGTTCTTGGTACTGTTGCTTGATGCTAGCCTTTCTATCAACTTTTCAGCATCATCTGGGTACCTTGTCTTGAAGTTCCCATCACTAGCAGCATCCAAAGCCAACTGATACCTCCAGTCAATCCCGCTAAAGCAGATACTGATCAACTGCACCTCTGAGAAACCATGATGTGGACAGTCCCTCTGGTATGCTTTGAATCTTACCCAAGCAGCTTTGTAAGATTCAGCAGGACCTTGTCTAAAAGTGGAGAGCTTAATCCTCAGCTCATCAGACATCGCATCATCGTATAAATAGTTCAAGAATGCCACCTTGATGTCATGCTAGGTTGTCAGAGATCCTGGTTTGAGTTGTCTTAGCCAATGAGAAGCTTCCCCAGCAAGAGAGTAGGGGAAAAGCTTGCAATAGAGATAGTCCTCTGTGACTCCATTAGCTTTAATACTTGTGACTATATCCTCAATAAGCTCAATATGGTCTAGAGGCTTCTCATGTGGAAGGTTCTGGAATGGCCTTTGTCCAACAAGAGCAAAGTAGGCAGGCTTCAACTCAAAATCATTTCTTGGGAATGGAGGAGGGACAATTGCGGAGCGGTTCTCATAGAATAAGTTTGGTTTGTTGAAGTCCGCAAGATTCTTGACAAGCTCTCCATTGTTGTCCCGTCGCCTCTGAACATTCTCAGCATCGGCTCTGGCATTGCATCGATCGACACCAACGTTTCGTCGGTCGATGCCTTCTTGGTTGCATCGATTGATGCCATCATTGCGTCGGTCAACGCCACCTGCATTCTCATTCACCACGACGAGTTCTTCCTGAATAACCCGTCCATCAGCATCAAGTTTTGGCGTCGTTGTAGTATAGTGGTAAGTATTCCCGCTTGTCACATGGGTGACCCGGGTTCGATCCCCGGCAACGGCGCCAAAATTTGATATGCTCAAATTACCCTAGAGTTACTCTCTCAAATTAAGAGATCAATTGTAGTACTTAGAGATCGAATCCACAAGAACTCTTGATTTACAAAATAGATTTAATAATCTTTTAATTATGCTAAACAGAAATTGTAATTTAAATAGCAATGCAAAACAGAAAATAAAAGAGTTGTAAAATTCAGAAGGATTAAACGCTAGGCCTAGGGAAATTCTCAGAAAATCATGGAAAATCAGATCAATTAATTAAGCAAGCATGATTCAATAATTAAGCAGCGTTCTTGAACTCTAAACACAATTATAAAATAAATCAGTTCTCACTGCAAATATTATCTAAATTTAAAACCAGAAGATCCAAATCTCTTTGTAAAATTCTAGGTTAAAAATCAGCAATAAAATCAAGTTTAGATAAGTTCACAAAATCACTAATTCAAATATCTTTGCAAAAAGTAATTTTGCTCACCAAAGGTTTTTGTCAGGAAAATCAATTATATTCTCATATCAATCAATAATCCTAAGATCTAAATCAAGATGACTAATCAAAGATCTAGCATTAAAAACAACCTATGGTGAAGAACAAGAAAGATAATGAATCCAAAATAAATAGATCTATTAATCCATGAAATCCCTAATGAGAAACCCTAAACCTAACAATCAGATCTACTCAGACATAATCAATGAAACACAAAACATCTTCTGAATAAATTGCATTAAGAAAGAGATTAAAGTATAAGTAAAGGAGTTTTGAATCTTCTCTAAAGGAGTCTTGATTCTTCTCTCCAAAAGCTCTCTAAAAATCTCTCAGGGTTTTGCTCTCAAAAATTGCAGGGAAAAAATAAAGCTTAGGTCTAAACAATGATCCAAAAATCGTATTTATATTTTTAAAAACATCCAGGGACTAATGATGCAAATATGGAAAACTTTGGGGCAGCTTTGTAAATCTTTATAACTTGTAGGAAAACTTCCAATTTCTTCTTTTGGCTCTGCATCGATCGAAACCATATCTTGCATCGACCGATGCTGATCTCTGAATTCGTCTCCCAACTCTACAGCTCAGCCTTAATGCTTGATTATGCTCCAAATCCTCCTATTTAGCTCCATTAAGCTCCCATCCATGCTAAATCCTATAAAGACTCAAAAAGACTCTAAAAACACTAAAAAGACTATATAGATAAGACTTATATCATGGCTAAAACACCTAAAAACCATGATATATCAGTGGCGTGACGTGCTGATGTGGAGAAAGATTGTGGAACGCGGTGACAAAGATGCGTGAGAAGAAAGAAAGAAGATATCAAGATATACTCGAAGATATTGAGAGTATATTTGATTAGAAGAGATAAGGAAGAATATTTTCTTAGGGATAAGGAATATTTTCTTTTAGGTACGATACACAAAGATCTAGGTTAGAGATTGTTTGTGTGGGTATAAGTAGACGAGGGTTAACTGCAAAAAGAGCTAGCACTCGTGGGGATAAAGTTGTGAGTTTTGTAACCTTCAAGCATTCTTAAAAAGGCTTAGAAGGGGAGTGTGTTTTGAACTCTTTAGATCTACACAGGATGTTGTGTTAGATAGATAGGAGAGTGAGCTTAGTTTCAAGTCTTGTAAGAAATGAGAGTTTTTATAAGATTGAATAAAAGCGTTTGCTAGGCGCGGTTGCAGGCGGGTTATTTGAATTGTGTGTTCTCTATACCTTTACAATTGGTATTAGAGCAGACACGTGATAAAAAGTTCTGGTATCCTTTTTCAACTGGTGAGATCTTGCGACAAGGGTATGGAGAAATCACTAGATTTTGTTGCGGTTCAAACACCATTGAAACTCAATCCTGAGTGCTTTGGTTTTTGGAAAGTTTCAGTCAAGCAGGCCATCTCAAGCATCGACATGGAAGCTTGGTTTGCGGTGGAAGATGGTTGGTAACATCCTACGGAGAAGAAAGAGGAAGGAGAACTAGTTCCTAAACACAGGAAGAAATGGACAGCAGAAGAAAAAGCGGAGTCCAGACATAACTCACAGGCACTGTCAGTTATCTTCAAGTCTCTGCCTAGGGACATCTTCAACCAAGTTCAAGGATGTGTAGCAGCCAAGGAATCATGGGATATTCTGGTCGTCACTTTTGAGGGTACATGTAGGGTCAAACGCACAAGGCTGGACAATCTTGCATCAGATTTCGAAAACTTGCACATGTCTGAAACCGAGTCAGTGGCTGATTACAGCAGCCGGTTGAGTGGTATTGTGCAAGAAGCTGTAGTCTTGGGTAAACGGTATAAGGACAAGAAGCTGGTGAAAAAAATCATCAGAAGTCTGCCTGACAAGTTTCAACCACACAGGTCTGCTATAGATGTGTCACTGAATTCTGATGAGGTCAAGTACAATCAGGTGGTTGGGATGATGCAGGCGTTTGAGATACAGCTAAAGAAGAAAGAAAAGATGAATGAGAAGTCTTTTGCCCTCAAAGCTATAGAGGAACATAAGCTTGCGGAATCTCAGGAGGTTGCTGATGAGGAAAAGTGGGCTTGTTGGTTAAGAAGTACTTTCGCAAGATGGAAAGAGGTCAGCGGAAGGGAACCACATCGCTCATGAAATCTGATACTGATAAGGAGATCAGGAAGAGTGACAAGCAGGAGCGATAATGTGCTGAGTGTGAGGGATATGGACACTACAAGTCTGAGTGTCCAAACAACAAACGTAATAGTTCTCTGCAGTGCTATGGGTATAAGGGTTATGGCCATACTAAGTTTGATTGTCTTTCACGTGAGAACAAGCAGAAATCTTACATTACTTGGAGTGAAAGTGACTCAGATGAAGAAGACAGCAAAGGTGAGATTCTGAACAGGTTTGTGGCACTGCTGGGTGTCATTGAGGAAGACGAAGAAGACGAGGTGTTGGTGAAAAATAAAGGTATAGATGAGAAGGTTGAATCTGACTCAGATGGAGAGGAGGCTAATTTGTCGATAGAAGATCAGATAGAGCTTCTTATCAGACAATGTTGAAAAAGACCCAAGACAACACCCAGTTGACTTCCGAAAGGGATACTCTACAGCTGAATATTGCAATGCTCACTAAAGAACTAAGTGAAGAGAAGGCTAAGACTCTGCGTCTTGAGAAGCAGTTAGAGGAACATTTGAAGAGCATCAGGATGCTGAGTAAGGGAACTAAAGATTTGGATACATTGCTTAGTACTGGAAGATCAAGCAACTTGAAGTGGGGTCTGGGTTATCAAGGAACAAACACTGACACGACTACCCAATTTGTCAAAGGGATGGAGTCTGAGCCTAAGCTGAAAGAGAAGAAATTCCCTACAACCATCAGTCCGTATGGTCAGCATTCTGTGAAACAGAATCCGAAAATCCAAAGGATGAGGATGCAGACTAGGTTGCCTACAAGACAACCATATGCCCCAAATGGTTTTCAGCAGACGGCTCAGAGACCTGTCCAGCTTAGCAGAAGAAGAGGATGTTGGTATTGTGGACATCTAACTCATTATAAAGCCCAGTACTTCCAATTTCAGAATCGTGTGTGAAGCCTGATGCAACATGGTGTGTTTTATCCAGCTGTAAGAAGAAACACTCAGAGATATGTCATGAAAGATGATCTCTACTGTCAGGTGGCATACACAGCCGAAAGAGCAGAGGTTGATCAGGCCAAGTGGTACTTTGACAGTGGATGCTCCAGGCATATGATTGGTGCCCTAGACAATCTTTCTCATATAGAAGATGTTGCTGAGGGAGAGTTACTTTTAGTGATGGAGGAAAAGGAACAATCCGAGGAAAGGGTACAACTAGTGGTGAATCTCAACCACATCTAAAGGATGTTTTCTTGGTCGATGGGTTGAAGGCAAATCTAATAAGTATTAGTCAGCTGTGTGATGAAGGTCTGGATGTCACATTTACCAAGAAGGGGTGCAAGGCCAACAAGGATCTGTTAGGCTTAGAGGAAGGAGATCTGGTAATAACTGTTACATGTGGAAATCATCAATGCAGTGCTTCAACACGACCACTGAGTTGGACACAGAGCTGTGGCATCAGAAACTTGGTCACTTGAATATTCGCACAATGCTGAGATTGGCTAATCAAGAAGTTGTGCGTGGAATTCCTAAGCTGAAGGGTAACCCACATTTCATATGTGGTCCTTGCAACAAGGGCAAGCAAGTCAAGGCATCTCATGGGCCAGTGGCAGACATTCGAACTAGCCATGCACTTCAACTGGTTCATATGGATCTGATGGGTCCTATACAAGTTCAAAACATATATGGGCGACAGTTCATTTTTGTCATGGTTGACGACTACACTCGCTAGACCTAGGTGCGATTTCTGCGTGAAAAATTGGACACTCTCAAATGTTTCCGCATACTTGCCTTGCAGATTAAGAGTGAAAAGTGATATATCCAAACTATTCATAGTGATCATGGAGGTGAAATTCATAATGACAAGTTTGATCAATTCAGCGGTCATCAGGGCATTATTCATCAGTACTCTACTCCAAGAACACCATAGCATAATGAAGTTGTAGAGCGGAAGAACAGAACGCTGCAGGAAATGGCATGAGCTATGCTGCATGGAAATCAGGTTCCTCATCAGTTCCTCTACAGGTGCCTGTTACATCATCAACCGAGTGTATGTCCAACCAAGGACCAACAAGACTCCCTATGAGCTGTGGAAAGAGAAGTCTCCAACAGTAAGCTATTTTCATGTGTTTGGTTGTCTCTGCTACATTCTGAATGACAAGGATCAGTTGGGTAAATTTCACTCCAAGAGTGATGAAGGGATCTTCCTTGGTTATTCTGGACATAGCACTGCATTCCGTGTCTACAACAAACACACACGATCGGTTCAAGAAACTGTAAATGTTGTTTTTGATGATACCTTGTTTCAACGGGTTGCTATGGTGCATGTTATCTCAGACAAGGACCTGGTAACTGATGATGAGAAGCACGAGCAAGGACCTGAAAGCCATGGTGACTCTGTCAGCCCTGTGTTATCATCGGATGCTCTTCCTCCATCTTCTCAGGTTCATCGGAATCACTCCTCTGGTGATGTTATCGGTGCGATTCAGGGGGGTAGAGTTACCAGAGGAAAACATATTGATTTTGCTCAACTGGCTGGAAAGAAACAGAAGGTTGTTGTTCCTGACACTGTTTCTCAGGACTCTGATTTTGTTCAATTTGCCTGCTTTGTTTCAACTATGGAGCCAAAGAATCACAAAGAGGCACTTCCTGATGAGTTATGGGTTGTTGTAATGCAAGATGAGCTGGAACAGTTTGAGCGAAGTAATGTGTGGGAGCTCACTAAACGTCCTGCTAATGTCAATGTAGTGGGAACAAAGTGGATTTTCAAGAATAAGAGTGATACCAGTGGGTGCATTATGAGAAACAAAGCAAGGTTGGTGGCCCAAGGTTACTGTCAAGTTGAAGGAGATGATTTTGATGAGAATTTTGCTCCAATAGCAAGGTTAGAATCAATCAGATTCATGTTTGGTATGCCGTGTGCTTTCAAGTTCACATTACATCAGATGGATGTTAAAAGTGTCTTTCTGAATGGAATACTACAAGAAGAGGTCTTTGTTGAGCAACCAAAAGGCTTTGAGAACCCACAACATCCTGAGCATGTGTACCGGCTGAAGAAAGCGTTGTATGGTCTCAAGCAGGCTCCGAGAGCATAGTATGAGAGGTTGACTACATTCCTTCTGGATCAAGGCTACAGTCGCAGGAGTGTAGACAAAACACTGTTTGTTCTTAACAGTAACAACGCGCTGATGTTTGTTCAGATCTATGTCGATGACATCATCTTTGGTTCTACTTGTCAACCTTTGGTAAAACAGTTTATGGAAAGCATGTCACAAGAATTTGAGATGAGTATAGTGGGAGAGCTAAAATATTTTCTGGGGTTGCAAGCGGAACAATCTGCTGATGGGATTTTCGTGTCTCAAAGCACCTATGCCAAAGAGTTCGTACAACGGTTTGGATTAGGGAAGAGTAAAGAAGAAAAGGTTCCTATGGGTGTCAATGACAAGCTTTCAAAAGATGAAGGAGGCGAGGATGTGGATGAGCGACTATACAGAGGTATGATTGGAAGCCTGCTATATCTGGCAGCGAGTCATCCAGACATATGTTTTTAGTGGGATATACGCACAGTACCAAGCCAAGCCTAATATGTCACACTTACTAGCGGTTAAGAAGATCATCAAGTACATCAAAGGGACAATGAACTTTGGTATTTTCTACACCAAGGATACCAACACCAGTCTAAGTGGATACTGCAATGCTGATTGGACAAGATCTGTGGATGATCGTCGAAGTACAAGTGGGGGATGCTTCTTCATGGGCAACAACCTGATATCGTGGCACAGCAAGAAGCAGAACAGTGTCTCCCTATCAACCGCTGAGGCTGAATACATTGCTTTGGGCAGCTGTTGTACACAGCTTCTGTGGATGCGTCAAATGTCCTCCGACTATGGTATGGACTCTCATACTTTGTTGATTCATTGTGATAATTTGAGTGCAATAAACATCTCTAAGAATCCTGTTCAGCATTCTAGAACCAAACACATAGATATTAGACACCACTTTGTTCGTGAACTAGTTGAGGCGAAACTGATCGAGATTGACCATGTGAGCACTGATTTTCAGTTGGCTGATTTGTTTACTAAACCTTTGGACTTTAACAGATTCACAAATCTAAGAAAATCAATTGGTGTATGTGAACTCTAACCTATTTCTGAGTTGTGTTGATCTAAGACAGGAACATGAGTTAGGACAGATCATGGAAATCCTGGAATATATAGAAGATCAACATTCTGAAAAAAAAATAGCTGTGGGAAATAGCTGCCTGTCATGCCGGTCTGTCCATCCTGTTAAACGTTGTCATGATTTAAGGAGGTCAAAGAGCTGTGAAGAGACATGCACATTTATTCTCAGGATCAATGACATGTTGAATGATAAGCCTAGAATTAGTGACTGACAAAATCAAGTGATGTCACTGAAGCTCAAGCTGATGAAGCAGCCATCAAGAGGCTGAGTTGAATAATAAAAATGGAAAAGAAAAAAAAATGTTGTGCTCGTCAGCTGCCTTAACATGTTGGGATGGACTGAAGACTGAAGGCATGCTAGTGTGAAAGACTACCCACATGCAACAGTGCTCTGATCTTCGACAATTCAAGAGATTGTGATAGTTCCTAGTGAAGGTTCTGAACAAGTGGTTGACACGACACAGGTATGGCTAGTGTTCTAATTTAAAAAAAAAAAAAAAAAAATTTTTTTTT
>NC_025693.1:13659678-13666151 GCF_000633955.1 Camelina sativa
AAAAAAAAAAAAAAAAAATTTTTTTTGCTCATGTGTGTTTAATTCTCGATCTTAGTCCCTTAGGCTTTATCATTAGTGGCTGTGTGTATCAGTGTTTGATTCATGAATCTGATAAATTGGGTCATAAAAGGGAAAGAATGTGATTTATTAGTGCACCGTCATTAATTGTGACTAAATAAATTGACAAGAGAATGTAGTCGTAAAAGGTAATAGATGCAGTGTACATTGATGGTTAATTGAGTGTTTTCAAGATTGCCTTTTATTTTTGGGCCGAGACCGAGCGGCCCATTGAGCCACATGAGCGTGTATAAAAGGAACAGCTAGGGTTTTTGGATTTTCCTCATCACCTTTGTGATCTCAATCCTGTGTCTCTTAAGCTTCTAATTCATATATTCTCTCTTCTCGTGTTTCAACACTCTAATCGTCAAGAAGTCTGTCTTTAGTGGTTTTCACTATGATAACAGCTTGGATGAGGAGCTTCACACTCCACCGTCTTCATTGCCTCCACCGACTCCTCATGTTTCGATCAATCCTACAACGGCGATGGTTGTCTATGAGCCCCGCAACGAGTCCACCACTGCAATTCTGGCTCTGGTGGATCCAATCCTTCACCCTCCTACTTCGAGGGAAACCACGAGACTTGTGACTCTTCGTCATCTCTGCCTAGAGAATTGTCGCCTCGGTTTTCGGTTGTAGATCTTACCGGTGATGTGCCAATGCCTGCTCTGTCATCTCAGGGAGTCTCCTCGCGTCTGCGCAAAAGACAACCGCCTGCTGATCTCAACAGCCGTGACTCGAAGCGTCCGTCTCTTCCCAGGGATAAGGGCACCTCCACAACCTCTCGCCGTGCCGCTTTGAAGGAGTTTGACTCCAAACGGTTCACGTCCTCCGAAGCTGCTCGACGGTATGGGTTCTTTGCCTCTCGAACACTTGCCCCAGAAGTAAGTTACTCTCTAGGAGTCACTGATCAGGCTAGGGAGTTCATAGATAGAGCTGGACTGCTTAAAACAGTCACACAAGTTGGGTCCTTTGATTCGGATGTGATCTATGAGTTCTGGGCAAATCTACCAACGGTCAAGGTTGAGGGGGAGTCTCTTGAGGTGTTTGTTCGCGACTAGGTCTACGAGTTTTCTCCGAGCCGCATCAATGCTCTGTTTGGTCTACAGTCTGTGGATGTGCGTCAACAGCGGTTGCAGACGGCTGCAATTTTGGAGGAGGATCTTGCACTTTTCCTCTCTGATGGTAAGGTAAAGTCCTGCAAGAAGCTGGTGTCCACTGCGATCAAGAACCCTGTCATCAAGGATCTGCATGGGATATGTTGTAGCAACTGGTCTCCAACTGTGAACACGGGGTACATCACAACGAACAGGGCTCTGGTGATCTACATGATTATGCATGGGATTTTGTTCGACTTTGGACGAATGAACTATGAACAGATCATACAGTTGGGGCTATAAGCTCAGTCAGGCTTTCATTTGCCGTTTCCCAGCCTTATCCACCAGTTGCTGACTGCTTAGTGACCTGTTCCAAGTCTTTGGTCCCAAAACGCCAAGAAGACCAAGGGGAAGAAGAATGCATCAGTTCTAGTTGGGCATGCTCCTCGGAGTGGTTCATCTGCAGAGCGCAACGCCATCCGGTTGGCTATCAAGATCCTGCAAGAAGCCTTTGACGCTGTTAAGTAGTCTCTCACCTTGTTTATATTTTGACTTGTGGCTTGTCCTATTGATATTTTTAACTAAACTTTGCCAAAAAAGCAAGGGGAGATGAGTCTGATTCAGAGGCTTGAGGGGGAGATTGAGCTGTGGGGGAGCTGTTTATTTTTGTTGTTTTATTTTTGTTCCTTTCAAACTTTGCTTTGCTGGAGTTTGAGGCTTGATGGTTTGTATTGGTGGGATGACTTTTTGCTCGCCTTAACAAGCGTTTGTTTGCTTAGATCATTGTCCGTTGCACTTGTTTGCGGGCATGGTTGTGTTTTTTTGTTGGCTGTGGTTGTGTTTTTTAGGTTTTATGCTTTGGATGCTTGTGTGGCAAGATTCAATCAAAAAGGGGGAGATTGAAAGTGCGTCAGAGCTCTGATAGTAATAGGAGGCTGTGAAGTGTCTCAGAGGTCTGATATGCTGATGTGGCGTGACGTGCTGATGTGGAGAAAGATTGTGGAACGCGGTGACAAGATGCGTGAGAAGAAAGGAAGAAGAGATCAAGATATACTCGAAGATATTGGGAGTATATTTGATTATAAGAGATAAGGAAGGATATTTTCTTAGGGATAAGGAATATTTCCTTTTAGGTAAGATACACAAAGATCTAGGTTAGAGATTGTTTGTGTGGGTATAAGTAGACGAGGGTTAGCTGCAAAAAGAGCTAGCACTCGTGGGGATAAAGTTGTGAGGTTTGTAACCTTCAAGCATTCTTAAAAAGGCTTAGAAGGTGAGTGTGTTTTGAACGCTTTTAGATCTACACAGGGTGTTGTTTTAGATAGATAGGAGAGTGAGTTTAGTTTCAAGTCTTGTAAGAAACGAGAGTTTTTATAAGAGTGAATAAAAGCGTTTGCTTGGCGCGTTTCCAAGCGGGTTATTTGAATTGTGTGTTCTCTATACCTTTACAATATACTATACATATATATATATATATATATATATATATATATATATATATATATATATATATGGGCAGATCTACGTGTGCACTAGGTGGGGCACGTGCCCCATACACCTTTATAAAAATCGTTTAAGTGATAAGTTATTGTCTTATTGATATGAGTTTCTTAGCTCATTTGGGAAGAGTGCCCCATATTTATTGGAAGGTTAAGGGTTCAAATCCCTCAACATGTACTTATTGTTAAAAAATTTATCCTTTTCAATGTTATTTATTACTGGATTTTTCAAAAAAAGTAAATATAATTTTTGTGCCCTATATTATTTTTCTCCCTAGATCCGTCACTGTATATATATATATATATATATACAAAAGAAATCGTCGAATGATTTAAGATTTATAAAAAGGTTCCATAATCAATATTCCCTTTGTATGAATTCAAAAAAAAACTAATTTTAGTTATATATCCATGCACATTTATAAATGTTATTGAATAAATTATATCTTATGTTTCTAAATAAGAAGTTCAAAGTAGTGTACTGGTTTTGTGTATATATATATATATATATATATACTAGAAAAGGTTCCGCCCGATGTGCGGGTTTAAAGTTTTGTAAATAAAATTTAATAAAAATATTTTAAAATTTATTGTACATTATTTAGTAAAAAAATTCTATAATATACTGATTTATATCTATATACAAATCTTTTATGTATGTTACCATTAGAAGTGTATTTTTTATACATAGATATATTGTATGTTACAAATATATTATTTACCACCACCTAAAAAATGTCTTATGAACAAATTAAACCAACTATTATATGTCTCTTTACTTTCACTTTTGCATAGTTTCTTTAGTTACTAAGATTGTTGACTCAAAAAACATTTTGAATAAAAAATAAATTACATCACAAAAGTGTATGACTAAGACCATCTCCAATGTATATCTCTATTTTTCCTCTAAAATAAAGTAACTCAAAAATAGAGCATTGTTTTCCTCCAATGTATTACTCTATTTTCAACTCTAAAATAGAGTTAGTGTAAAAAAATTGAGTTGAGAATAGAGTTGCTCTATATATAGAGCAATCCTATCATTTTCTCTATTTTAGAGTAAAATATAGAGTAGGGTTGGAGCAAATATTGCTCTATAATAGAGAGTTGACTCTAAAATAGAGTGGGGTTGGAGATGGCCTAACCATACAGAGAATATCGGTTCTGCCCTCCTCCCTTATGGAGAGAACCTTGCGTCCAACCTCCTCCACCATGGAGAGAACTTTCGCTCCGCTTTCCTCCCTTGGGAAGATAATCTTGCGTCCAACCTCCTCCACTGATGCGAGCCAAAATAGGGGTGAGTCGATAGCTGGTCTAAAGGACCTCTCTAACTAACTCGGATAGGATGGAGATGAATGATGGATCGAAGTTCGCCACACAAAGTTGTGGAATGACTTTATGATAAGAACACAAATCAATATCTAAGTGAATCACACACAAAGATAAAGATTCAACTTGTTTTCTAAAGGAATCACACACAATAGAAAAGACAAGTAAAGCAAAAGCCTAAGCTTTCAAAGTGAGAAAACTCTCTCTTTATTTTTCCAAAAATCTATTTATTTACAATAAAGGGAAACATGAGCTTATATAGGCTCAATTTACAAATCAATAACATAAATACAGAATAAATCAAATTAATTACATAAATAAATCAAGAATAAATTTGAGAGATTTTATCAATCATCATTGATGGAGATTGGTTCTTTGTATCTAGACACTTTCTTGATGTAGCCATAAAATGATTGTCTTCTAGAATCTTCTTCATAATTTGATCCTGATTTTCCTTGAACAAATTCTTGATGAATTATGGATATTTCTAGGATTGCATCACTCTCTCCTTCTTGAAAAGGTTTTGTCCTCAAAACTAAAACCAACGTTTGCATTTTTTTTTTGTTTTTTTTTTATATTGAAAAAAAGAATGAAATTAATACAAATCAAATTTTTTTTTCCTTTTCAAATCAAACTGAAATTCAACAAATCAAAAGAAAATTATTTTGTATTTTTTTCTACGAATTAAATAAAATAAAAATAAATTTTTTTTTCTTTTTTTTTTTCAAATAAAACTGAAATTCAGCAAATAAAAACTAACTTTTTTGTACTATTTTCTTTAAAGCGATTTAAATAAAACAAAAATGATTTTTTTTCTTTTTTTCTCCAAATTAAATGAAATGCAGCAAATCAAAACAAATTTTTTGTTTTATTTATTTAATTTTTTTTTCAAATAAAGCTAAAATGAAACAATAAGAGATAGGAGCTTTTAGCTCTGATACCAAAATGATGCGAGCCAAAATAGGGGTGAGTCGATAGCTGGTCTAAAGGACCTCTCTAACTAACTCGGATAGGATGGAGATGAATGATGGATTGAAGTTCGCCACACAAAGTTGTGGAATGACTTTGTGATAAGAACACAAATCAATATCTAAGTGAATCACACACAAAGATAAAGATTCAACTTGTTTTCTAAAGGAATCACACACCTATGCTGCACCGAGACGGGGACGGGAACGGGAAACGGGTACGGGGACGGGGACGGGAAACGGCGACCTAAATATTTAGGGGTACGGGTACGGCAGGGGTATGTCAGTTTTATACTATATAAAATATAAAAATATCCATATATTAGTAAAAAAAAAAATAAAGTCACTTATAAAGAATTTTCATGAAACAAAACATGACTATAGTATATTAAATAATAGTTAAATTATTATTTGACTTATAAACATGACTATAAACACTGATTAAACAAAGATTTGACTTATATTAAATTATTAAGAAGCTTGAGAGTTGAGACATACCTTTTGCAGAGCTAAACGAAAAACAGAGACCAAAACGAAAAACAGAGAGTCTTCACCAAAAATAAAAAACATAGAAGTTTGTGTGTTTTGGTTTTGCGATGAACGACGACGTGAAGTAAGAATGCAAAAAGATGAGATATATATAGCATTGATATTTGTAAACCCTAATTAGACAATATTTAAAAGGTTAATTTTTCCTTTTCTTTTTTGGACAATGGAAGAAAAAAAGTTAAATTTCCTATTTTACAATAGAAACGTTTCAGAAACGTTTTTGATTAGAACCGTTGCCGTCCCCATAAACTGTTGCCGTCCCCACCGTGTACGAAACGTCCCGGAGACGTTTCCATGCCGTTTCTTCGCCGTCCCCGTACCTGAAACATTTCCGAGACGGGAGACGTCATGGAACTGCCGTCCCCGTGCTTCGTAGTCACACACAATAGAAAAGACAAGTAAAACAAAAGCCTAAGCTTTCAAAGTGAGGAAACTCTCTCTTTATTTTTCCAAAAATCTATATATTTACAATAAAGGGAAACATGAGCTTATATAGGCTCAATTTACAAATCAATAACATAAATACAGAATAAATCAAATTAATTACATAAATAAATCAAGAATAAATTTGAGAGATTTTATCAATCATCATTGATGGAGATTGGTTCTTTGTATCTAGACATTTTCTTTCTGAACAATACTTAGGTTCACCCCTAGGGGTGAACCTAATCCTTCACCCCCTCTAGTGTTAACCAATAACAACATGACATGTAAGACTAAATTTAAACCAAATATTGAATTAAAACAAAAATCAAAAATAAACAAAAAAAAGTCAATATGTGTTTGCTGTCGTTAACGTCGTTGACGTCAATAGACATCCACATTTTTTATTTATTAACCCTCCCCATCTTTAATTGTTTTAATTCTATAAAGTACCTATGTTTATTTAATTTTCTAAGAAAGCTATGATGCTAAACGGAAGGTTTAAAACCATTTGTTTTGTTCGACGAGTAATATGCCAATATATATATATATAT
>NC_025693.1:13666566-13677659 GCF_000633955.1 Camelina sativa
TTTTTTTTTGACAACAGCATACAAGGGTAAAACAATTGTAAATTAAATTTTAAACTAAGAAAATCTTTTAAATAATTATTACTTTCCAAAAAAAATATTCAATTTCTCTCAATTAATTATGGACGAAAATAACAAATTAATTTTTAAAAAAATTGTTTACTAATCATACTTGAAAACTAAGATTTGATATTATACCATATTATTTCTTTCTAATTATTATATATAGAAGATTTTGTTAAGATTTAATTTTATGATTCTCCATTCACTTTGTTTGATGTTATTTTACAAATTATTTTAAATGATATTATAATACAATAAATATGTATTTTTAAAAATAAATATATGTTACTCAATCTATTTCTTTTAAGGGTTAATAAATTAATAATTTTTATTTCTTTACCGTTTTTAATAAATTTACAAACAAAAACTGTCTCAAAAAAAAATACAACTAAAACATTTAATACTATAATTTAATTATTAGAAGAAAAAAACGTCTAGGTTTTGATATCTCCTAGTAAATATACTTAGAAAAAATATCGTTAAATTGATGCTTGCATCTTACCTTGCAGTAGGTATTTATACGTCTCTGTTAACTTCCACCGAATCCAGACTTCAATATATCCAGATCAATACACAATAGAGAAATAGATGATCTGAAAAACATAATCCATAGATATTTTTAATACAGAAACTCATACATATGTATCAATTACAGTACCCAAATAAAAAAAAAAACAGAATTTGTAGGTTTACCTGACAAGTTGACGTTTGTGAAACAATGAATCTTCCTCTGTAAATTTGTGAAAAACTTCTTATTAGGGGTGTTACGAGATAGCCCAACAATCTATCGATGAAGTAAAGCTATCGACGTCAATATGACAAAACCCTAATCACTAATAATAATAGTCTAAAACTATTGTGAAATAATAAATATATATATAAGAAAAGATGGGGAGGGTTAATAAATAAAAGATGCGGACGTCTATTGACGTCAACGACGTTAACGACAGCAAACACGTATTGACCTTTTTTTGTTTATTTTTGATTTTTGTTTTAATTCAATATTTAGTTTAAATTTAGTCTTACATGTCATGTTTTTATTGGTTAACATTAGAGGAGGTGAAGGATTAGGTTCACCCCTAGGGGTGAACCTAAGTATTGTTCTTTCTTGATGTAGCCATAAAATGATTGTCTTCTAGAATCTTCTTCATCTGATTTTCCTTGAACAAATTCTTGATGAATTATGGATATTTCTAGGATTGCATCGAGAATCTCGGCTCTGCCCTCCTCCTGAGTGGAGAGAACATGTTCACGTCTTTTAGCTATTTCAAAGTGGCTTGCTCCAGCAACTAATGAAACTAAAGACTATTTTTCCAATGTCACAAAATCTTTTGATAGTAACTAATGTTAAATTTCCCAATGTATTCATGAAAGTTTCTTTGACACACCATGATGTAGCCTCTGTCTTCAAGCTCCTATGGATTTATCAACAACGATTTATGTTTTTCCAATCTATCTATGTTTATTGTAGGTTTGTGTTTGATTAGCCTATTTTATCTAACCATTAGATTGATGACCTTCTCCTCTTTATCTCCTTTTGAGATTGAACGAATGGTAACAATTATGTTAGCATAAAAAAAAGGTCTATGACCAACCAATCAAGGTTGAGAAATTAGAATAAAATTAATTTGACATAATTAATAAAATAATAAAAAATTATAAGCACGGTAATATATGAATCTCAAACAATTCAAAGATAATATAAATTAAATAAAACAATCTAAAGTTACAGCAATAAATTTTAAAATACAGTATTAGAAAAAGAAGATGCATATATTAATCTTCCACTGTTTTGGATCAACATTTTAATCTTACCTATTCCAAACCGGAAAAAAAAGTAGAAAGTAGGAGTAGATTTTAGTTTAACAAAATAAGAAAAATTTGTCTTCCCATTAAAAAAGTACCAATAGAACAAAGTTGAAAGCAATATTTTTGAATAAATTATTTTGTTAGATGAATAATATGAGACGATCTATGTTTATATAGAAGTGAGTATTTACATTACATTTTTTAGAATTAATAATTTTCTGCATATTTTCCTTAATCTCTTTTCTATTTTATGAGAAAATTTATTCCAATGAGCTCATTATTTTTTAAAAATTTCTTGCTTCCCACTTTCTTGTAAGACGTACTATCGTTCAACGATAAGAATGCTTTATGTTTAGTTGATCTAGTGTTATATAATCTATGTTGTTATCTTGCATTTGTGTATTCATTTATGCTACCTGTCCTGCAAATTAATAGAAATAATAATAACACCGTGAGAATTTTGTTAATCCCAAAAACCAAAGTTATTATGCATAAGAAACTTTGTTAACACTTCAAAGTCAAAGATTGTGTAGTATGCATTATGAAATTGAGAAACGAAACAAAATTCAAAAAAACGACGACGAAAACACGTGGTAATATCTAGGAATCTTTTTATATAGTTGCTTCGATTAGACAACAAACAAATTCCCTTCGAGACTTGTTCAAGAACAATGATGTGTCAAACAAAAGGTTAATTTACCAAGAAAAACAAATTTAATCGAAATTATTTTGTTTGGTGAAAAATATGTCATCATCTCTTTGCTTATTTAGAGAGGTGTATTTACAATTATTTTCCTTTTATGATTAACAAAGTCTTTTTAATATAATAAGATTACAATTATCTTATGCATCGTTTTATCAAACTTGAAAACTGTGATTTCTGATCGTTAAAATTGACATGTGTCACGATCTGATGAGTTACTAACTTTGATATGTGATTTCTGATGATTTATGATCGTTAAAATTGATATGTGTCACGATCTGATGAGTTACTAACTTTGATATGTGATTTCTAATCGTTAAAATTGACACGTGTCATGATCTGATGAGTTACTAACTTGGATATTTAATCATTAAAACTGATACATGTCACGATCTGGAGATTTTTTAACTTTGACCTTTGATCGTTAAAACTAACACGTGTCACGATCTGGTGAGTTACTAACTTTGAGAACCAAGCTTTATATAATAAGATATATATATATATATATATATATATATATTGATATGATTGTGTTGTAGTTTAATGATTGATTAAATATATTCTAACGAGTGTGTTGTGTACTTAAAAGATAATACAACTGTTATAGTTGTGATTGTGTTGTAGTTTTTCAGCTGTGAGTTTTCTGTAGTTTCTAATGGATATTAGTGTTTATGTTATCACATTGTTATGTGTACTCTTAACAATGCATATGAAGAATGAGAAATATATATGTTTGATTTGAGACAATTTGGTAATCTTAATTTGAAATATATATCTCAACTTGTTAAGAACAGAGAGAAGGGAATGTACATGACAATCCGGGACCACTTGTTATTCTTCAATCTTCTAGAACCCAAAGTCTGTATTTCTCATTAGTCTGAAGAAGAGAGACCTCAACTTTCCCTTATAAATCCAATAAACCAAGCATAAATTTCAAATTGTGATTTGATGAGAAGCTTTATGTCATGAGGCTAAATTAGATCAGTGTAAGGAAAAGTTACTTCAATGCATATAGATTTTGGTTCATGGTGCATGAATGTGGAAATAATCATGGAAGTGTCTCTACCTCCAAGACGAAACCAAGTATCTTCTATTTTCTTTTCTTAATTCTTTCACTTGTTTAAAAATGATGCCATATTTTTCTTTAGAAAAAGAGGGAGAAAAAAAATACTAAGCACTAAATTTGACTGAATTTGCCGATTTCTACAAATTTATTAAGTCTTAGCCTTTATATAAAGATTAAAATATCAAAGACAAGTTATATGACATGAAGGTTTGCAGTCGCATTAATATAAATTTGAAATATCAATATATGAGTGTTACAATACGAGTAAATCATCATTTTGTAATTTTGTATTCATCACCAATATATTATAATATTAGACATATCAAATTACTTTGACTAAATTATGTTTGTGGAAAAAAAATATGCTCTGTAACAAGGATTATTTAAATCCTAATTGCTTTTAAAACAACAATTTTAAAATGATATTTTACTCAACATATATACGTAAAATGGACTGCCTACATTGGTCGACAATGTAACTTTAGTTTTTTCTTCTAAAGTCCTGGAACCAACTCTCTTACAGTCTTACGTACATTAAATGAAAATAATTTTTACTTTGTCAATTCTACTGGGCTTACTTTGTTCAGTCATAACAACCAGTCATATAGTGTACCAGATTACACAGTATTTATGTTAGATCGGTTGGTAAACAACTCACGACTCCAACAAGTAGATCGGCTTTGTTTCACAATTTTCTTGAAGAAAGTTAAAAACTGAATGGAATAAGATGAAAAACAAAATAGGTACGTTCACATAGTCATGGCCGAAACTAGCAACCACTCCTGTTTTTTTATATTTTGATTGTTAATGCACTGGAGGGTTATGAAAGCTTTTGATTCCCTAAATTTTGTTGTATCGAAGAACTCGGTAAATTTTTCATAGCTGTTGGTGAACCGTTGTTCCCTAAAATTATAATCCAATCGGTGGTGAACAATAATATCAAATTCATATATAGCTACAAATGATTTGTACAATGATGAAATGTTAAAAACAAAAATAGTTGTCTATCACATAATAATGCTTTAACTTTGCTTAAAAAACGGACGGTGTGGTTAGGAATGCATGTCTGCATGCATAATGTAAATAGGATAATCGGCGTTGCCTCGATTTTTCTTAAGCATTGATCTTGGCTCCCCACCACACATAGATTTGTTGGTTAAATCTTCCTGGAACATTAGTAAACCATTCACACTAATTCGTTTGACTATATGTTGTTCCATAAAGATCGGTCTATGTAGCCTCCGACTAATTAAATTTAGACATGACAACTAACCGGGACAATTGTCCATTTCGATAAGGCATAGCTTGTGCAATGTGAAGTAGTAAAGGTCATTGTCTGAAATAGTCCAGTGGCGAATGGGGATCTCTTCTTACAAGAAGCTTTGTCCAAAGATTTTTACATTGATTTCCAAATACAAGGTATAGAAAAGTGAGCTTCTTTTCTCCGTTTTATGGTTGATAAAAATCCTATCAAACGAGCATATCCCTCTTCCTCCTAAACAATTAACACTATCTTTATAGTCTCTACTCTACCAAATTGGAAAATCACTGAACTAAATGTTTTAAATTTATCAAGAAAAATATAGTTAGCAAGAAACCGTATTTAAGACTCCTTCATAAAACGTATACATTACATGCATAAACGAGTGTATCATAATAAATATATCTTCTTGTAGTATGTGATGTGCCCCAACGGTTGAGTAATATATCTTCTTTTCGATGATCTAATTTTTGGTCTTTGGATTCTCTGACTATGAAAACAAAATTGTTTAAACTTCTGCAGCACCTCTTTGTATCACTAAGGACAAATTTAACAAAAGCAAAAAAAAAAAATAAGGCCAAAATATAGGGGAAAAAAGACATACGAAAATGATGGCAGGAATAAAGAAACCTGATGATTTAGATGGAACGGTCAGTAAAAGAAAAAGGTGGAGAAGTTTTGGTGGCATGTGATCTGCGAAAATGGGTTTACGTGTTTGATTCAGTTTCTCATTTCGTCTACGTGCTCTACTTACTCTTCACGTGTCTTCGTGCCTTCACGATCGATGCCAATCTACAGTTTGACGGCAAAAAGAGAATCTCTTGATATATATTAAATTTAAAATATCAATCAATGCAATTTAATGCACAAAAATGTTATGATCCATTGAGATAATTGCTGCATTTCTAGTATAGTTGTATTACAGATCTTTGACCCCAAAAAAAAAAAACGAGTTGTATTACAGAAATGAATCAATGATATAACTTTTACATGCACGGATTTATTTTAGCTAGTCCCTGGATGTTCCATTCTTGGGGCCATTTCTTTCGGTTTTCGGGTAATTTGAGTATGAAATATTGATAATCACATATGAACCGAATAAAATTTGGTTCGGCTCGATATAGATACTAAAAGTTGGAACCGAATAAGACTCGAAGACATTTGGTTCCAACGAGCTTTTCGGTTCCGACTTATATAAAATCATAAAACATGGTTAAAACCACTTGAATCCGAACCAAATCAAAAACCGTAGATTTATTGTATTAGTTTCAGATTTTTTGGGTACCATCTGGTTCAAATAATTCTAATTGTTCGGTTTTTATATAGTACACGAGACCAAACTTAATTCCAAATTTTTTTTAGCTTCGGTTTTGTTGTTTAATTCCGGTTAATATTCTCAAGCTTATCAATATGCATAACAAAAGGTGGCCATTAAACATGTGACTCACAGATGCTCCAGGAAGTGTCCCCATTAATCACATATAGTATGAATAGGGCGCTAACCAGGGAGATTACTGAATTAGAGGTTCGCAAAGCTTTATTTGCTATGCAGCTTGAGAAAACACCAGGACCTGATGGGATGACGGTTTTGTTTTTTCAAAGGTTCTGGTCTTCAATAAAGGGCGATTTGGTGGCTTTGGTTAAAAATTTTTTCCGTACAGACCGTTTTGATCCGCAGTTAAATGAAACGAATATTTGCCTAATTTCTAAAAATGAAAGGCCCCAACGGATGACAGAATTTAGGCCGACTAGCCTTTGCAATGTGAGTTATAAGATTATTTCTAAAGTGTTGTGTTTCTGGCTTAAGCGGTTTCTCCCATCTCTTGTTTCAGAAACTCAATCGGCTTTTGTTTCTGGTCGATTAATCATGGATAATATTCTTGTGCCCAGGAAATGTTCCATGGATTAAATACAAATCCACGATGTAAATCGGAGTTTTTGGCCTTCAAGACGGATATGAGTAAAGCATACGACCGTGTTGAGTGGGATTTTCTAGAAGCGGTTATGGCTAAGTTGGGGTTTGATAGAAAATGGATTTTCTGGATTATGTGGTGTGTATCCTCGGTTTCGTATCAAGTCCTTCTAAATGGACAGACCCGGGGCTCTATTAAGCCACAGAGAGGTTTACGTCAGGGGGATCCTTTATCTCCTTATTTGTTTATAATCTGCACAGAGGTTTTAATTGCCAATATTAAGAAGGCTGAAAGAGAAAATAGAATCACGGGTATCAAGTTAGCTCGGGATTGTCCCACTATTTCGCATTTGTTGTATGCTGATGATAGCTTGTTCTTTTGTAAAGCAGAGGCGGCTGAATGTACTACGGTAATAGAAATTATAGGAGATTACGGGATAGCGTCGGGGCAAGAGGTAAATTTGGAAAAATCATCCATCATGTTTGGTAAGAAAGTCCCGCCTGAAATAAGGATTCAATTAAAATCAGTTATGGGTATTTCCAAAGAAGGTGGTATGGGATCGTATTTGGGTATTACTGAGAACCTTCAGGGTTCGAGAACTAAGGTTTTTAGTTACGTCAATGAGCGGTTGGATGATCGCGTGAATGGCTGGTCTGCAAAGTATTTATCGAAAGGTGGAAAGGAAGTTATGATCAAATCGGTAGCTTTGGCTCTTCCAACTCACGTTATGTCTTGTTATAAATTACCACAGGAGCTAACGTCTAAATTAACGAGTGCTATCTCAAAACTCTAGTGGAAATCTAATGATAAGGCAAGAGGTATGCACTGGGTAGCTTGGGATAACCTTTGCAAGGACAAGTGCGAAGGCGGTTTGGGTTTCCGCGGTTTGGAAAAATTCAATGACACAATGCTGGCTAAGCAGTATTGGCGGTTAATTCACTATCCAACATCACTGATGGCTCGGGTTTTGCGAGGTAGATACTTTCGGAATAAACATCCCTTAAAGGCCAAGAAGCCATATTCCCCTTCGTTTGCTTGGAGGAGTATTTACTCAACTAAGGGTTTGGTGGAACATGGATCACGGTGGGCGATAGGTTCGGGCTGTAATGTTTCGGTATGGCGTGATCCTTGGATACCAGATACTCAGCCAAGACCAGCTAATGGTCGAGGGAGATTGTTACATCCCAATTTAATGGTGAATCATTTGATTAATCAAAATACTAAGGAATGGCATATGCCAATTCTTGAGGAGTTCATGGATCCGGCGGATATCCAAATTATTCAATCAATGGAGATCAGTAAATTCTTTAAACCAGATAAACTGATCTGGCACTATACTAAATCAGGGAAATATTTGGTCAAATCGGGTTATCGGCTCGCACGTGAATTAATTAAAGAGATTGAATTTGGACCGACGTGCATGGCCCTTAGGGCACAGACTTGGAAACTTGAGGTTCCTCCGAAGGTTCAACATTTTTTCTGGCAGATCGCCTCCGGCTCCCTCCCTGTGATGGAACGTCTGGCTTCTCGGGATGTTCGGTGCGATACTGTTTGTAAACGATGTGGTTTGGCGGTGGAGACTATAAACCATGCACTTTTTGAGTGCCCTCGATCGCGTCGGATTTGGGATTTGTCCCCAGTTGACATAAGTTCTGGTGGTTTCCCCTATGGCTCAGTTTATTCGAATTTAGATTTTCTATTTTGGCGGGCACCGTCCCAGTCGGACGTTTTGGATATAAGTTTCCGTGTACCATGGTTTGTCTGGTCAATCTGGAAAGATAGAAATAAAAAAGTTCTTTAGGGTACTGAGGCAGAGCCGATTGATGTTATTAATCAGGCGACTAATGATAAATTGTTATGGGAGGAGGCCAAGTCCTTCTCCTCAGATGCCCTAGATCCTTTGGAATTGGAGGTTCGGGATCCTTCTCCTCGGTGTCAGGTTGATGGATCCTGAAAGGCTTCAGATCCCTTTGTAGGGTTAGGCTGGTGGTTTTGCAATAGTGAGGATACAACGATGCTAATGGGAGCACGAAGTCAGCGATGCAGCTCTTCACCCCTACATTTGGAGCTTCAGGCGTTGATTTGGGCGATGGAATCTCTTTTGGCTGCGGGTGTCGACTGTCAGAATTTTGAGACGGACTGTGCAGAATTAATGGCGATGGTGCAGTGTCCTGATGAATGTCCCGCTTTCTCCAATCTGTTGGATGACTTTTGTTTACTTTGATCATCCTTTCCATCCTTCATGCTTTCGAGGATCCCGCGCACGTCTAATATATGGGCAGATTGTCTTGCTTGCTTTTCGAGATTTTTATTTTTTGAAACTTTTTTTGTAAACTCTTACCCTCCGCTTTGGACAACCAACCTTGGAATTATTTTCTAATTTAATGTTTGGTTGACAAAAAAAAAAATAGGTGACTCTATAAAGTTCTTAAGCGATGTCACTTAAGTGAGTAATGATGAATAATAGCAACTAACTATGTGATTACACTGATTAGTATATATGCCAAAAAAAAAGAAGAAGCAAAACTGCATGTAAAAAGGAAGACAAGTGTACTAAAGTGTAACAATATCTTCATGCTTTTCACATCTATTTCTACTAGCTTACAAGTCGTCACCTCGAATATTCCTCCCATCAAACTCAACAAATGTTGAAATTTCCATTATTAGTAAAGTAGTAATACTGTAATAGTAATATATATAGAAAAATGGCGGCGTAATTATATAAGTAGAAACAAATATTAATTCTTCTTCTTCACATTCTCATCTTGGAAATGTCGTGAAGCTTTTGAAGACCCCAATTTTATTTTTTCCTTCTCTGCATTTTACAATATTTGCCATTTATTGCAAAACCAATTTTTTCTCCTAATGAAACGAGATCTTTATTGAGTTAAATGATTTTGGTTTAGCTCATAAAAATAAAACACTTTGTTCGATGCCTCCACTTCTCCGGTTCAGAAAACTATCTTTCTCCGAAGACACCGTCAACCATACAGCCAAACAACAAACCACCACCGAGAAACCAAAACGTCGTCGTGCTGGGAGATGTAGCTGTGTCGACTCATGTTGCTGGGCGATTGGTTATCTCTGTACGGCTTGGTGGCTTCTTCTCTTCCTCTACCACTCAGTTCCTGTCCCGGCTATGCTTCAAGCTCCGGAGTCTCCAGGGACTAGGTTGAGTCGTGACGGTGTTAAGGCGCTTCATCCGGTGGTTCTTGTTCCGGGGATTGTAACCGGCGGGCTTGAGCTTTGGGAAGGCCGTCCTTGTGCCGAAGGGCTCTTCCGTAAACGTCTTTGGGGTGCTAGCTTCACCGAGATTCTTAGAAGGTGACAATTTAGACCGTTATGTTATGCGTCACTCGGTTTGGTTCGATAAACTTAGAGAACCGGGTTGATATTGGTTTTGTTTTTCCGGTTGATATTGGTTTTGTTTTTCCGGTTTAGGGGGTTTACAATCTTGGTTATGGGTGGAGATGGTTCTTTCTATGTGTTCTCTGATTATTTAGCTAGCATCTATAATTTTGGATGATTAATTTATGAATAATTTATTCAATTCTAGATTTGAGAAGGAAATTAATGTCAATGGAAATGGAAACCGTAAGATTTTATTTCTTACAGTAAGTAGAAAATTGTCATAGATCTACAGAATATATTATGTTTCTAAAACATGCAATGACGATAGATTTTGTATTTGTAAAATTACTAATTTTTGAATATCAGTTTCTAACATAGCATTTTAGTTTTCTTTTTATAACATTTCAGATATTTTCGTTTATGGTTTTGATGAATTTTGGAAATAAGATGGATTGTTAAAGTATATATATATATATTTTTTTTTTAAAAAAATTAAATGACTTTTAGGATTAGCATTTCGATTTTCTAAATTCTGACTTAACCCAGTTTGAAGAGTTGACTTGCTCGTTTAATTGTTGTGATTTGATTTTATAGGCCATTGTGCTGGTTGGAGCACTTATCTCTGGACAGTGAGACTGGTCTCGACCCACCCGGAATCCGGGTCCGAGCAGTCCCAGGACTGGTGGCTGCAGACTATTTTGTACCGTGCTACTTTGCTTGGGCAGTTCTCATAGAGAATTTGGCGAAAATTGGATATGAAGGCAAGAACCTTCATATGGCCTCTTATGATTGGAGACTCTCTTTCCATAACACCGAGGTGTGCTCACATTAATTAGCGGACTTGGTAGTATTGATTCCTATATGTCACATTGACACACTAGTATCAATGATAATGATTATAATATAAGACATCACGATGATTACTATATT
>NC_025693.1:13678092-13690709 GCF_000633955.1 Camelina sativa
TTTTTTGGATTGGAACCGAGCAGGTACGTGACCAATCTTTAAGTAGACTGAAGAGTAAAATCGAGCTAATGTATGCTACCAACGGGTATAAGAAAGTGGTGGTGGTTCCGCATTCAATGGGGGCTATCTATTTCCTTCACTTCCTTAAATGGGTTGAAACACCTCTTCCTGATGGAGGCGGTGGTGGCGGTCCAGGTTGGTGCGCCAAACACGTCAAAGCCGTTGTCAACATTGGACCCGCCTTTTTGGGTGTCCCTAAAGCCGTTAGCAATTTGCTTTCTGCTGAGGGCAAAGACATCGCTAACGCCAGGTTAGGTCCATCGACATTTTAAAGTTACTTTCACTTGTTTTTTTTATTTTGAATTTAAGTTACTTTAACTTGTTATGTTAGGATCATAAGAAATGTTAAGTTCTTTTCAATATCTGAATTAGCTTAATGCTTTTTTAACGGTTATGCTTATGGTTCAGATCTTTGGCTCCCGGTCTCTTGGACTCGGAACTTCTCAAGCTGCAAACACTCGAACACCTTATGCGGATGTCACATAGCTGGGATTCAATAGTTTCTTTATTACCAAAAGGAGGTGAGGCAATCTGGGGCGATCTAGACTCGCATACTAAAGAAGGCTACAGTTGTATTGACTCCAAGAGAAAATTATCACAAAGTAATCTCCATAGACAAAACGACAGCGTTAGATCGGAGTCTTGGGTGAAAGAACCGGCAAAGTACGGAAGAATAATAGCTTTTGGAAAACGAGCATCTGAAGTGCCATCCTCACAACTAAATACTCTTAACATCAAGGTTATATTAATAATTTTTGCCATCGTCTCTCCTGCCTTTTCTGAGGTCAATGGACTCTTAACTGCGTTTTAATCTTTCTTTGTCTATGCTTAAACAGGAACTGTCGAGAGGAGGCGACTCTTTAAATGACAGCACATCATGTGGAGAGTTTTGGTCAGAGTACAGTGAAATAAGCCGAGAAAGCATAGTTGAAGTAGCAGAAAACACAGCTTACACAGCCACCACTGTTCTTGATCTTCTCCGTTTTATAGCCCCTAAGATGATGAAACGAGCTGAGGCTCATTTCTCACACGGTATTGCTGAGGATCTTGACGATCCTAAGTATGGACACTATAAGTACTGGTCCAATCCACTCGAGACCAAGTAAGTATAAAAACATTTTCCCATTGTCCTTTCTTTATATAGCAAGTAGGCATACATCAAACAAAAAAAAATATATATATATATATATATATATTATTGGTGCCTTGGCGGGCAAGAAAGGGCTAGGTCGTCACAAAATCTCTTATTGATAGTAAACTTAAGTACTGAGAGAAACACAAATGGGTGGAATTTGAATACCTTGTTTTATTCCAATAACAGATTACCGGATGCACCAGAGATGGAGATGTACTGTCTTTACGGAGTAGGGATTCCGACAGAGAGATCTTACATATACAAGCTCACAACCCCTTCGAGTAAATGCAAGAGCAGCATTCCTTTCCGGATAGATGGATCAGTGGATGGAGATAATGACATTTATCTAAAAGGAGGAACTCGGTTTGCGGACGGAGACGAGAGTGTACCGGTGATAAGTGCAGGGTTTATGTGCGCCAAAGGGATGGAGAGGGAAAACAAGGTTTAACCCGTCCGGGATGGAGACGTTCGTGCGGGAATATAAACACAAGCCGCCCGGAAGTCTACTGGAAAGTCGAGGAACGGAAAGCGGATCTCATGTAGACATAATGGGTAATGTTGGACTCATTGAAGATGTTTTGAGGATCGCTTCTGGAGCTTCAGGTCAGGAGGAGATTGGTGGCGATAGAGTTTACTCTAATGTGATGAAGATGTCAGAGAGGGTTAGCATCAAGTTGTGATATATATAACATAATTAGGAATTTAACCCATTTTTTTGGTCATTTTAAAAAAATATGTAAATAAATGTAAGTTCGTTGTTTCTGCTCAGTGCTCATATTTGTTTTGTCCTGGTTAATAAATGTAACGAAAACCTTGGGCGTAAAATAGTAAGTTTAAAAACTAGGTGGTCTTTTCTGTAAATTAATTATATTCCGAAGGACTTTTAAGTTAAAAACCAAAATTGATCATAAACCGGTTCAAATATTTTGGATTTGATTCGAGCGATCAAATCACTCAAATTAGCCTTCGTCTCCTTCACCGTCGTCGCCACGAGCCACTCGCCGTCTACATCAATACATCACCGTGATATGGGAATTTAGTAGCAGTGTATGAGGAACATGTGGAGCTGGGTGATTGGTGGAAATAAGGAAAAATACGTGGAGAGATGCGATTGGTGTGAGCTGAAGTTGCTAAAGCTTTAAGATCAAGCTGTTCATCGTTTTCTTCATTATGCAACAAATCTGAAACTTGAAAAACTTGTAAAACTCTAAAAATAGCTCTGTTTGTTTGCTAGGTTTCTCTCATCTCGAGAGCTAGCGTTTGATCAATTCTGTGTTTCATGAACATTGAATTTATGGTTACGTTTACAAATTGTTGATTGTGAAGTTTGCTGTATCAAAGGTATCAGAGCCATATCTTTCCTCGGCTTCAATGGCGGAAACTAGATCACGATTTCGTTTTGAACAAATGATGGCGAGACAAAAGCAAGAGATGGACGAGATGATGGCTAAACTGAAGGAAGAGATTCGACTGATTGTTTACCGATCGGAGAACGTGGAGGAGGAGACTCTACAATTCGATGCTTGCCCAGCCTTGCCGCAGCGGTCGGAGTCACCGGAGTTCTCTCGTCCTCTGCCGAAACCAATCTATATAGGCAACGGTATTCCAGATGTACCTAAAATTTCATCGCCAATGTCTAATTTCACATACAAGCTTCATCGACAAATTCCTTTGGAGGAGATGAATGAGAAAAGGTTGAAGGGATTATGTCTATTTTGTGAAGAACCAGAAACACCCAATCATCACCTGCAACATAAGAACTTAGGTATTTGCATGATAGATGATGATCCAGATGATTTTGTTAGTGAGTCAGACTTGGTAGAGAATGATATTGAGAAGGATTTTGTAGAAATTGAGGTTGATGTTGAAGAGAAAGGTTCGTTCTCAGATTCTGTTATCAAACAGCAGGTATCATCAATCTCTCACTTGGAACTTAGCCATAGGTCTCCCATAGAATCTCAGGATGTTGATGATGATTTGCCAATTAAATTTGTGGATGTTGATAATGATTTGCCACCTGAAATTGTGAGAACACATCGATCTAAGTCAGATTTTGATCTTGCGTATGCTGCTACTATGGCACGCAAAGTGTTTGATTCAAAGCCACTAAGAACGAATCTGTTGCAAATTTTGAGAAAGAAAAGGTTTTCAAAGACTTGGTGGTTCAAGTTCAAAGTGGCCAGGGCGGTTAACCTGAGATGTTGTTTGCTTGGTAAAATGCTTGGGGTAATAGACAGTGATCCAGGACATGCAGAACAGACTGTTTATGAGAAGATAATAATGGTGAATGAGTGGCTAATTCAAATCAGAATTGGTCTTCAAAGAATAATGAGTAGCAAAAAGAACAAGTTGTCCAAGAGGTGGTGGTTCATGTATAAAGCTGTGGAAGAAGGATTGTTGCAGGATTTAAGTAATGATGGGGCAGCAGAAGAACCACTCTTATGGTTGCAGAACATCTCTAAGAAGATGCACACCTATAACCACTTGTTTGGTAACCTTGTGTCTGATATGGGAAAACGTGTTAAGATGTTTGTATGATGAGCTTATTCTCTCTGTTGCATGGAATGGAACATTCATTCTGTGATAACGATTTGCTCCAACAGCTGATATAGGGAGATGGTGCAGAGAATTTGACTCAAGAAGTGTCTATTATCGAATGTTTTATCATGAGGAGACATTTACACTTGAGTTTGATTGTCAAGAACAAGCATCAGCTAGACGAAAGAAGAACCATGGTCTTTTTCTTGGATTGCAGAGTGAGCAGAAGCAACGAAAACGTCCCAAGTCTTGGATGTTCAAGTACAATGCATCACTCAAGAAGGGACTGTTTCTGAATTCTTTTGGTATGGCGGTTCGCTCATATAGTGTACAGTTTCCTGCTGCTCACATTCAAGCTAGAGACACACTGCTTTTGTCAAATTCAACTGAATATTGTTCCTCACATTATGCTTCAACATGGACTGTACAGATGGATGTGGGAAAAGAGGTTTGTAATGTTGATGTCACTGAAGCAAAGAAACAGCTCCAGAGGATTAAAATCTAGCAAAAATGGCAAAAATGGCGATACAAACTCTGGGAACAGAGTAAAACCCTTGACCCTGGAATCAGACTTGCATCACTCGTGACTTTAAGAAGTCATATTCCAAGCAGAGATGTTACAATGGTTTCAATCAAATGGACTCTTAAGAATGTGGAGGAGGCGTCATGGGAGGTAGTCAATGAGCAAAGGAAGTTTACATGAACCTTGAGGCAAGGTTCTGCTAACAGGGGAGATTTGATATGGGAATTTAGTAGCAGTGTATGAGGAACACGTGGAGCTGGGTGATTGGTGGAAATAAGGGAAAATATGTGGAGAGATGCGATTGGTGTGAGCTGAAGTTGCTAAATCTTTAAGATCAAGCTGTTCATCGTTTTCTTCATTATGCAAAAAATATGAAACTTGAAAAACTTGTAAAACTCTAAAAATAGCTCTGTTCGTTTGCTAGGTTTCTCTCATCTCGAGAGCTAGCGTTTGATCAATTTTGTGTTTCATGAACATTGAATTGATGGTTACGGTTACAAATTGTTGATTGTGAAGTGTGCTGTATCACACTGACGTTCAACATCGCTGTAAGATTCTATAAAGTTGAATGCTTTGTTTAATAGCGTTTCGTTTAGAACCATCATATTTTAAGTATAAATTTTAGTGATTTTTGTTCTCTCTTGGGTGTTCAGTGTTCACCACATGTTCGATGAAATGCTTCTAAGTATTAGTTCAATGCAATTCCTGTATAGTTTCATTGCCCTCTTGGCTTGTATTTAGATTTTGGAATACGAACAATTTCAAGACTCTAGGTCCATTAAACAAACAAAGCAATGTTTTGTTGAGCCTTAAGATTGATGTGTTTTGGTTGTGTTGCAGTAATGGACGAGGGACGCCAAAAGAACTTGCAGTTGTTGGAGGAGATTATTGATAAAGGTTTAAAACAGAAGCTTGTACACGCAACTGCTTCACGGTATCTCCTTTGCAGATGAAAATTATAATTTGAGTAAATGTATGTAGGATTAGGTTAAGTCATTGTGGTCTCTGTATTTGTTGGTTTTGCAGGGACAAGATCTTTGAAGAACAAAAAGTACTGTATCTTTTTTTTTTGTATAGGGAAGAATCTTGCTTCTTGGATTGTGTATCTCATTAAGGTGTTTCTTAATGTTTTGTCAGTTTCTCCCATGTCTTGGCCCTGTCAAAATGACAGATTCAATTACCAATCAGTTTTTTCTTTACTTGGTTTTGTGTTTTTTGAAATCCAGAAGAACTATTCTTGGTGTTGTTGTTCACTGTACTTTGTTGTCCATTGAGCTTTAACTTGGGTATTCTTGTTTCCTTAACGGTGTTTACTCCCACTCTAGCTCTGACTTGCGAATAAGCCTAGAAACTCTGGAGAAAAATGGTGTGAATAGTCTCAAAACAATGGTCAACCTTGGTTCAGAAGTTTACATGCAAGCTGAAGTGTACGTCACTTTATATCTTTTGATTCTTTCGTTTAATATTAGTCAACTCATTATCTGGGAAATGTCATACACTGTCTCCATGCGCAGCTTAATGCATTTTGGCAAGAGCACAATCTCTTCTGCCTTTAATGACCATTTTAAGTAGTGAACTTTCGGTGTGTTCTATATGTTAGATGCTAGAAAATGTTGAGATTATTGCGAATTAAAACTGGATAGGATTCCTACCAGGTTTGCTTTCTGATTCGTTTACACCTTATGTGAGTGTCTATTTGAATTCAGGCTAGGTTCGCGGCACATATTCATGGATATAGGACTCGGCTTTTATGTGGAATTCACCAGGCAAGAAGCTCTTGACCATATTTCACAAAGGGAGGAAAGGATTAAAAAGTTTGATATACCTGTTTTTTCTCTCTCTTCAAATGCTGCTTGTTTTCAAAGTTCTGTTTGTTGCCTTATATTTCTGTTTGCTTCTGGGTGAATCCAAGAAACACATGGTTGTATTATCGTTACGTATCGTGTATGATGAAATGAGTTGAAGTGGATTTACTATATAAATGGTGGTTTTTGTTTTTCACAGGCAACTAGAAGAGTTTACTCGTGTTATTACGCAGATCAGAGGTTGTATCAAACTGGTAAGTTCAAGTTCTTATCATGTTTTCTAATTTGTAGTTCATTTGTCTTATGAGGTTGGGATTTGACTAGAAACCTACTGCGTAGTCACCATTCGGGTAGTGATTATGCTAACGGCTGTGTATCATGTAATATTTGCAGGCTCATTACCAGATTCAGCAAATACTCAATTGTCAAGAAAACATAATTTGGAAAAATTTTTCTTGTTTATTATCAATGGCCATAAGGCTTCATATATACACAAAGATATTTCCTTAAATGGTAGATGTAAATCTTCCTAAATATATGCAATCAAAATTATATATTAAGTGATTAAGATTTCTCCTTGATTACCAAGTTAAGAGATATGATCATATCATACAATATCCTAACACCCTCCCTCAAGTTGGAGCATGCCGCTTGCAATACTCCACCGTTGATTCATCTCGTTTTTTTTTTCTTGTCGGTTCGTCGTTGTAACAAGAGTACTACCAACTTCCAAGCTTACCCTTTTCTCTCCAATGGAGACAGACACATTAATTTAAGCAATTAAAATGAGATGATTGTTGTCGTATAGTGGACCAATTGTTAGATCAGTCATCTATTCGAGATGATCAGGTGTAGATTATATTGAATCAAAATGTTATGAGCGAGAGATCATTAATCCAAATAGAGATCTTCCGCTTCCTCCTCTAACTTCGGTCTCTCTCAGATTCCATTGTAAAACACCAAATCATCTTCTTGGTAGCAATCTTATTAATCTCTACATCATGAAAAACAAAATATAATAAGAAAACATCCACTTGCACATAACTAACAATGGGGATAATTTTGAATCAAATTTTTTGAGGGAAGAAGAAGCGAATGTTATACCAACATTGGTAAAAGGGCATGAAGGAAGGAGATTAGCTTTCTGTTTGAGTTTGAGACCCGCTTCGAAGTAATCGTGTAGGTCAAGCTCAGACTCAGCGCATGCGCCATGTGTCTCCCACTCGTGTGTCCAAAAAAACTTCATATCACTAATGAATGTTTCAGACATTTGAACTCCATTTTGCAGAAGTGATATTAAATTCTATTCCATTAAGTAGAATGTGTTTTGTTCTTTTGAATTTTTGATGAAGTAGAGAATGTGAGTTAGTTAACTGCGTTGATCCTCACTGAATCCACAATTTGTGTCTCCATATACTCACCACATTCAAGCTTTAACTGTTCTGAGCAACAAAATTTTGAATCTTCCTCTCAACCAGCAAAACAAAACACACAAGTCTCAATCTTCTATTCGGAAAAGAGCCAAATCTCAAACAAGAAACCCAAGACAAGCCGAACAAATAACTTTGGGGGCAGTTTTATCATTTTAATGTGCGAATATCCCGACCACATTGACGTCCTTCTCTTGTTGTCCCCTTCTGTTCAGAGCCATCAATGGCGATATTACCTACACCAGCCTCCATAGCTTCCCTTTCGTCCTTTTCCTTTTCTCTGTTCTCAGTTACTGCTTCTTCTTCTTCTCCTTTTGGTGCTTGCGGTTTCATTGCCGGTTCCAGTAATCTTGGGCCTGGACTGAACCATGGGTGTGTTAGGCATTGGGCGGCTGTCGGTCTCTTCTCAGGCACAAATTCAAGAATCGGGATTAAGAAATCTGCCATGGCTTTTGCGTCCTGCTCGCTGAAATCATACTTCTCCTTTAAGACTTTGCTGATTGGCCAAAACCGCAACCGCCGGATGTGCCTTAGTTCACCTAGTCGGTTGAAGTAATCCCGCGAGTATCGACCGCCTAATGCAATCTACAATTGAAAACAACATAACTCATCGAAAGAAATTTGGCTCTACTGTTTATCCGAGTATCAACCATCAGAATTTGCAGTCAAATGGAACCAAAAAAACTAAAATCCAACTTTAGAAAGGATTCGATACTAGATACATATACATGCGATCTTATACGGTCACAACACTACTTAAATTTAGAAAGGATTCAATAGTAGATATATATATTTGTTCATGCTTATGTGGTCACAACACTACAACTATATTTATCAGCTTTACCTTTCGTGGCATCATCCCGAGAAGCTCCATCATCAATGCCAGGTGATCCTGAAAGAAAANTTCCCTTTCGTCCTTTTCCTTTTCTCTGTTCTCATTTACTGTGTCTTCTTCTTTTCCTTTCGATTCTTGCGGTTTCAATGCCGGTTCCAGTAATCTTGGGCCTGGACTGAACCATGGGTGTGTTAGGCATTGGGCGGCTGTCGGTCTCTTCTCAGGCACAAATTCAAGAACTGGGATTAAGAAATCTGCCATTGCTTTTGCGTCCTGCTCGCTGAAATCATACTTCTCCTTTAAGACTTTGCTGATTGGCCAAAACCGCAACCGCCGGATGTGCCTTAGTTCACCTAGTCGGTTGAAGTAATCCCGCGAGTATCGACCGCCTAATGCAATCTACAATTGAAAACAACATAACTCATCGAAAGAAATTTGGCTCTACTGTTTATCCGAGTATCAACCATCAGAATTTGCAGTCAAATGGAACCAAAAAAACTAAAATCCAACTTTAGAAAGGATTCGATACTAGATACATATACATGCGATCTTATACGGTCACAACACTACTTAAATTTAGAAAGGATTCAATACTAGATATGTATATTTGTTCATGCGAACTTAGATGGTCACAACACTACAACTATATTTATCAGCTTTACCTTTCGTGGCATCATCCCGAGAAGCTCCATCATCAATGCCAGGTGATCCTGAAAGAAAAGCAACCAGTTTAAGACTGCACATAAGAATAATACAGCTTAGCTTCATACAAAACGGCTAAGAAAGTGAATATATAAGAAGGTACCTCATCCCGGTCATAGTTTTCACCACTGTGAGGATCAAATAGGACATCTCCAGTGGCCAGCTCGAAACAAATACAAGCAAAGGACCACATGTCTGCTGAGGTTGAGTATTTTGATCCAAGAACAACCTCTGGACATCGGTACTGTCTTGTCTGAATATCGCTTGTGAACTGTTTATACGTCCAACAAGCATTCCCAAAATCTACTAATTTGCATTTGCACTCTATATGACTCAGTAATTTATGCCTTGTGGATCGGCTTCCTCTCATATTACCCTGACTATTCTTTTTGTTAGCCTTCTCTCTGGCTTCTTCATCTTCCATTAATCTTGTGGAACTTCCTTCAGACCTCTCCTCGGTGGAATTGCCATTCGTTCTTGCTTCAGAGTTAGAATTTCTTTCATTTTCTTCTGAAGCTTCCTCTAGACCACAATCCTGAACTACCACCTTCTTAGCCTTCTTACGGATCTTCTTTTTCTGATTCTTTGTCAAATCGCCATCGTATGTATAACTCTTAGTTTCAGGTTTAGCAGCTGACTCAGAAACCTTATTTTCCTTGGTGGTTGGCAGAACAGGTGGTGGAACACCTGATCTCCGAGCATCTCTTGATGGATCAATAGTGGACAACAGCAAAACGTTCTCGGGCTTTAAATCAGTATGAATAATAGAGAGCTCACGGTGAAGATAATCCANTATTTGGCTCTACTGTTTATCCGAGTTCCAACCATCAGTATTTGCAGGTCAAATGCAACCAAAAAAACTAAAATCCAACTTTAGAAAGGATTCGATACTAGATACATATACATGCGATCTTATACGGTCACAACACTACTTAAATTTAGAAAGGATTCAATAGTAGATATATATATTTGTTCATGCTTATGTGGTCACAACACTACAACTATATTTATCAGCTTTACCTTTCGTGGCATCATCCCGAGAAGCTCCATCATCAATGCCAGGTGATCCTGAAAGAAAAGCAACCAGTTTAAGACTGCACATAAGAATAATACAGCTTAGCTTCATACAAAACCGGCTAAGAAAGTGAATATATAAGAAGATACCTCATCCCGGTCATAGTTTTCACCACTGTGAGGATCAAATAGGACATCTCCAGTGGCCAGCTCAAAACAAATACAAGCAAAGGACCACATGTCTGCTGAGGTTGAGTATTTTGATCCAAGAACAACCTCTGGACATCGGTACTGTCTTGTCTGAATATCGCTTGTGAACTGTTTATACGTCCAACAAGCATTCCCAAAATCTACTAATTTGCATTTGCACTCTATATGACTCAGTAATTTATGCCTTGTGGATCGGCTTCCTCTCATATTACCCTGACTATTCTTTTTGTTAGCCTTCTCTCTGGCTTCTTCATCTTCCATTAATCTTGTGGAACTTCCTTCAGACCTCTCCTCGGTGGAATTGCCATTCGTTCTTGCTTCAGAGTTAGAATTTCTTTCATTTTCTTCTGAAGCTTCCTCTAGACCACAATCCTGAACTACCACCTTCTTAGCCTTCTTACGGATCTTCTTTTTCTGATTCTTTGTCAAATCGCCATCGTATGTATAACTCTTAGTTTCAGGTTTAGCAGCTGACTCAGAAACCTTATTTTCCTTGGTGGTTGGCAGAACAGGTGGTGGAACACCTGATCTCCGAGCATCTCTTGATGGATCAATAGTGGACAACAGCAAAACGTTCTCGGGCTTTAAATCAGTATGAATAATAGAGAGCTCACGGTGAAGATAATCCAACCCAACCAAAATATGAAAACAGAGCTCTTTAACCTTGTGGAGAGGGACCCCTCGGTAATCACTGTACTTAATAACAGACAACAAGTTATCTCCCAAGTACTCAAAGACCATACAAACATGTTTCCCATTAGGACCCGAATGCTTGAAATGATCCAGTAGCTTTACAACACATTTCTTATCACCAGGGTCACTTTCAGCAATCTGTTTCAAGATCTTGATCTCATCCATGGCTGCCTCTGTGTAGTGCTGAGCGCTCTTCTGGACTTTCAAAGCTACATAACGCTACAAACAATAAATTTTCTTGCGTGGTCAACGCTTTGAAATGAAATTAAAGCAAGGTCCTCCAGCTCAAAACCAAATAAATATAGGATACACAGAAAAGAAAGCAAAAGAGGTTAACCAAAGGCTAAAACGATATTCTCAGGGATCTGAAACTAACACTTAAGAACTCAATCTGACAAGCTGGCTCATGCACATTATAGGTAAACCATAACCTCACTAAACCACATTACCGAAACAGAGCATACCTAGTCGATAAGAAACACAACAAGCAATCATTTTTTCTTCCTAAAATTGGTTCCTTAGCAGAAGAGGGTAAAAAGAGAAACATACCGAACCATGAGTGTCCCAAGCAAGCCAAACAGTAGAGAAATGTCCCCAACCAAGCTTACTCTGAATCACATAAACTCCATTCTTAAAAGTATCACCAACTCTCACCGCATGGTACCCTCCTTTCCTGTAATCCTCCGTTCCTTCGTCCTCCGACGAATACTCACTCTCTTCACCCACACGTCCGCCGTTTTTATCCTCTGCCGCCATTCCCGAAACTTCACAAATATGGGCAATCCCGGAGACCCAGAACCACCTCGATTCTAGGAAAAAGTTTCGAAATTGGCAGAAACCCAATTGACAAGACCAAGCGATTTCGAAGCTTAACCCTAGAAAATTGATGATTCAATACAAAATCAGACTGAAACGAAAGATGATGATTCTGGAATCTGATTTGGTGAATCAATCGAATTTGTTCAATGTGATGATTGGGAATTTTCAAAAGTCTCGAGAGACAGAAAGAGTGAGAGAGAGAGAGAGAGATCGGTTGGGTGGTGTGTTTCGTTGGTTGGTTTGGTAGTTACAAATTAGGGTTTTCTACTCACTTTAGATTCATTTAAAGAGATAACCCGGTTTTAATTGGACCGGTTTTACGATAAAATCAGAAAAACGATTTGTCAAAATAACTGGGAAATGGGAAGTACATTTGTCAAAATAATTTTAATTATGTCAAAATCCAATTTTTAATTGGGAAGTAGTTGACAAAAAAAAAAATTGGGAAGTACATTTGTCAAAATAACTTTTATTTTTATTTACATAATTATACCTTTGTCATTTGTATAAATATCATAACTTGAAGTTATTATTTATAATATAACCATATTTTAAATTAGTATCTAAAACACATAGTTTAGTGGGGTTATTAGTTTAAGATTTGAATAGAGTTTTAAAGATTTTAAATGTTATGTAGAATCTGTTGTTATTAGATCAAGATTTTGTTAAACTATGTTAAAGTTTAGTGTTATTAGTTTGTGATTTATAAAAAATCATTTAAAATCTTAACAAATCTGGGTTATTGGATTCAGACTTTTATAAAGTCATTAAAAGTTTTGTGTTATTCAATTAAAACAAAAGAATCTAGGATTGTTAATGATTTCAATTATTATGTTATTGGTTCATGATTTTA
>NC_025693.1:13691854-13694975 GCF_000633955.1 Camelina sativa
TCATTTAAAATCTTAACAAATCTGGGTTATTGGATTCAGACTTTTATAAAGTCATTAAAAGTTTTGTGTTATTCAATTAAAACAAAAGAATCTAGGATTGTTAATGATTTCAATTATTATGTTATTGGTTCATGATTTTAGATACTTTCTTTACAAAATAAAGTCATGGAAAATATCATAAAAATATAGGGATTGTTTGGAGGACTTTACAAGATTTTAGAAAACTAATCAACAAAACTCTCTAGCAATCTTTAACAATCTTTCACTTATTCATTTTTTATGATTTTGTTGAACTCTTCAAAAATTTTCATAAATCTCAAACCAATACCACCCCCTTAAATAATTGTAAAAGAAATTAGTATTCCATAATTAAATATTCTAAATATTTTAACTTGCTAAAAAAGAAGTTCTACGGACACGTTATTGAGCGAACTAAAGTTACATAAATATAATCCCTACTATTAATCGTAAAACATTGCCTGAAAAAAACCTTAGTTTTGTAAGAATTTACAATACAATGCCATTGCAATTATGACCATTTTAATATTTTTCGTGCAGGATAAAATTGTCATTAAACCCTTACTGAAAAACGGATAAACACGCGGGTCATTTAACCCGGTAATTTGACCCGTTTCATGTTATAATCTCAGCCATTCATTCTCTAAGTTTTTTAAAATCCTGACCGTATATTTTGAGATCCTTTTAATCTCTTACAAAAAAACAAAACCCTTACTCGATTCTTCTTTTTCTCTCGCCTCTCTCTCTCTCTTTTTAGCAAAAGCATAGAGGAAGAGGTTCTGGATTGCTGCAGTACATAGAGATATGCACTATTAGAACCAGTAGGGAACTGTTAACCCATGGTTTGTGCCATAGTATTATGGATCATCATCTCTCTTATGCAAGGTAGACACTTACTTTGAGTGTTCAAAGTTTCGAATACATGTTAATAGAGTTGATGTTTTGGTTCGCTTATGTAATTTGTGTCTTGCGTAGGTTGCTCCGTACCAAAAAGAAAAAGATGAGTCGCTTTCTAAAGATCCTGCTTGCAAGATTCTGCGTCGGGAGCTTACTAAAATTGTTGTGGATGGTGTTGTGTCTAAGCTTTGACATAACCAGTCCTTTTTTTTCTTTCCCTGTGTTTGGTCTGATCAGCTTCTTCCTCATATGTCTTTTCAGATGAGTTTCTTTTGCTTAAGCATTTTTCTCCAGGTTCTGGCCTCTTCTTCAGCACCAGCAATGTGTTTCCGAAGGTCAATAACATATGACACAGAGAAAGATGAGAAAGAAGTGTTCTTCACTATTACCTCATGTACTCGGTCTGCTTTTGTTGCTTTGCGTCTTCCCGGCTCCATTTTCAGTCACAGGTTAGTGTTTCAATTTGCAACACACATTAACAGTTTAACACTAATATCTACATAAAAACATACAACATATTTTTATCAAACAGTTCCGAGGAGCTTTCCAATCTGTTTGAAGAGAAAGAGCCAAGCTTGGAGTTGGAGGAAGTGAAGCAAGCTTTTGATGTCATTGATGAAAACAGAGATTGGTTTATCGATCCAATAGATTTTCAAAGAGTTTTGACTGCTGTTATTCAATTATGTATTTGATTAATACAATCCTCTCTTATTTTGTTGGAATGGATTTTAAGATATTTTTTCCGTCTAAAGCATGAGTTAAACAAATACCAGCTTTTTATCTCTAACTTTGATGAACTTCATTGAAAAAATTATAAGCAAATAAATTTTCTAAAATTACAGACTTTTTTAATATACAAGCAGTCATAATAATTCATTATATTAATTTTAATAGTAGGGATATGTTTGGAGAACATATATCATTTGGATTTTATTTTAGATAACTTTATTTATTAACAAAATATTCAAAAAAACATTAAATAATATCATTTGGATTTTATTTTAGACTCAGAAAATAACTGAAATTGAATCAAAAGATGGAATGAAAATCTTTAGTCATAAGATTAATTTTATATATAAATATACTCTTAATATCATCAGAAATATATTACTATTTATGCACATAATTTCATATCAGAACATGTAAATTAAATTATGATTAAAATTCCAATCTATTAATGATATTAAGATGAAAAATAGTGGACGTGAGACAGAAATGGATAATTTGTATAATAAAAAACAGTGTACTTAGAGAAATACTTAGGTTCACTCCTAGGGGTGAACCTCTCCATTCACCCCTCTTCTTTCAGCCAATCAGAATCTTCCATCTAATATTTTATTTAAAAAATAAATCAAAAATAAATTAAAAAGCAAACCAAATTAAAGAAACAAATTCTGTATACTTTTAATTAAGGAAAGTTAAATATTGGCTTGGTTTAGATTTTTAAAATTAGAATAAAATTATATGTCGGTTTGGATTTACAAATGAAGTGGTTAGGGTTTAGATTTTACAATTATAGCGAAACTATATGTCAGTTTGGGTTTACAAATGAGGTGGTTAAGGTTTAGATTTTACAATTAGAACAAAATTATATGTCATTTTGGGCTTACAAATGAGATGGTTAGGGTTTAGATTTTACAAGTGGAACGAAATTATATGTCGGTTTGGGTTCACAAACGAGATGGTTAGAGTTTAAATTTTACAAGTAGAACAAAATTATATGTCGGTTTGGGTTAACAAATTAGATGGTTAGGGTTCACAAACGAGATGGTTAGAGTTTAAATTTTACAAGTAGAACAAAATTATATGTCGGTTTGGGTTAACAAATTAGATGGTTAGGGTTTAGATTTTACAAGTAGAACGAAGTTATATATTGGTTTGGGTTCACAAATGAGATGGTTAGGGTTTAGATTTTATATATGTCGGTTTGGGTTTATTAAAGAGCGGTTTAAATTTTAAATTTTATAATAGTTTATACAGATTTTATTTCCTTATTTTATAAGGGGGTGAATGGAGCCCAAGTATTATTCGTGTACTTACATCTTATACAATTTTAACCAAAATTGAATCAAAAGTTGGATTAGAAAATATGCTATTAATATCATGGAAACTGGAAAGTACATTAATGATTATGCAAGTATTAATTGATACAATTATTTCTCATTTAACGTGATTTATTATGCTTAAATGTATGAATTACATTTTT